>NC_041383.1:148099320-148252627 GCF_002162155.2 Triticum dicoccoides | reverse complement strand
CAACCCCTGCCGGTCTGCTCGTTCCTCCTAGCTTAGATAATAAAGTTCAGGTTACCCAGCGATTCCCATACCATCGCCCCACTCCCCTGAGTTTTTAGATGAGGCCAGCGGTGTACCTCCCCGCCGGATCCACATCCCCTGCTCCAGAATGTCGCGCCTAAGTTCAACCACGTATGCTGGCGAGCCCGACGAGCGTTTGGCCAAGAAGAGGTTTATCATGGCCTCTCCGGCGGACATTGGCGAGGTGGCCGTCGCTCGCCCTGGCCTGTCGATCCCAGAGCAACACATCACCACGGAAGCCGGCGAAGACGTTGACTACGTTGCCATGCCAAAGGCTTCATGTCAGCGGGATAGCGTATTACTGTATCTCGAGAAAGCTGGTTACGATATCAAGCTCATCAATAGAGACAGCTTCACGCGGGCCATGTCACAGGTTAAGTGGTCCATCCCCAACCCCTCTGGTTCAACCGCCATTAATCTCTTTGACAGCCCTGTCGCTAATCTCCTCCGCCAAGCGGTCAAGGATTTGTGATCCTTGTATGCCATCGAGCCCATTTTGTCATTTGTGAAGGACACGTTCTACGGCGGCGGCTTGGGATCCTCAATTGCCAAGTCAGATCTCATCGACCACGACCACGACCACGACCACAAGGAGGGCACCCACAAAGATTCTTCCAAGGTGAAACAGCCCATCAGTGACATTAGAGAGCGCACCATTGGTTTGTGCTCTTCCAAATAGAAGGATCACGTCCATGGCATGTGAGGCAACATCCTATCAGCAAATCTTACCTTTTCTAGCTTGCCAAGACGTACCTTGTGTTGTAGTAGCATTTTCCATGCGGTGCTTTAACTGTGCCATGTTTAATTATTTTAGTTATGCCAAAATGTATTGTTCAATATGGCTATGTGATGTTTAAGTATGAATTGTCCACTTCAGTTTCACGAATGGCTATATTTGGTTGTTTATAGTGAGTAGATGCCTTGTTTATTTGTATTAGGTTGCTAGGTTGGTTACAGTGAGCATTTTTTCAGTTATCGAGCAGATGCCTTGTTTGTATGTATTTGGTTCTTAGGTTGGTTGAAGCGAGCATTTGTCCAGTTATCAAGCAAATGCCTTGTTTATCTGTATTGAGTTGTTAGGTTGGTTGTGGTGAGCATTTGTCCAGTTTTCAAGCAGTTTCCTTGTTTAAATGTATTTGCTTGTTAGGTTGGTTGCAGTGAGCATTTGTCCAATTTTCAAGCATATGCCATCACTACTGCAGGATGCTGCTAACGCGACACTATGATCAGAGACCCTTCGAGAAACTATGTGTGATGCAATAATTGCAAACGGTGGTGTCAGAGAACTGTCTCAAATGTGCAAAACATTTGTGATGACGGTTGCATCAAACATGGTTTAGATTTTAGTTGTGTGTGTGATCCAGGGCATACGGTTTAGTTCAATTAACTGTTTGCGATGAGGAGGAACAAAAGAAACGGGCAGCCAGATGAATGCGTGTGCGATACATAGCATACGGTTCACTCGGATGAACTCTTTGTGATTAGGCAACACAAAAGAAACGGTCAGCCAGATCAAGGTGTGTGTGCAATATACAGCATGCGGTTCACTCGGATGAACTGTTTGTGTTGAGACAAGAGAGCAGAAATGCTTTAATATAACAAGATCAGAAATGTGTGGGAAGACCGATAACAACACAGACGATTCATGTTAACAAGCCATGTGTGTTGTGAGCAAACGATTGCTGGTATACAATTGTTAGTGATTGATGAAATCATCACCGACGGGTTCCCTTGTTTAGTCTGTGTGCGATGTGATTTGCTCTATCTACAGAGCATCAACAAATATACTTAAAAGGATAGCATTGCATAACCAAATTAAGCATACAATTAGACAAGTGACTATATAGATAACATTTTCACACACCAAAGTAAGCAATTACATGCATACTAAAGTAGGATAAATGAGGATCTAATTAATCATCTACTTCTTGTTGCAACGACGCTCGCCATTGCTCTGCTTCCGGCTGGATCCCTGACCGTTTTGGGGAAGGAGGCACTTACTCATGTCAACGATCCTCCTATACATGTCGAAGCACGTGTACACCTCCTTGGCCGCGTACACAACGTGAGCTTTTTCGAGTTTCTCCATCCAGGCCGAGTGCCAGGCACGCTTGTCCTTGTTGCAGGAATCCTTCATGTCCCTCTCCTCCACATACGCAAAATTGCCATGTAAGCAGGCTATAAGTCCACTATTGAAGTACTTGCTCTTAGCGGCGTGGCGGACCAACCGTGTGGGGTGCAAAGTGGCTTCGCTCGTGTGGGTGACGGAGGCCATCCCGCGCGGGCGCTAGGTCTGAGAGGACGGCCTTGTCGTTAGTGTGTGACCTCTTTGTGGCAACCGTTCGCTCCCCACTAGCCTCTTCGTGTACCGTGGCAACCGTCCACCGCTTCTTCGCCTTTCCCTCTCGGTTTGGAACTGCTATCGCATGCTCTTCCTCCCTTCATTTGCCTTCACCCTTCCTTGTGCCATTGTTAGATTGTCTTCTCCATGGAGGGAACAGGCCGGAAACGACCCCATTATTCTTGCCCCGATCTGAAAGATGACATGGTGGAGGAACTCATTGATCGGTGCGACCTCATCGCCTCGGCTAGCATGGCAGGTTCGTTCAAGTCCATTCTTGGCTCAATGAATAGGGTTCAGGAGCGGTTTGATCTCCCTTATCTTCTTCGCCATGACGCTGGTCACCAGTGTGGGGATGACAGAAGCCTCGCCTTCTACAAGTTGAGGCCACTTGATAGTGATATGTATGATGTTAAGATGCCATCGCTTGAGTGTAAAGCTTGGGCAGGCGCAAATGAAGATTGGGTTGTTTATATTGGGTATAACTTCGAGTGGGAACTTGTGAATGTGTACACTTGTCACCTGGTTCCACTTTTAGAAATCACAGATTGCCCTGAGGTTGATGTCACAACCTAGCTAGTCATGCATTAGAGTGTTGCATCATGTTTACTCTTTCATCAGAAACTTGAAATGGGGATGACAGAACCCCCAGTCCCCTCTGAAACCAACTAGGGTTACTAAAATAATTTTTCAATGAACCTGAAATGCCCTTCTAAAATGCCCATCATTTTTGTCTTGGTTCAGAACCTCTGCCAAAAATGGTGCACATTTTCCTAGGCCATCCTAGGGTTTTTGAATTAAATCATAAATATTTGAATTTGGGCATTTAAAATAATATAAAATATTTAAATGCTCAAATATCTCCAAACTAAAATGTTTCATGTTGGAAATAATCCAACTATGGGCCAGGAATAGTTTGGTGATTTTTGAACTAGCCTAGGTATTTTATTTAATTCAACAAAGTTGCAGAAGTATTAGAAAAACAGAAAACAGAAAAATATATAAAGGGAGAAGCTTACCTGGGCTCCTCCCTGTGCGGCCCAGCCAGCTGGCTGGCCCAGCCAGCAGCCGGCCCAGCCCACCTCCCTCCTCTGTCGTCTTCGTCCCGACAGAGGGAGGGGAGTGTGGCCGGCGCGCGCGCGCGCCACCGCGCCACGCCACCTGCTCGCCTGCTTGCCTGCCCTCCCCTCCTCGCTCGACGCCCTGGACGACGCCACGCCTCCCCCCCTGCTCTCTCTCACTCTCCCCCGGCTCTCCTCTCCTCTCCCTCGCTCTCTCTCTCTCACGGCCGAACACCACCGTCGCCGCCGTTCGCCATAGCCATCGTCTCCGGCCACCCCTCGCTCCCCCGACTAGCTCAGAAGCTCCGCCTCGACTCCCTCTTCCTCCCCACCGCTCCACGGGTCCCCGGAAGCCCTGCATCGCCGCCACGTCGCCGTTCCCCTCTTCGGGCTCCGACCGTCGTCGCCGTCGAATTCACCATCACCAGCGCGTCCCCGAGCCCGCTAACCATCCCTGCAGCTCCGCGGTGAGCCCCCGGATCGTTTCCCCCTTCTTCCCTGGTCTCTTTCGACTTCTAGGCCCTAGCCCCACCTCGGCCGAGAGCTCCACGCCGCCGGCGATGTCGCCGTCGTGGCCACGGTCGCCGTAGCGCCCAACCGAGCACACCATCGTGCTCCCCACCTCACCAGGAGCACGCAGCACGCACCAACGCCTCCCCAAACCCCCTGCAACACTAATCCCGACCGCACCCGAACTCCGGCCGCCGCAGCCGAGCTCGCCGCCGTCAACTCCGGCCACCCCGAGCCCAACCACCACCACCAATAGTCGCGGCTCAACCTCAGCAACACGTAGATGCCTTCCGCCGTCCATTTGGTTGCCGGAATGGCAAAAAGCACTTTCGCCGCCGTCTCGGGCCTCGCCGGCGTCATGTCGCCGGTGGGGTTTGACTTGTCCGACCTGGGGTTTGACCCCCCAGGGTCACTGACGCGTGGGCCCTGTCGGCCAGGTGGTTAGGTTAGCGCTAACTACTGTTAGTCAACCCCCCCTGACACTGACAGTGGGCCCCAGCGCCACTAACCCCTAATTAGGATTAATTTAATCCTGTTTAACCCCCCCTGTCACTGACGTGTGGGCCCCACACGTCAGGTTTGACCTCAGCCAGCCACAGTTGACCACTGACGTCATGCTGATGTCATGCTGACGCAATAATTATATTTCTGGAATTAAATTAAATCAGGAAATTCCAGAATATTATTTAAACTTCAAAAATTCATAACTTTTATTCTGTAACTCCAAATTAGACAAATTATATATGAAAAATGATCAGAAAAATCCAATCTATCCATCTGTACTATTTTCATGCATGATCAAACAAGTTAAATTGATGTTTTAAGCAGAACAAGAAAAGGCACTTTAAAAGGCCATATTTGAATTTGAAATTTGAATCCTTGATTCAAATTTGTTCAAACACCCCTGGTTTTAGTTGCATTAGCCCAACACACTCATATTGCCATGTTTCATGCATGCATCATATTGTTGCATACTGTTTGGTAATGTTTGTGAGTCGGTGCTCTCTGCGGCAGGTTCTGTCCCCGAAGAGTACCCTGATTACCCTAGCGAAGAACCGTATCAGTGCATCGAACCATCAGGCAAGCAACCAACCATTTGATCATATCGATACAATCCCATGTTCTCGCTCCTGCTCTCTTTTACTGCATTAAGACAACGCGATTCAAACTGCTGTGTGCTACGGTAGTTGAACCCATTTCCTCTGCATGACCTGTCATTGCCACAGTAACTAGATGAAACCCACTAGCATGTGTAGGAGTTGCTTGAGCCATATGTATGTGTTGTTCCTACCTTGCTATGCCTGCTATGCTTAGAGTCGTGTCAGGTCTGGTTCATCTGGGTGATGGGCTAGAGTGAAATGTTATGTCGGTAATAAGAGTGGTGTGGTGAACACGATTTGGTAAAGGTATCGATGAGAGGCCATGTAGGAGTACATGGTGGGTTGTTTCATTGAAGCCGACCTTAAGCACTGAGATCTGTATGTGTGATTTAAGAATCAGCTACTACCATGCATTGGGCCCGAAACCAATGGACCCTCTCGACTTCTTATTCACCCTAGTTCTCCGTCCAGGAGTTGCAAGTAGTTTATGGTGTTTGTAGCCTACTGGAGGCCGTGGACAGCGCTGACCGTAGGGGTGGGCTGTGATGCGGTAGGTACGTGGCCGGGTGTACCGAATACCCGTTAGGTATCTCGGGAACCCTGTTCACATCGTTCGGGGCCGTATGGGAAACCTCGGCCGGACTCCCTGCGGATGGAACCTGAATAGGCGATAAACCTGGACTGGAGGCTTAGGTGATTAGGTAGGTCGTGGCCGACACCCACGTTGGGCTTCCGCTTGAAGGTTGCCGAGTACATGTCGTGTAAACGACGGTAAGTGGTGAGAGCGTGTATGAAGAAGTACCCCCTGCAGGGTTAACATGATCTATTCGAATAGCCGCGTCCGCGGTAAAGGACTACTTGGTTGCCTATACAGTTCATAGACAAGTAAATGGAAAATGTTAAAAGCCTCAAGATAAGTGTGAGTGCCGAGGATGGCTCTCCCGTAGGAAGACGGAGGCGGATCCTCGGTAGGGTATTGAATTGGTGAGTAGTGGACTCGTGTGCGCAAAACCATTTCAAGTTGGAGTATCGTAGGATAGCCTAGCCAAGAGTCAAAGCTGGCTTGCTGCAATAACTCCACCAACCCTTCTTGATACTATGCATGTATGTAGGATCTGATGTAAGTCTTGCTGAGTACCTTTGTACTCATGTTGCTATAATCTACATTTTTACAGAAGACGCTGCAACCCCTTCTGATGGGTTCTATGTAGACGTTGACATCAACGAGTAGGCTTAAGACCCAGGTGGTGACCCTGAGCTTGTGAAGGACCACGTAGTATAGCTAGGCTTTCCAAGCCTCTTTTGTTTTACTAGTTGTCTGTACTCAGACAAGTTACTTCCGCTGCTGGATTGTATGACTGTATGACTTGTATGTTGGGTCGTGAGACCCGTACCTTTGTGTATGTTATGTATGGCTCACTGAGCCTTAAATAAAGTACTTGTGTCGTAGAGTCATGTTGTGATGCTTCATTGTATTTGCACATATCAAGCATATTGTGTGTATGACTGAAATGCTTGGTATGTGTGGGATCTGACTATCTAGTTGTTTATCTTTAGTAGCCTCTCTTACCGGGAAATGTCTCCTAGTGTTACCGCTGAGCCATGGTAGCTTGCTACTGCTCTGGAACACTTAGGCTGGCCGGCATGTGTCCTTCTTCGTTCCTGTGTCTGTCCCTTCGGGGAAATGTCACGCTTTGAGTACCGGAGTCCTGTTAGCCCGCTACAGCCCGGTTTACCGGAGTCCTGTTAGCCCAGTGCTACAGCCCGGACCCACTTGCTGATGACCGACACGTTCGAAGCTGGGTCATGGATGCCTGTCCTTGTAAGTCTGTGCCACTTTGGGTTTACGACTAGTCATGTCAGCCCGGGCTCTTTATCATATGGATGCTAGCAACGCTATCATATACGTGAGCCAAAAGGCGCAAACGGTCCCGGGAAAAGGTAAGACGACACCCGTGGGAATACCGTGCGTGAGGCTGCAAAGTGATATGAGGTGTTACCAGCTAGATCGATGTGACATCGAGTCGGGGTCCTGACAGCGTTGGCATCAGAGCCGGACTGCCTGTAGGTTCTCCAAGCCAAACTGGTCGATGTTGAGTCTAGAAATTCTTTAGTTATATGTAGGGGAATTGTTTGTGGGTTGGAACGTAAGGCTCTTTTTACTTCTTATACCTTATGACTTTCTGATCTGAGTCAGTCCATTCTTCCACCGGGGGTTAAGGAATTAGGATCTATTCCTCTATCAGGATCACGTGTTACTAATCAGTAGTACCTTATAAGTTTGATGGTTACAAGCCTAGTTCAGTTCTACTACCACATTATGTAGTCAGAATGGTTCAGAACTTTGATATGATGATGTTGAGTGTGTATGAAATCCTTTGTCAAATGTCTCAATATCCTTTTTGAGCATTTACAGCTGTTATGCTGCCGAAATTTTGATTGAAATTCTAACGCCTTTGCATTATAAATATGCTTTCAGATGGCCACTCGCGACCTCAATCAAGTGGTTCGCCTGACTCGATGCCTAGATGTACCCGGCCATACTGCTAAGTTGGTCAGGGTAATGACTGAGGCTGGATACCGCTGGTATCCCGAGTACACGGTCGAAGAGCAATTCCGGGACTTCAATCAAAGCCAGTATCTCTGCACTGTCAGGATATTTCCATCTTATCCTGGATCCACCGAGCCTCTTCACTGCTCCTATGGACTCGGGGTTACTATTGAGATGGCTGTGCAGGACGCCGCCTACTCTATGATGACCATTATGCGAGTCAGATCTGGGTTATTTCGGGACTCTGATTTCCGGTATATGCCAGGATCACTTCCGGGAGCACAAGGGTATCTCCAGGCTATCTATGCTGACTCCACTCAGGAGGATTCACGAACTCGCACCACTGCTGAGATGCTCGAGGATAAGGACCGTGAAAATCGGGCCTTAAGGCTAGAGCTCTTCAACACCCGTGCTGACCACTGGGCCACTTTGACTCGGTTCGCACCGGCGGTGCAAGCTGGATATTCAGATATGCGCGATCTCTATCCTGTGAGATCTGCTCTGCCAGACGTGATGGTTTGGCGTGATGTAGGAGGCATCACCCCACCTCGCGGTCCCCGCAGGCCACCGTTTGTTGGTCCAAGGCCTCATCCTAGCCCCTATGGTCCACAAGCTCCGCGAGACCGTCTGTTTCCAGATGATCATGTTGAGCTCCCAGGCTATGGAGGTGACTTCTACGAGGACTACTACGGATCGGTCTGAGTTAGTGGTAGTATCCCTAGTTCGCACTAGCTGTGTCGTCTATCGTCCCGCGTGACTCGTGGGATATGACCTAGTTTGTACTCTTTCCGGAGATGTAGAAAAATAATGTATAGGAGCTTGGAATGCCTCCGATGGGATGTAATCCTCTTTTCACCGTAATAGTACTTGTTTGGTCTTGTACTAAACCCTGTATGGTGTGTATGATGATGGAATAAAAGAAGCAGTTGCTGTATCTACCATGTCATACGGATGATCATCTTGCATTTCGAGTTATTTCTTACATTATAAATCCTATGTCGGAATTTTACCATCCTGACTAAAACATTGTCTTGATTTCCTAGGATGGTCAACACGCGCGCTAACCCTGCTTCTCAAGAGCAGGACGAAGGCAGTGAAGCCAGGGATGCAAATCTGCCTCATCCTCCTTCACTAGCCGAGGTCATGATGGAAGCTGAGAGAAACAAGCGGGAGACGAACCGTTTGTTGGAGCGTATTGAACAGAATATAGCACACCATCAGAGGGCTAACGTGGTGTCACTCAGTGATTTTATCAAATTGCATCCACCCACGTTCCACCACTCCGTCGAGCCCCTCGACGCTGATGACTGGCTTCGCAGTATCTCTCACAAACTGCGTTCCGCACTGGTAGCGGAGGCTGACAAGGTCACCTTTGCTGCATATCATCTTGAAGGCCCCGCCAGTCTATGGTGGGAGAATTATGGAGCTATGCGCCCAGCGGGCCATGTCACTACTTGGGCTGAATTCAGCGAGGCTTTCCGTGAACATCACATTCCGGAGGGTCTCATGGACCGTAAACGTGAAGAATTTTGCAGTTTCACCCAAGGCCGACTTTCTGTGGATGCCTATAGCAGGGAGTTTGGTAATCTCGCCCGATATGCAACTGAGGAAGTTTCTACTGACGCCAAGAAGCAAGCAAGGTTCCGTAAGGGCCTTAGTCCTGAGCTTCGCCGCGACCTCCGTCTGCATGAGTGTACATCTTTCTCGAAACTTGTCAACAAAGCCATCAGTGCTGAAACTGGTCAGACTGAGTATGACGCAACACGCAAGCATGGCCGTGACACAGGTTCCTCATCCGGTGCTGGTCCTCAGAAGCGCCGCGTGTGGGTGCCCAACACCGCCCTGCCACCCAGGTTCACACCGAGGCCATCCTTCCAGGCGCCTCGCCCCGTTCAACAGTCTGCTCCAGCCAAGCCCTATGGGGGTTCAACTAACAATGCTCCTCCACGTACCAGTTCCGTGACTTGTTTCAAGTGTGGGGAATCGGGTCACTATATGCGTGAGTGTCCCCAGACCAACCCCAATCAATCTGCTAAAGCTGTTGGCCGTGGCAAGCCGACAGGGAAAGTGTTTCATGCTAAACCGGTCACCGCTTCACGTGGCCATGTCAACTGTATCTCTGCCGAAGAAGCTCAAGAGGATCCCAACGTCGTTCTCGGTACGCTTCTTGTTAATTGCCACCCGGCATCTGTTCTTTCGATACAGGAGCCTCTCATTCTTTTATATCTGAAAGTTATGCTCAATTGCATAACGTTGCATTCTGTGACATGCCATCCACTATGGAAATCTCTACCCCTGGTTCTAGATGGCAGACCTCTAGGGTAAGCTATGGAAATGAGATCCAAGTCGACAGACTTGTTTTCCTCGCGTCTTTGATAGCCCTTAAATCTTCAGATATTAATATCATTCTGGGTATGGACTGGATGTCGGCTCATCATGCCCAAATTGATTGCTTCTCTAGGACTGTTCAACTCACCCATCCTTCGGGGAAGATAGTCCATGTCTTGACCCGAATAGCCAAGCGACAATTATATTCTCTTAACGCCAGCCCTTTGCCAGACCTTGAGGACGTTCCGGTAGTCCGTGACTTCCCGGATGTCTTTCCAGAGGAATTGCCAGGTGTTCCACCTGACAGGGATGTTGAGTTTGTAATAGACCTCATTCCAGGAACCGTTCCGATTGCTAGAAGACCTTATAAGATGGCACTCCTAGAACTAGCCGAGCTTAAGAAACAACTCGATGAGTCCTTGAAAAAGGGTTTCATCCGACCTAGTTCATCTCCGTGGGCTTGCCCCGTCCTATTCGTCAAGAAGAAGGATGGTACGGACCGGATGGTTGTAGATTACCGACCTGTCAATTTGGTCACAATCAAGAACAAATATCCACTTCCCAGGATCAACGACCTGTACGATCAGCTCGCTGGATCCTCAATCTTCTCCAAGATGGATTTGAGGTTGGGCTACCACCAAATCAAAATCAGGAACGGGGACATTCCTAAAACGGCCTTTGTTACTCGTTACGGCCAATACGAGTACACCGTCATGTCCTTCGGATTAACCAACGCTCCAGCCACCTTTTCTCGGTTAATGAACTCAATCTTCATGGAGTATTTGGATAAATTCGTCGTGGTTTACCTCGATGATATACTCATCTACTCCAAGAACGAGGAAGAACATGCCGAACATCTAAGGCTAGTGTTGCAGAAACTTCGAGAGCATCGCCTTTATGCCAAATTCTCTAAATGTGAATTCTGGTTGTCAGAAGTGACCTATCTGGGTCATGTAATATCTGGTAAAGGTATTGCTGTTAACCCTGAGCGAGTTCAAGCCGTCCTTAACTGGACTCCACCTGAATCGGTCAAGCAAGTTCGGAGTTTTCTGGGCTTAGCGAGCTATTGCCGTCGCTTTGTCGAGAACTTCTCCAAAGTTGCCAAACCTCTAACCGAACTCCTCAAGAAAGATAAGAAGTTCGAATGGACTCCACAATGTGAGCACAGCTTTCAGGAACTGAAAAGACGCCTGACTTCTGCTCCCGTACTGGTACCGCCAGACTTCTCCAAGGACTTTGTTATCTACTGCGACGCTTCGCGACAAGGACTAGGTTGCATTCTCATGCAAGATCGACACGTAATTGCCTACGCTTCACGGCAATTGCACCCACATGAGGAGAATTATCCCACTCATGATCTAGAGCTTGCAGCCGTAGTCTATGCACTTAAGACCTGGCGACATTACCTCCTCGGTAATCGTTGCGAAATATTCACTGATCACCAAAGTCTGAAGTATATTTTCACCCAACCGGATTTGAATCTCAGGCAGAGACGTTGGGTTGAATTGATCACCGACTTCGACTTAGGAATAACCTACACCCCAGGGAAAGCCAACGTCATGGCTGATGCGCTGAGTCGTAAATCTTATTGTAACAACCTGATGTTACAACAAAGTCAACCGCTTCTCCATGAGGAATTTAGGAAGCTTAACCTTCATATTGTTCCTCAAGGTTTTCTCTCCACCTTGGTGGCAAAACCTACCCTTACGGATCAAATTATCAAAGCACAGAAGGTAGATCCGGGAATCTCCCGCATCAAGAGAAACATTCAGAAAGGAATTGCGAATTGTTTCTCCGTAATGATCAAGGAGTCGTATACTTCGGGGATCGACTAGTGGTTCCCAAGGTGAGCAACCTGAGGTGATTGATCCTTAAGGAAGCTCATGAATCTCCTCTCACCATTCATCCCGGTAGTACTAAGATGTATCAGGACCTACGCCAGAGGTTCTGGTGGACTAGGATGAAGAGAGAAATTGCTCAGTACATTGCAAATTGCGACGTCTGTCGTCGTGTAAAAGCAGAGCATCAACGGCCTGCTGGCACCCTTCAACCCTTAGCTATTCCTGAATGGAAATGGGATAAAATTGGTATGGATTTCATTACCGGGTTTCCCAGGACCAAGAGAGGGAATAATGCTATTTTCGTCGTGGTCGATCGTCTTTCCAAAGTAGCCCACTTCTTACCTGTTCGTGAGAGTATAACCGCTAGTCAGCTGGCAGACTTATACATCTCCCGTATAGTGTCTCTCCATGGTGTTCCTTTGGAAATTAACTCGGATCGAGGAAGTCTTTTCACCTCTCGATTTTGGGAAAGTTTCCAAAATGCTATGGGAACCCGTCTTTCCTTTAGCACCGCTTTCCACCCTCAGTCGAGTGGTCAAGTGGAACGCGTCAACCAAATTCTAGAAGACATGCTTCGAGCCTCTGTTATCTCATTCGGAATGGACTGGGAGAAGTGCCTTCCATTTGCCGAATTCGCTTACAACAACAGCTATCAATCTAGCTTGGGTAAAGCCCCTTTTGAAGTTCTCTATGGACGACGATGTCGAACACCCCTTAACTGGTCAGAGACCGGGGAAAGACAATTCTTTGGCCCGGATATGATTCAGGAAGCAGAAGAACAAGTTCGTATCGTTCATGAAAAGTTGAAAACAGCCCAATCCCGTCAAAAGAGTCAATATGACCGAAAACATAAGGCTATGACCTTCGAGGTTGACGAGAAGGCTTATCTTCGGGTCACCCCTCTGAAGGGAACCCATCGTTTCGGTATCAAAGGCAAATTGGCTCCTCGTTATATTGGACCTTTTCGCATTCTTGCCAAACGAGGAGAAGTTGCCTACCAGTTGGAACTACCTCCGCACCTCTCCAGAGTTCACGACGTCTTCCACGTTTCTCAACTCAGGCGTTGCTTCTCGGATCCTATCCGTGAAGTGGACCACGAAACGCTTGATCTCCAGGATAATCTTACATATCGAGAGTACCCCATTCGTATCCTCGATCAGGCCGAGCGTACCACTCGACGCCAGAACATCAAGTTCCTCAAAGTTCAATGGTCGCACCATTCTGAGGATGAAGCAACTTGGGAAAGGGAGGATCGTCTTCGACTCGAGTACCCCGCTTTCTTCCCGGAGGAACCCAAATCTCGGGACGAGATTCCTTTGAGTGGGGGTGAGTTGTCACAACCTAGCTAGTCATGCATTAGAGTGTTGCATCATGTTTACTCTTTCATCAGAAACTTGAAATGGGGATGACAGAACCCCCAGTCCCCTCTGAAACCAACTAGGGTTACTAAAATAATTTTTCAATGAACCTGAAATGCCCTTCTAAAATGCCCATCATTTTTGTCTTGGTTCAGAACCTCTGCCAAAAATGGTGCACATTTTCCTAGGCCATCCTAGGGTCTTTGAATTAAATCATAAATATTTGAATTTGGGCATTTAAAATAATATAAAATATTTAAATGCTCAAATATCTCAAAACTAAAATGTTTCATGTTGGAAATAATCCAACTATGGGCCAGGAATAGTTTGGTGATTTTTGAACTAGCCTAGGTATTTTATTTAATTCAACAAAGTTGCAGAAGTATTAGAAAAACAGAAAACAGAAAAATATATAAAGGGAGAAGCTTACCTGGGCTCCTCCCTGTGCGGCCCAGCCAGCAGCCGGCCCAGCCCACCTCCCTCCTCTGTCGTCTTCGTCCCGACAGAGGGAGGGGAGTGTGGCCGGCGCGCGCGCGCGCCACCGCGCCACGCCACCTGCTCGCCTGCTTGCCTGCCCTCCCCTCCTCGCTCGACGCCCTGGACGACGCCACGCCTCTCCCCCTGCTCTCTCTCACTCTCCCCCGGCTCTCCTCTCCTCTCCCTCGCTCTCTCTCTCTCACGGCCGAACACCACCGTCGCCGCCGTTCGCCATAGCCATCGTCTCCGGCCACCCCTCGCTCCCCCGACTAGCTCAGAAGCTCCGCCTCGACTCCCTCTTCCTCCCCACCGCTCCACGGGTCCCCGGAAGCCCTGCATCGCCGCCACGTTGCCGTTCCCCTCTTCGGGCTCCGACCGTCGTCGCCGTCGAATTCACCGTCACCAGCGCGTCCCCGAGCCCGCTAACCATCCCTGCAGCTCCGCGGTGAGCCCCCGGATCGTTTCCCCCTTCTTCCCTGGTCTCTTTCGACTTCTAGGCCCTAGCCCCACCTCGGCCGAGAGCTCCACGCCGCCGGCGATGTCGCCGTCGTGGCCACGGTCGCCGTAGCGCCCAACCGAGCACACCATTGTGCTCCCCACCTCACCAGGAGCACGCAGCACGCACCAACGCCTCCCCAAACCCCCTGCAACACTGATCCCGACCGCACCCGAACTCCGGCCGCCGCAGCCGAGCTCGCCGCCGTCAACTCCGGCCACCCCGAGCCCAACCACCACCACCAATAGTCGCGGCTCAACCTCAGCAACACGTAGATGCCTTCCGCCGTCCATTTGGTTGCCGGAATGGCAAAAAGCACTTTCGCCGCCGTCTCGGGCCTCGCCGGCGTCATGTCGCCGGTGGGGTTTGACTTGTCCGACCTGGGGTTTGACCCCCCAGGGTCACTGACGCGTGGGCCCTGTCGGCCAGGTGGTTAGGTTAGCGCTAACTACTGTTAGTCAACCCCCCCTGACACTGACAGTGGGCCCCAGCGCCACTAACCCCTAATTAGGATTAATTTAATCCTGTTTAACCCCCCCTGTCACTGACGTGTGGGCCCCACACGTCAGGTTTGACCTCAGCCAGCCACAGTTGACCACTGACGTCATGCTGATGTCATGCTGACGCAATAATTATATTTCTGGAATTAAATTAAATCAGGAAATTCCAGAATATTATTTAAACTTCAAAAATTCATAACTTTTATTCTGTAACTCCAAATTAGACAAATTATATATGAAAAATGATCAGAAAAATCCAATCTATCCATCTGTACTATTTTCATGCATGATCAAACAAGTTAAATTGATGTTTTAAGCAGAACAAGAAAAGGCACTTTAAAAGGCCATATTTGAATTTGAAATTTGAATCCTTGATTCAAATTTGTTCAAACACCCCTGGTTTTAGTTGCATTAGCCCAACACACTCATATTGCCATGTTTCATGCATGCATCATATTGTTGCATACTGTTTGGTAATGTTTGTGAGTCGGTGCTCTCTGCGGCAGGTTCTGTCCCCGAAGAGTACCCTGATTACCCTAGCGAAGAACCGTATCAGTGCATCGAACCATCAGGCAAGCAACCAACCATTTGATCATATCGATACAATCCCATGTTCTCGCTCCTGCTCTCTTTTACTGCATTAAGACAACGCGATTCAAACTGCTGTGTGCTACGGTAGTTGAACCCATTTCCTCTGCATGACCTGTCATTGCCACAGTAACTAGATGAAACCCACTAGCATGTGTAGGAGTTGCTTGAGCCATATGTATGTGTTGTTCCTACCTTGCTATGCCTGCTATGCTTAGAGTCGTGTCAGGTCTGGTTCATCTGGGTGATGGGCTAGAGTGAAATGTTATGTCGGTAATAAGAGTGGTGTGGTGAACACGATTTGGTAAAGGTATCGATGAGAGGCCATGTAGGAGTACATGGTGGGTTGTTTCATTGAAGCCGACCTTAAGCACTGAGATCTGTATGTGTGATTTAAGAATCAGCTACTACCATGCATTGGGCCCGAAACCAATGGACCCTCTCGACTTCTTATTCACCCTAGTTCTCCGTCCAGGAGTTGCAAGTAGTTTCTGGTGTTTGTAGCCTACTGGAGGCCGTGGACAGCGCTGACCGTAGGGGTGGGCTGTGATGCGGTAGGTACGTGGCCGGGTGTACCGAATACCCGTTAGGTATCTCGGGAACCCTGTTCACATCGTTCGGGGCCGTATGGGAAACCTCGGGCGGACTCCCTGCGGATGGAACCTGAATAGGCGATAAACCTGGACTGGAGGCTTAGGTGATTAGGTAGGTCGTGGCCGACACCCACGTTGGGCTTCCGCTTGAAGGTTGCCGAGTACATGTCGTGTAGACGACGGTAAGTGGTGAGAGCGTGTATGAAGAAGTACCCCCTGCAGGGTTAACATGATCTATTCGAATAGCCGCGTCCGCGGTAAAGGACTACTTGGTTGCCTATACAGTTCATAGACAAGTAAATGGAAACTACTAAAAGCCTCAAGATAAGTGTGAGTGCCGAGGATGGCTCCTCCGTAGGAGGACGGAGGTGGATCCTCGGTAGTGTATTGAAGTGGTGAATAGTGGACTCGTGTGCGCAAAACTATTTCAAGTTGAAGTATCGTAGGATAGCCTAGCCAAGAGTCAAAGCTGGCTTGCTGCAATAACTCCACCAACCCTTCTTGATACTATGCATGTATGTAGGATCTGATGTAAGTCTTGCTGAGTACCTTTGTACTCATGTTGCTATAATCTACATTTTTACAGAAGACGCTGCAACCCCTTCTGATGGGTTCTATGTAGACGTTGACATCAACGAGTAGGCTAAAGACCCAGGTGGTGACCCTGAGCTTGTGAAGGACCACATAGTATAGCCAGAGGCTTTCCAAGCCTCTTTTGTTTTACTAGTTGTCTGTACTCAGACAAGTTACTTCCGCTGCTGGTTTGTATGACTGTATGACTTGTATGTGGGGTCGTGAGACCCGTACCTTTGTGTGTATGTTATGTATGGCTCACTGAGCCTTAAATAAAGTACTTGTGTCGTAGAGTCATGTTGTGATGCTTCATTGTATTTGCACATATCGAGCATATTGTGTGTATGACTGAAATGCTTGGTATGTGTGGGATCTGACTATCTAGTTGTTTATCTTTAGTAGCCTCTCTTACCGGGAAATGTCTCCTAGTGTTACCGCTGAGCCATGGTAGCTTGCTACTGCTCTGGAACACTTAGGCTGGCCGGCATGTGTCCTTCTTCGTTCCTGTGTCTGTCCCTTCGGGGAAATGTCACGCTTTGAGTACCGGAGTCCTGTTAGCCCGCTACAGCCCGGTTTACCGGAGTCCTGTTAGCCCAGTGCTACAGCCCGGACCCACTTGCTGATGACCGACACGTTCGAAGCTGGGTCATGGATGCCTGTCCTTGTAAGTCTGTGCCACTTTGGGTTTACGACTAGTCATGTCAGCCCGGGCTCTTTATCATATGGATGCTAGCGACGCTATCATATACGTGAGCCAAAAGGCGCAAACGGTCCCGGGAAAAGGTAAGACGACACCCGTGGGAATACCGTGCGTGAGGCCGCAAAGTGATATGAGGTGTTACCAGCTAGATCGATGTGACATCGAGTCGGGGTCCTGACAGTTGAGCACACAGATGATCTAAGTACGTTCAAATACGATCATGCTGACTGTCGTCTACGGAAGATAGCAATTTGTCGAGTTCCCAACCCCTCTTGGGATTACAAGAACTATGAAGTTGTTGCTATCTTCGACAAACTTGTTGCCGTCCTTACTTCCACATCTCGATGGATATTGCATATCATATTTTCTTGCATTTTGGTCGATCCTTGAAAATCTACGCAACTCAAGGATCCGCGGAGAGAGTTGGGGATTTCGTTATTTTCATATTTGAGTTTTCTCAAATTTTGAGAAAAGAGGATCGTTCAGTTTTAATTATTTTTCTCTCCGTATATTTCGTTTACAAAATAAAAGAGAGGGAATAAAATGACTTTCCCAAAATAAATGAAATACTAGGGGGAAAATATTAAAATCAAATAAGTTTTTTATTTGGAAGTTTTATTGGCATTTTATTTGAATTATAAAAATTGCATGTTTTCAAAATTGCATTTTTAGGCCAAGAAAATGTTCATCTCGTTCTAAATATTTTATTTAGACAACGAAAATTTGTTTTTGCATTTTTAGATTTTTATTTTATTTTCTAGGATTTATTTAAGTTTTGGCAGAATCAATTTAAAAAAAAGTCCTCGCCCGACTAGGCCGGCGGCCCAGCCGAGCCGGGCTAAGCCCGCTAGCGCCCACCGCCTCCCTCGCGCTCGCGCCCGTACCCGTGGCCGAACCGGACTCCGCCGGAGTCCGGGACTCCCCCGCCACCACGGCTTTGCCCCCTTGAGGGAGTCCTGGATAAGGGGGTATCCGGACAGCCGGACTATATACTTTGGCCGGACTGTTGGACTATGAAGATACAAGATTGAAGACTTCGTCCCATGTCCGGATGGGACTCTCCTTGGCGTGGAAAGCAAGCTTGGCGATTCGGATGTAGATCTCCTTCTCTGTAAACCGACTCTGTGTAACCCTACCCCCTCCGGTGTCTATATAAACTGGAGGGTTTAGTCCGTAGGACTCAACAACAACATCAACAACAATCATACCATAGGCTAGCTTCTAGGGTTTAGCCTATCTGATCTCGTGGTAGATCAACACTTGTAATACGTATATCATCAAGATCAATCAAGCAGGAAGTAGGGTATTACCTCCATCGAGAGGGCCCGAACCTGGGTAAACATCGTGTTCCCAGCATCCTATTACCATTAGCCTTAGACGCACAGTTCGGGACCCCCTACCCGAGATCCGCCAGTTTTGACACCGACATTGGTGCTTTCATTGAGAGTTCCTCTGTGTCTTCGCTACAAGGCTCGATGGCTTCTCCGACCTTCAACAACACCGTCCTGGGTGAGACTTTTCTCCCCGGACAGATCTTCGTGTTCGGCGGCTTCGCACTGCGGGCCAACTCGCTTGGCCATCTGGAGCAGATTGACAGCTACGCCCCTGGCCATCAGGTCAGGTTCGGAAACCTAAACTATACTACCGACATCCGCGGAGACTTGATCTTCGACGAATTTGGGCCCATATCGGGAGCGTCAAACAATCACGACGTGCATGACCTAGATCCGCCGTCGGACAGTATTCAGAACATCGCACCCGCTACGGCTCCAAACTTTGTTCCAGAGCTGGTCATGCCTTCCGAGGATGGATGGATGGACCCCGCCCCGAAGGCCGCACACTCCTCGGTGTTGGAGCCGAACACAGACTCCTCTCCTAAAGGAATCTGTACCTCTGGACCCCTGGACTCGTCTCCGGCCGTGTGTTCCGGACCGCACGCATCCGTGCTCATTGAATCTAATTGGGCTCCGGTTATGGAGTTTAGCACCGCAGATATCTTTCAGCACTCACCCTTTGGAGATGTGCTAGATTCATTAAGGACTCTCTCTCTGTCAGGAGACTCCTGGCCGAACTATGTCCGACTCGAGTGGGAAGCTGGCGATGAAGAAATTCGTTGCCCGCCCACCACCCACTTAATAGCCACGGTCGATGATTTGACCGACGTGCTTAACTTCGACTCCGAAGACATCGACGGTATAGACGACGATGCAGGAGAAGAACAGGAACCACCGCCCACAGGGCGCTGGACTGTCACCTCCTCATATGATATATATATATGGTGGATACTCCCAAAGAAACCAATGGCGATGAGGCAACTGGAGATAACCCCTCTGGGAGGAAAACAAAGCATGGGCGTCATTGGTGCCGCTCCAAGCCCCGCCACAGCAATACCGGCGCTGGAGAAGAAAATCCAGATGGCACCGAAGAGGAATACAAACATGAGCAGCCTACCTTCGAGCAGGCCGAACAAGAACACGGGCAGGTCAGCCCAGACTAATAGGCGACGGACGGATACTTGGAGCACGGTAACTATATGCCTCCCTCTGAAGATGAGGTGAGCCTCGGTGACGATGAATTCGGCGTACCGGAGGATCCCATAGAGCAGGAGCATTTTAAGTGTCGGCTTATAGCCACTGCAAGAGGCCTAAAAAAGAAGCAGCAGCAGCTCCAAGCTGATCAAGATCTGCTCGCTGACACATGGACCGAAGTCCTGGCGGCTGAGGAATACAGACTCGAGCCCCTTAGCAGGGGATACCCAAAACACAAACCTCTAGAAGAAGAGGCGGAAGAGCCTGAACTCCCAGCACAAGATGAGGCTGACCGGCCACCCCGTGGCCGGGATAAAACGACATATCATGCCGGACACCAGCCTGTACCCCCACGCCGGTTCACTGTGGCTCGGGGCAACACGCAGGACCTGCAACACACACCGGAAAACAACGCAAGACAAACAAGATCGATCTACGGATCAGGGGGGCGCTCCACAGCTCATGACACCGATCGTCACGCCAGATACAATACTGATAAATCCGGCCGGACCGGACATAACCGACCAGACCTAATCGGACTACGCCGCGACATAGCCCGGCACAGAGGCGCTGCACCCCCCTCTATTTCACTGATGAAGTAATGGAACATGAATTCCCAAAAGGGTTTAAACCCGTCAACATCGAGTCATACGATGGCACAACAGACCCCGCGGTGTGGATCGAGGATTTTCTTCTCCACATTCACATGGCCCGCGGTGATGACCTACATGCCATCAAGTATCTCCCACTCAAGCTTAAAGGGCCAGCCAGACACTGGCTGAATAGCCTGCCAGCAAACTCCATTGGCAATTGGGAAAATCTTGAGGACGCATTCCTCGATAATTTCCAGGGCACCTACGTGCGACCTACGGATGCTGACGACTTAAGTCACATTACCCAACAGCCCGGAGAGTCAGGCAGGAAATTCTGGACTTGGTTCCTAACTAAAAATAACCAAATTGTCGACTGTCCGGGCGCCGAGGCCCTAGCGGCCTTTAAGCATAATATCCGCGATGAGTGGCTTGCCCGACACCTCGGCCAAGAAAAACCGAAGACCATGGCAGCCCTCATGACACTAATGACCCGCTTTTGCGCGGGTGAGGACAGCTGGCTGGCTCGCAGTAACACAGCACCAGGAAACCCCGGAACTTCAGATATCCGTGACAGTAACGGAAAGCCACGGCGCAATAGACACAAGCATCGAAACAATGGCGACAACACTGAGGATACGGCAGTAAATGCCGAATTCAACAACTCCAAATCCGATCAGCGGAAGAAGCCGTTCAAAAGAAACAACCCGGGATCGTCCAGTCTGGACCGCATACTCGACCGCTCGTGCCAGATACATGGCACCCCCGATAAACCAGCCAATCACACTAACAGAGATTGCTGGGTGTTCAAACAGGCCGGCAAGATAAATGCCGAGAACAAGAACAAGGGGCTGCACAGTGATGATGACGAGGAGCCCCGGCGTCCGAACACTGGAGGACAGAAGAAATTTCCTCCCCATGTGAAAACGGTGAACATGATCTATGCCACTCACATCCCCAAACGGGAGCGAAAGCGTGCACTCAGGGACGTCTATGCGATGGAGCCCGTCGCCCCAAAATTAAACCCATGGTCATCCTGCCCGATCAGCTTTGATCGTAGAGACCATCCCACCAGCATCCATCACAGCGGCTCAGCCTGGTCCTTGACTCAATTATCGATGGATTCCACCTCACGCCTCATGGACGGTGGCAGCAGCCTGAACCTGCTTTATCAGGATACAGTGTGCAAAATGGGCATCGATCCGTCACGGATCAAACCCACCAAAACCACCTTCAAAGGTGTAATTCCAGGGGTAGAGGCCCACTATACGGGCTCAATAACACTGGAAGTGGTCTTCAGATCCCCGGATAACTTCCGTAGCGAGGAGTTAATCTTCGACATCGTCCCATTCCGTAGCGGCTATCATGCACTACTTGGACGAACCGCGTTCGCTCGATTCAATGTGGTACCACACTATGCATACCTCAAGCTCAAAATGCCAGGAACTCATGGGGTCATAACAGTCAATGGAAATACAGATCGCTCCCTCCGTACGGAGGAGCACACTGCGGCCCTCGCGCCAGAAGTACAAAGCAACCTCCTTCGACAAACAGCCAATTCGGCAACGACAACCCCGAACACCGTCAAGCGAGTCTGGAGCACCCCGCAACAGGACCGTCAGGCACGCCAGGAGCTCGATTAGCAATCCGGCCTCCACCCCAGTCCCATTCAGGTGGCGTTCGTGCCACGCGTACACAAATACGCACTTAAAATACCATGGGCATAAGTGGAGGCAAGACGACAATGCGGCCAGAGTGCGGTTCAGCCGCCATTAGGCCCGCATACCACTTTTTCTTTTTTCAGAACCCTACTATCGGGCAACTCCTTCTGAGAGATCGGATAACCGGACTCATTACAGGAGGAACACCAAGGAGGCAAGAGGCTTTACACACAAGGGAATACCCAGGTGGTCTTCTTCAATGATCGTTATACCTGTTTTTACATACCCGCATGTAGCCTGCCCTTGGATAGGACATGTTAAATATTCCTATTTCTTTCCGCTTAATGCATTAATTGTACACATACGCCTTGCCGTATTCTTCAGACAAATGGGAAGTAGTACACAGTGTCATCTTCGTATTACTATCTTCATATTTTCCCTTGAACATTAATTCAATATTGCATCCGTCCATATTGGTACGCTTAGTTCGCCAGGGGCTTCTTATCAAGCCCCATAATATGGCGAGAAAAGTCTGAACACTTTCGACAGTGCGGCACCCCGAACTTATAGCATTATATGCATCAGCTCTGAATCTTGTCTTGGGTCAATAGTTGGGTTAGCCTGGCTCCCTTGTTTTTGTACCTTACGTTCCGTTATATCGGCTAAGGTAGTGCAGGGAGAACTACTACGATTGTGTCCCGGTTCTTCCGGACGAGCACCTCAGTAGAGAAAGCCGAAAACTGACCGTCATGATGCGGCGAGAGCTAGTCGCTATTCGTGAGGTACTAAATCCTTAAAGATTTCTTCCGCTTAAGGCGAGGAATTGGCCTTGCCCGATTTAGGCGTGTATAATGCCCCAGTTCGGCCTTCCGAATACTAGGGACTTCGCCGAAATTTAAAATTGTAGACATCTATGGCCAAGTGAGAGTTATAAAGCCGAATAGTCCGATTGCCTTGTTCGCTGCGCTAAATACCTCCATAAAGGACCAAGAACTTGGATAAAGAGTGTTTGGGTTTTCCACGAACACCCCAGTAATAGTTACAAGGGGGTGGAAGCCGACGACTGGCCTACTTTCAGATTTTGATAAACGGCCACAGAGAAGGTAATATCTTAAATCAAACAAAGCGTTGTATAGTGCAATCAAACTCGTTCTTATATTACACAGACGACCCGAGTACATTCACTCGGAAATTATGTCCTTAGAACATTCATTTGCCACAAGCCGAGCGCCTTTCATAACGCCATCATAATATTTCGGGGTAGCGTTGCTCCTTGCCTTCCGGGGGTTCGTCCTTCATGAGCTTCTCAGCATCCAGTTTGGCCCAATGCATTTTCGCGCGGGCAAAGGCCCGTCGGGCACCTTCAATACATACTGACTACTTGATGACTTCGAGTCGTGGATAGGCCTGCACCATCCGCTTCACCAGGCCAAAGTAGCTGTCGGGCAGGGGCTCGCCAGGCCACATCCGGACTATGAGGTCCTTCATGGCTTGTTCGGCCACATTGTGGAGTTCGACCAACTGCTTCAGTTGGTCACTTAGAGGCATCGAGTGCTCGGACCCAGTATATTGGGACCAGAACAGCTTCTCCATAGAGCTCCCCTCTTCAGCGCGATAGAACTCTGTGGCATCCGAAATGCTGCGTGGCAGATCTGCGAACGCCCCTGGAGTGCTCCGGATTCCTGTAAGTAAAAGAAATGACTCCTTCACATGCTTGCTTTGTATAAAGAATGCCTTACCCTCTGCTATCTTCTTGGCCGCCTAGATTTCCTGAAGGGCCTTTTGGGCTTCGGCCTTGGCGTCTGCCATGCTCTGGAGGGCCTTCGTAAGCTCAGACTCCTCCATCTTGAAGTCACGCTCCAAGGACTCGCACTTCTTGTCGAGCTCCTGGAGCTCTTGCTGCACCTCTCCCACCCGAGCATCTTGGTTTTCACGCTCGGTGCGCTCCATGGCCGCATTAGTTCGGCCTCGGATAGCGCTTTCTTCAGGGCCACTACTTTGGTCGCGGCCCCTGTTAAAAATAATGATGTCCTTTCCTAGCATCACAAATTTTTCTCCTTTACAACACACGGACGGGGTTTCACTTACCTTTGCTCTCCTCGAGCTGCTTCTTCACGATGCCGAGCTCTTCTTCGGCCTGCCCTAGTTCGCACTTCAGTCTGGCAACTTCAGCCGTACGTGCAGCGGCGGTCAGCAACAATGCCTGCTTGTCAAACACAGACAAATACTATCAGCTTCCTGCGGTTTTTTAGTTGATCCTCCGTTTGGCTTTCCTTTTCGAACACCAACCGGAGTATCAGGGCCTACTGTCTATCGGGTGACATTTCCTCACAAATTTTCATTAACCTACCTCAGAGCCTGTTAGTAGGCTGGTGCAGGCTTTGGTCAATCCACTCTTGGCGAACCGAACCTTCTCAATCACCATACTCATAAGAGTACAGTGTTCATCGTCAATGGAAGCACCTCGAAGCACTTCCAACAAATTATCCGATACCTCCAACTGGGCGGAGGTCATCGGCACGGCCGGCTCGCCCTCCTTAGCGAGGGGCTGCTTACTGGAATTCGGAACCTTTGTAGGCTCTGGCACAGTAACCGGCTGGGAGCCAGACTTGTTGTGGCTCCCATCAGCATAATCCATGGGGGTCTTACCCCCCCGTGTGTCCGGCGCCCGAGATTTTGCCTTGGGGCGTCTCTGGAACCATCGCCTCCTGCTCTAGCATCCTCTAGGACAACACCTCGGCGTCGTCCGCGGGTCGTGGGGAGGTGGCCGTCGGGAGTGAATTCATCTCTGACTCGTCCAGAGACTCCTCCGAAGAGGACACCCCGAGATTGGAGCCGGCCAGACTGCATACACCTATTCGGCGTCATTACAAACTGTGAGGTCAGAGTCACATGAAAAAGTACTACAGAATGCAGATACTTACGACCTCGCCCGGGGCTTGCCCCTGGGCAGCCACTCCTCGTCGCTGTAAGCGGCGGTAGTGGATTGATCTAGGAGCGACGCCTTCCCCTTCTTCGGCGTCCCGGCCTCCCCCGATGGGGCGGACTTCCTTTTCTTCTCCTCCCCAGTACGGGGAGGGGGCATTTCTTCATGTTTCCCCCCCCCCCTCGTCTTCAGGGGAGAGATCTTCCTCGTCATCCTCGGATGATGACTCTACCACGGCCCTGCGCTGGAGACTTTTTCTAGTCCCCGCGGCCGCCTTCTTGGACTCTCCGGCCCCCTCACTTGAGGCGGCCTTCCTCTTTCTCTCCTCCCCTTCGTGGGAGGAGTGTGCCTCGTCCTCCTTGGGTGAAGCGTCGGGTGCGGCCTTGTGCCAAAGACCCTTCCGGGTCCCCGTGGCCTTCTTTTCGGCCTTCTTCTCTAGCACCTTGTAAGGCGTCGGAACTAGCATCTCCGCTAGTAGCGCGCCTACTGGGTCCTCGGGTAATGGAGCCGGACAGTCAATCCGCTCCACCGTCTCCACCCAATCCTGTTTGGTCAGCATGGTGACTCAAAAGCCCTCCCACAAATATACTGGGAATGGAGCATCTTGTGATAATCGGAGGACTTACCGGATTGGCAAGGCGCGTCGCGCTGAGCCCACGGTCCTCAGAAAGGGGAGGAGGGACTTCGCCGGTCTTGCACAGCACCTTCCAGATTTCTTTGTGCATCATGTCAAAGAGCTCTAGCAGCATCTGGTGTTCGGCCGGGTCGAATTCCCACATATCAAATGCCCGTCTTTGACACGGGAGAATCCGGTGAATGATCATGACCTAGACCATGTTGACGAGCTTGATCTTATTGTCCCGCATACTTTTGATGCAGGTCTCGAGTCCGGTCAGCTCCGTTGGTTCGCCCCAGGCCAGGCCCTTCTTTTCCCAAGAAGTGAGCTGCATGGGGATTCCGGATCTGAATTTAGGGGCCGCCGCCCAGTTGGCGTCGCGTGGCTCGGTGATGTAGAACCACCCTGATTGCCACCCTTTTATGGTCTCCACGAAGGAGCCGTCAAGCCATGTGACGTTGGGCATCTTGCCCACCATGGCGCCTCCGCACTCCGCATGTTGGCCGCTCACGATCTTCGGCTTCATGCAGAAGGTTTTCAACCACATGCTGAAATGGGGCTTGATGCGGGGGAAGGCCTCACACACGACGATGAAAGCCGAGATGTTGAGGACGAAATTCGGGGCTAGGTCATGGAAATCTAGCCCGTAGTAGTACATGAGCCCGCGGTCGAATGGGTGGAGTGGAAATCCTAGTCCGCGGATGAAATGAGGGAGAAATACTACTCTCTCCCAAGACTTTGGGGTGGGGGTGATCTGTCCCTCCACCGGAAGCCTGTGCACGATGCTCTCGGCCAGGTATCCGGCCTCCCAAATCTTGGAAATGTTCTCCTCTCTGACAGAGGAGGCCATCCACTTGCCTCCCGCTCTGGACATGCTGCGGTCCTACAGAGAAGGTGAGAACTTGGGCGCTGGAGCTCGAGGATGCGAGAACGGATGAGCAAAGGAGGAAGAAGGCGTGGGTGAAAATGGGAGGTCTCTGCCCCTTTATAAAGGCGATGCAGAATGTGAGCCTCCCCACTTGCCACTCGAAATCTCTTATTTTTCCAGGCGCCTCGATTGATGGCGCTGGTTGGGTTACCCATACCCGTATTGATGGAGATCTCGCGATAAGGGGACACGATCTCTGCTTTGACGGGACGTGCCAAAGACACCACCTCGCAATATGTGCGGAAGCAGGTTGAAGAAAACAGTTCGAATAATTGCCGAGCCGTGGCGTGATGTCACACTACGAAGAGTTGTCAGCAGATCGGGTTCGTGGATTATTATTCTCTCTATGGTGGTATGTGGAATCTATCTTGCAGAGCCGGACACGGTCCTTGTGTATGGAATTTATCTTGAAGTATTCGGAGATGGAACCCGCCTCGCAATGCCGAAGAAATCTACGCGCCGGACTCGCCGTCATTGAAGCCTGGTTCAGGGGCTACTGAGGGAGTCCTGGATAAGGGGGTATCCGGACAGCCGGACTGTTGGACTATGAAGATACAAGATTGAAGACTTCGTCCCATGTCTGGATGGGACTCTCCTTGGCGTCGAAAGCAAGCTTGGCGATTCGGATGTAGATTTCCTTCTCTGTAAACCGACTCTGTGTAACCCTAGCCCCCTCCGGTGTCTATATAAACCGGAGGGTTTAGTCCGTAGGACTCAACAACAACATCAACAACAATCATACCATAGGCTAGCTTCTAGGGTTTAGCCTATCTGATCTTGTGGTAGATCAACTCCTGTAATACGTATATCATCAAGATCAATCAAGCAGGAAGTAGGGTATTACCTCCACCGAGAGGGCCCGAACCTGGGTAAACATCGTGTCCCCAGCCTCCTGTTACCATTAGCCTTAGACGCACAGTTCGGGACCCCTTACCCGAGATCCGCCGGTTTTGACACCGACACCCCTCCTCCAAGCCGACCCGCCCCGCCCCCTTATATGCTGCGCCCGCTGCCGCCCTCAGCCCCGCCTCGCCTCGCCTCCACAGTAGCAGCAGCAGCCGCCGCGCCCGCCGCGCCGCCCGCCGCCGTGCCGCCGCCGTTGCCCCACAGCGCCCCGCCCCGCCGGAGATGCCGCTGGAGCCGCCGGTCCTGATCCGATCCACCGCCATTTTTTTCGGTTTTTACGTAAAAACCCTGGTTTTTCAAAAAAAACCTAGATCTATTTTTTTAGATCGGTTTTAGTTTTTTTCCAGTTTAGTTATTTAGCAAGCGTCCGCTCGTTCGTTCGTTTTAACGAACACTGTTCATCCGTTAGCCGCAGACAATGAACGTTTGTTCATTAGCCTGTTCGTCAGTTTTCTTTTTCCAGGGTTTTTTCGCGATTATTTTCGATCGTGATTTCTGCCCCGGTCTTAGTTTTAGTTTATCTTTTCGCTCTTTTATCGGAATCAGGCGATTCAAGCGCCTAGATCTTCGTTTCGAAGCCCTCTTTCTGTTTAACAAACTTGAACAAGATTTTGATACTATAAAATTTGACCTAAGTCCAGATTAGTTATCGGATCTTGTTTCTTTCGTAGTTTGAGTTTTGTTGCTTCGTTCAATTTGATTGTTTTTGCCAACCGGAGTTCTTAAGTTGAAATTTCTTGTTAGTTTTCTTATTTGAGTTTTACCTATGCTTCTATTTGAGTGCTTATTGTATGCTTGTTTGTTTGCGATAGAGTACCCAGAGTGCGAAGCGTGCTACTATGAGTCTCTAGGTTTTGTGGATCATCAGCAAGGCAAGTAAGACTTTGATCATACCTCTTTACTACCCAGTTTTATTGCATTAGATCAATCCTCAAACATTGCATGATTAGGATCTGATTAACATGTTGGTTTTGGGAAGTAGATGAGGTAGTACCTATTCACCTGTTTATTATGAAACCTTTGGGAGTTACTTCTACGTACTGCTTATGTTGCTATGCTATGCTAGTAGACGTGGATTGGGTGAGTGTATCCATGACAGATGTGAGAATTGTTAATTAATGGTTTACTTAAGGTGGCTACTTAAATACACATCTGGGTGGATTGAGGCACCTGGGGAACCCAGTGTTGCCTGTTTTTTTGGAAATCCCGGGGTTACCGTGTGATTTTCCTATGGACCGCCACACAGGCTCAAAGGGATCATAAGATTATTCATGCTAGAAACTTCCGTGTGCAGCCACAAGCTCTTATGGGCTCTAGCATAGTTGATTTAGTTGCATGACCTCTTTCAGTGGTGGGCTAGCAGATGTAGGGGAAAGTAGGTGTAACTATCCATCCAGAGTAAAGAGTGATTGTTTCTGAAAGACTGTGTCTCGATCATCCATTTCTCAAACACCATGTAGTGCGAGAAATCAAACAGAGGAGATCGAGTCTTGTGGGGAAAAGTGTGCAAACCTTTGCAGAGTGTACAAACTAATCATGGTTAGCCGTGTCCCCGGTTATGGACATCTTGAGTATCTGCTTCTTGGATTATCATGTTGATCTCATCACTCTTAATATAATTTGATTTGGTTTAATGATGATGCTTAATTGGGATTGAGTTGGGTGAACCTTCTCAATGTTTAACACCCACCATGATAGTTAAATAAAATGTATTCCTTTGTTGTAGGGAAAAATTGGCTTTATGTAAAACTATAACCAAAGAGCTTTCCACCAGCCATATTGCATGTAGTGATAGCAATTATTCTGTTCATTACTCTATGTGTTACATTGCCAGCATATTCCATGTGCTAACCCGTTTTTGGGCTCCAACATTCATGTTGCAAACTTTTCAAACGACGAATAAGGTGCCTTAGGTCGTGATCTTTCACTCAGCTATGCCGTTGGAGTTGATGGACTCACTTTATCTTCCAAGCCTTTCGCTATTATCGTTGTTAGATTGCCTTAAGCCATATTTATTGTAATAAGTTCTCTTTTGAGACATTCGATGTAATAAGTGTGTGATTGCTACTCTGTTATAAATCCTCAAGTACTGTGTGTGTCAGCATTACCGATCTAGGGATGACACTGATGCACAGAGATCAGACTGTTTGATGTCTGGTCGCTACAAGATGGTATCAGAGCACACGCTAATTGTAGGAAACGACCACTAAGCTAAAGCCCTAGATCACTACTCTCTTCTCATTTCTGACTCCTCTCCTTTTCTACTCTATAGGATGGCAGATGCAAGGAACAAGTTCGCGCAACCAGATGAAGACGCACCTTTTGGACGACACTTGAAGGAAGTCACTAGATACCTGAGCATAGGAATACCAAGATTCACCGGGACCTACATAGCCACTTTACCAGAAGAGGAGGGTTGGATGATTCAAGTTCAAGTTCCAGGAAGAACGTTCATGCCAGTCACTGAGCCCATAGAGTTTTCCTTCGATGCACCAACCTGGAGTCTAGGAAAGAGCATGGTAGCCCACATCGCCATGGGACGCATTAGAGAAGTTTACCACAAGGATCTCAAGGATACTATCTATCAGATTTGTGGGCGCCGAGATGAGCCATGGGAGATGATCAGCACCAGGAAGGATAGATCCATTGCCGCATTCATCCAGGAGTTAAACCAGCACATGCGTCGCTAGGAGAACCAGATGTGCGCAGGCATGTTAGATCTGAAGAAGGCCATGACCGAGATCACAGAGCTGGAGGAAGAACTCAAGTCTACACGCGATGGATATGAGGAAGAAATGATGATACTCGTGGAGAAGAATGACGATCTGACAAGGAAGCTAGGAGTGTTCATGGGAGACCCCGTGCCAGGAGGAGAAGACGACGATTCCACTTGTTCGGAGAACTACATCATCATCAACGACACCGACTCAGACCCGGCGATAGCAATGATGACTATGTTGATGAAGCTGGAGCATATATCATGGAGTCTTCCACCGATCAAGTTTTCTAGTTGACCACCATATCAGTAGTAGAATTTCCCCATGTATATAGTATAGTCCGAGCACTTTTGTAACGATAGTTAGACCGATTGTATGCCCTTGTTGATTTGATTGAAGTGAAATTGATTGTGTTTGTCTCATGAGCATATGGGTAGTGTTTCCCCCTAGACCTCATTCTATTATGTTTTCTCATCGTTTCTAAACCTATCAGATGCCTCCGAGATGTGGCAATGGATTTGCTTTCCCACCGGAGCTCACCCAGTTAATCCAGCAACAGAATACCCTGATGCAGCTACTAGTCTAGAATCAGAACCAAGTCACAACAACAACAACCCACCACCACCACCACCTGTTGATCATTTAGCTCGTTTCCTAAGGCTATAGTTGCAGATGATTGGCTCCGCAAGATTGGAAGGGAGTTGACCACTGTAGGATGAACAGATGTGGAAAGAGTGCATTTTGCCGCACACAGCTTGATGGACCCGCAGCATCATGGTGGGAGAATTTCACAGCAACTTACCCCATCGACCCTGTCACATGGGATCGGTTTCAGCAGGTGTTTCGCACTGCCCATGTTTCAGCAGGAGCTATGGCCATAAAGAAGCACGAGTTTTGCAACTTGTGCCAAGGAGGACGCACGGTAGGCCAGTATGTCGATGACTTTAGTAAGTTAGCACGTTATGCCCCTAATGACGTTGCTACAGACACCGCTAAGCAGGAGAAGTTTCTGGATGGACTGAATGATGAGCTGAGCATGCAGTTGATGGTGGCAAACTTCAACAATTACCAGGAGTTCATAGATGGAGCACTCATGATTGAAGGGAAGCAACAGCAGATAGACAGCCGCAAGAGGAAGTATGCCCAAGGGAAGTAAAATTCTAGAGCTCAGCAGAAACCCCGTTTCACCCCGAACTCGGGAGGACACATTCACCATAACCATGGAGGTCAAAATTCCAATGGAGGGATTCTGCATAACCATAGTGGCCCCAAGAATAGGAATGGAAATGGAGGAAGCAACGGTCAGAATCGTTCCAACCCAGCAACGCCCGCCAAGAAAGATTTAAGTCATATTACTTGCTACAAATGCCAGAACACTGGACATTATGCCAATGAATGTCCTGAAGCTAAGAGTGGAAATGGCAATGGAAGCTATGGGAAGAAGCCCAACCCTTTTAACAGGAAACAAGTGAACCACGTTAGCGTGGAGGAGGTTGAAGCACAGCCGGACGCAGTAATAGGTAAGTTTTTGGTTAAGACATTTACTGCAATCGTTCTTTTTGATAATGGTGCATAGCATTCATACATATCAAGGGGATTTGTGGATAAGTATAAGTTTCCCACCAAAGTCCTTAGAACACCTATGTTAGTAAGTTCACCGGGAGCGGAACATATGGCAAGTCAAGGATGTTTTTAGATGCCATTGACCATAGGTAGGCATGTTTTCCCCTCGGATCTGATAATTCTGGTGTCACAAGGATTGGATGTGATTCTGGGTATGGATTGGCTATCTATGTATGGAGGAAACATTGATTGCGCCAGTAAGTCGATTTTACTCACCACCCTAGAAGGAAGAAGGATTAGATATGTATCCAGGTATATACCGAAGAGGACTCAAGTGAATTCCTTATCAGGAGTTGTACAGGAGGAAGTACTAGTGGTGAAGGATTTCCCTGATGTATTTCTGGAGGAGTTGCCAGGTATGCCACCGGATAGAGACATTGAGTTTTTGATTGAGCTTTTGCCAGGCACAGGGCCAATATCTAAGAGACCGTACATGATGCTCGCAAAGGATTTGGAGGAAATTAAAAAGCAGATTAAGGAGTTACTAGATAAAGGCTATATTCGCCCAAGTTCATCACCTTGGGGATCACCAGTGCTTCTAGTGGAGAAGAAGGATGGATCATTGAGGATGGTCGTTGATTATCATGGATTGAATGAAGTGACGATCAAGAACAAGTACCCGCTGCCGAAGATCAATGATTTGTTTGACCAGTTGCAAGGAGCTAAAGTATTTTCCAAGATCGATCTACAACTAGGATACCACCAGCTGAAGATTCGTGAGCAAGATATACCTAAGACAACTTTTACCACAAGGTATGGGCTATATGAGTATGCTGTTATGTCATTTGGCCTTACTAACGCGCTTGCCTATTTCATGAACATGATGAACAAAGTATTTATGGAGTTCTTGGATAAGTTCATCGTGGTGTTCATTGACGATATTCTTGTTTACTCAAAGAATGAAGAGGAGCATAAGGAGCATTTGCGTTTGGTACTTGGATAGCTCAGAGAACATCAGCTATATGCCAAGTTCAGCAAGTGTGAATTTTGGTTGAAGGAAGTTGGATTCCTCGGACATGTTATATCCAGAGAAGTAATAGCAGTAGACCCCACCAAGGTTGTCACCGTGACAAATTGGGAAGCACCCACGTCAGTTGGAGAGATCCGGAGTTTTCTGGGACTCGCAGGATACTACAGGAGGTTCATTGGGAATTTCTCAAAGATTGAAAAGCCCATGAAGGAGTTGCTGGAGAAGGATACCAAGTTCAAATGGACTGAGGAATGTGAGGCTAATTTTTAGGAGTTCAAGAAACATTTGGTTACGGCTCCAGTGTTGATCCTTCCAGATCAACTGAAGGATTATCAGGTGTATTGCGACGCTTCACGTCGAGGACTTGGAGCAGTGCTTATGCAGGATGGAAGAGTTGTTTCATATGCCTCCCGACAGATTAAACCCCATGAGCTAAATTATGCTACACACGATTTTTAATTAGCAGCCGTAGTGCATGCCTTGAAGACGTGGAGACATTTTCTCATGGGAAACCACTGTGAGGTGTACACGGATCACAAGAGTTTGAAGTATATCTTCATGCAAAAGGAGTTAAATCTCAGGCAAAGGAGATGGTTGGAGCTCATCAAAGATTATGATAGGAAGTTGCATTATCACCCCGGAAAGGCTAACATAGTAGCTGATGCATTGAGTCGCAAGAGCCATGTCAATACACTCTTGACCGGAGAGTTACCCAAGGAGTTACCAGAGAATCTTCGCGAGCTATGTTTGGAAATAGTTCCGAGAGGCTAAGTAGCAGCATTGGAGATTCATTCTACATTGATGGATAAGATCAAAGAAGCTCAGAAGTCTAACAAGGAGATCGTCGAGATAAAGGAAAGAATGAGCAAAGGAAAAGCTAAGGGATTTCGTGAGGATGAACACGATACCTTATGGTTTGAGGACCGTGTATATGTGCCTAATGACCCAGAGATCAGGAAGTTGATTTTGCAGGAGGCCCATGATTCGTCGTATTTGATTCATCCAGGAAACACCAAGACGTATCTGGATTTGAAGGACAGTTTCTGGTGGACCAGAATGAAGAAGGATATTGCGGAGTATGTAGCAATTTGTGATGTTTGTCAGAGAGTGAAGGCAGAGCATTAGAAGCCAGCATGATTGCTGCAGCCATTGCCGATACCCGAATGGAAGTGGGATAAGCTAGGCATGGATTTTATTACGGGATTGCCCAGGACTCGTTCAGGCTATGACTCGATATGGGTTGCAGTCGATCGTTTGACAAAAGTAGCTCATTTCATCCCAGTGAAGACCACTTACACTAGTGCTAAGTTGGCAAAGATATATATGACCAGGATCGTATGTCTGCATGGAGTTCCGAGGACCATTGTACCAGATAGACGAACCCAATTTACCTCAAAGTTCTGGAATCAGTGGCATGAAACTTTGGGTACCAGGCTAGAGTTCAGTACAGCCTTTCACCCGCAGACAGATGGACAGACTGAGAGAGTCAATCAGATTCTGGAGGACATGTTGAGAGTTTGTGCTCCAGACTATGGATGTAGTTGGGACGACAATTTACCATATGCAGAGTTCTCCAACAATAACAGCTATCAAGCTAGTTTGTAGATGGCCCCTTTCGAAGCCTTGTACGGAAGGAGGTGCAGGACACCGTTGTTATGGGACGAAGTTGGAGACTGTCAGTTGTCTGGACCAGATTTGATCAAAGAGTCTAAAGAGAAGGTTAAGTTGATCCGCGATAGACTCAAAGTAGCCCAGTCCAGGCAGAAGAGCTATGCAGATTCAAAACGTGAGGAGACAGTTTACGAAGTCGGAGACAAAGTATATCTATGTGTGTCCCCGCTTTGAGGAGTTAAGAGTTTTGGAGTCAAGGGAAAGTTAGCACCATGTTTTGTGGGACTATACAAAGTTTTGGAGCATATGGGCGAAGTTGCTTACAAATTGGAATTGCCTGAAGGATTGTTAGGAGTTCACGATGTGTTCCATGTTTCCCAGTTGAAGAAGTGCCATGCTGAGATGGCCGATATTCCTCTAAGAGATACAATGCCACTAGAAGAAATTCAGTTGGATGGCGGTTTGACCTATGACGAGACACCCGTCAAGATCCTCGAGTTTGCCAGCCGAGTCACACGCAGCAAGGTTATCAAGTTCTACAAAGTTGAGTGGAGTCACCATACCGAAGATGAATCCACCTGGGAAAGAGAGGAAGACCTACGGAAGGACCACCCTCACCTATTTTCTAACCAACCCGAATCTCGTGGGTGAGATTCATCTTAAGGGGGGTAGGTTTGTAACATCCCAAAATTTCAATTTGGCATGTTATATTTTCGATCATCATTGCATATCATAATTTCTTGCATTTTGGTTCATTCTCGAAATTCTACGCAACTCAAGGACCCGCGGAGAGAGTTGATGATTTCGTTATTTTCATATTTGAGTTTTCTCAAATTTTGAAAAAGAGGATCGTTTGGTTTTAATTATTTTTCTCGCAGTATATTTTGTTTGCAAAATAAAAGAGAGGGAATAAAATGACTTTCCCAAAATAAACAAAATAGTAGGGGGAAAATATTAAAATCAAATAAGTTTTTTTATTTGGAAGTTTTATTGGAATTTTATTTCAATTAGAAAAATTGCATGTTTTCAAAACTGCATTTTTAGGCCAATAAAATGTTCATCTCGTTCTAAATATTTTATTTAGGCGATGAAAATTTGTTTTGGCATTTTTAGATTTTTATTTTATTTTCTAGGATTTATTTAACTTTTGGAGGAATCAATTAAAAAAAAGAGTCCTCACCCGACTGGGCCGGCGGCCCAGCCGAGCCGGGCCAAGCCCGCTAGCGCCCGCCGCCTCCCTCGCGCTCGTGCCCGCACCTGTGGCCGAGCCGGACTTCGCCGGAGTCCGGGACTCCCCCACTGCCGCGGCTTGCCCCCTCATCCAAGCCGACCCCGCCCCACCCTCTTATATGCCACGCCCGCCGCCGCCCTCAGCCCCGCCTCGCCCCGCCTCCACAGTAGCAGCCGCAGCCGCCGCTTGCCGCCGTGCCCCGCGCAGCTGCCATCGCCGCTTGCTGCCGTTGCCCCGCAGCACCCCGCCCCGCCGGAGACACCGCCGGAGGCTGAGGTCCCGATCCGATCTGCCGCCGTTTTGTTTCGGTTTTTAGGTAATAACCCCGATTTTTCAAAAAAAAACTAAATCTAGTTTTTTAGAGCAGTTTTAGTTTTTTCGGTTTAGTTATTTAGCGAGCGTCCGCTCGTTCATTCGTTTTAACGAACGTTGTTCATCCGTTAGCCACAGACTATGAACGTTCGTTCGTTAGCCTGTTCGTCAGTTTTCTTTTTCCAGGGTTTTTCCGCGATTATTTTCGTGATTTCTACCCTGATTTTAGTTTTAGTTTATGTTTTCGCTCGTTTATCGGAATCAGGCGATTTGAGCGCCTAGATCTTCGTTTCGAAGCCCTCTTTCTGTTTAACAAACTTGAACAAGATTTTGGTACTATAAAATTTGACCTAAGTCCAGATTAGTAATCGGATCTTGTTTCTTTTGCAGTTTGAGTTTTGTTGCTTCGTTTGATTTGATTCTTTTTGCCAACCGGAGTTCTTAAGTTGAAGCTTCTGGTTAGTTTTTCTTATTTGAGTTTTACCTGTGCTTCTAGTTGAGTGCTTATTGTATGCTTGTTTGTTAGAGTACCCGGAGTGCGAAGTGTGCTACTACGAGTCTCTAGGTTTTGCGGATCATCGGCAAGGCAAGTAACACTTTGATAATACCTCTTTACTACCCAGTTTTATTACATTAGATCAATCCTCAAACATTGCATGATTAGGATTTGATTAAGATGTGGGTTTTGGGAAGTAGATGAGGTAGTACCTATTCACCTGTTTATTATCAAACCTTTGGGATTTACTTCTACGTTTTGCTTATGTTGCTATGCTATGCTACTAGACGTGGATTGGGTGAGTGTATCCATGAAAGATGTGAGTATTGTTAATTAATGGTTAACTTAAGGTGGCTAATTAAATACACATCTGGGTGGATTGAGGCACCTGGGGAACCCAGTGTTGCCTGTTTTTTTGGAAATCCCGGGGTTACCGTGTGATTTTCCTATGGACCGCCACACAGGCTCAAAGGGATCATAAGATTATTCATGCTAGAAACTTCCATGTGCAGCCACAAGCTATTATGGGCTCTAGCATAGTTGATTTAGTTGCATGACCTCTTTCAGTGGTGGGCTAGTAGATGTAGGGGAAAGTAGGTGTAACTGTCCATCGAGAGTAAAGAGTGATTGTTTCTGAAAGACCGTGTCTCGGTCATACGTTTCTCAAACACCATGTTGTGCGAGAAATCCAACGGAGGAGATCGAGTCTTGTGGGGAAAAGTGCGCAAACCTCTGCAGAGTGTACAAACTAATCATGGTTAGCCGTGTCCCCGGTTATGGACATCTTGAGTATCTGGTTCTTGGATTATCATGTTGATCTCATCACTCTTAATATAATTTGATTGGCTTTAATAATGATGCTTAATTGGGATTGAGTTCGGTGAACCTTCTCAATGTTTAACAACCACCATGATAGTTAAATAAATTTAATCCTTTGTTGTAGGGAAAAATTGGCTTTATGTAAAAATGTAACCATAGAGCTTTCCACCAGCCATATTGCATGTAGTGGTAGCAATTATTCTGTTCATTACTCTATGTGTTACATTGCCAGCATATTCCATGTGCTGACCCGTTTTTGGGCTGTAACATTCATGTTGCAGACTTTTTAGACGACGAATAAGGTGCCTTAGGTCGTGATCTTTCACTCAGCTATGCCGTTGGAGTTGATGGACTCACTTTATCTTCCAAGCCTTCCACTGTTATCGTTGTTAGATCGCCTTAAGCCATATTTAGTGTAATAAGTTCTCTTTTGAGACATTCGATGTAATAAGTGTGTGATTGCTACTCTGTTATAAATCCTCAAGTACTGTGCGTGTCAGCATTACCGATCTAGGGATGACACTGATGCACAGAGATCAGACTGTTTGAGGTCTTGTCGCTACAGCAATGGATCAATGATGGATAATTATGTCGGATGCGATTCCTCATGAAAAAATTATAACATAGGATGACACGGAACTAGCTCTAGTTAATCAATGTAATGTAGGCATGTATTCCGAATATAGTCATACGTGCTTATGGAAAAGAACTTGCATGACATCATTTGTCCTACCCTCTCGTAGCAACGGGGTCCTATTGGAAACTAAGGGATATTAAGGCCTCCTTTTAATAGAGTACCGGACCAAAGCATTAACACTTAGTGAATACATGAACTCCTCAAACTATGGTCATCACCAGGAGTGGTCCAGATTATTGTCACTTCGGGGTTGCCGGATCATAACACATAGTAGGTGACTATTGACTTGCAAGATAGGATCAAGAACTCACATATATTCATGAAAACATAATAGGTTCAGATCTGAAATCATGGCACTCGGTCCCTAGTGCAAGCATTAAGCACAGCAAAGTCATAGCAACATCAATCTTAGGACATAATGGAAATTAGGGATCAAACCCTAACAAAACTAACTCGATTACATGGTAAATCTCATCCAACCCATCACCGTCCAGCAAGCCGACGAGGGGATTACTCATGCACAGTGGTGAGCATTATGAAATTGGTGATGGAGGATGGTTGTGATGACGACGGCGACGGATTCCCCTCTCTGGAGCCCCAAACGAACTTCAGATCAGCCCTCTCGAGGAAGATTAGGGCTTGGTGGTGGCTCCATATCGTAAAATGCGATAAATCCTTCTCTCTGATTTTTTTCTCCGCCAAAGTGAATATATGGAGTTGGGGTTGAGGTTGGTGGAGTCCCAGGGGGGCCACGAGGCAGGAGGCGCGCCCCAGGGGGCGCTGTCGGTGTCAAAACCAGCATATCTCGGGTATGGGGTCCCGAACTGTGCGTCTAATGATCGAAGGTAACAAGGAGGCAAGGGAGACGATGTTTACCCAGGTTCGGTCCCTCTTAATGGAGGTAATACCTTACTTCCTGCTTGATTGACTTTGATGAGTATAGGGGTTACAAGATTTGATCTACCTCAAGATCGTAATGGCTAAACCCTAGATGTCTAGCTTGTATGATTGTGATTGTCCTATGGACTAAAACCTCCGGTTTATATAGACACGGAGGGACCTAGGGTTGTACAGAGTCGGTTTACAGAGAGAGGAAGGTGCATGATACGAACGCCAAGCTTGCCAGCGATGCAAAATAGAGCCCCATCCAGACACGGGGAAAGGTCTTTAATCTCATATCTTCACAACCCATTAGTCCAGCCCATATCACATAGCCCGGACGCCCGAGGACCCCTTAGTCCAGGACTCCCTCAGTAGCCCCTGAACTAGGCTTCAATGATGATGCATCCGGCGTGCAGATTGTCTTCAGCATTGCAAGGCATGTTCCCTCTTTGAATACTCCAACGCAGCTTTCCACACACAAGAGCGGTATTCGGCCCTGCTTAATGCATACAACCCTAAGCTGTAAAAGGCAACAATACGTAAAATAGGTCACGTCCACAGGCAACTTTTTTGGCGAGATGTTATGTTCTGGACTTATTACTATCCTGGACTGTTTACAGCCCTATTTCGCATTTCGAGGCACGGTCATTGACACATCTTGTCAAAGAAGAGATCATGTCCCCTTATCACGGGATTCTCATCAATAGGGGTTTTGGGTAATCAAACCATGCCGTTCACATGTCCCCTTGGGAATAGGCGAGATTTAAGGCTTATGAGGGGGCGCTTGATATTCGAAGCATCTATAAGAGGACAAATACCCATCTATTTACCTCACGCCTTCTTCTTCCTCTGCCTTTCAATCCCCCAAGCTCCAGCGCCCAAGTTCTAAACTTTCCCTTTTTCCCAACTTCTCCAGTAATGGTCGGATCCGGCTTTTAGGACAAGTGGATGGCCTGCTCCATAACGGAGAAGAACATCCAGGATCTGCGTGAGGCGAGGTACTTGATGGTGGAGATCCAACACAGACTTCCAACCCCAGAGCAGGTCATCCCCACCCCGGAGCCCGGCGAAAGGGTGGTTTTTATACCCCCACTTCCTCTGAGGACTTGGGTTCGCCCTTCACCCCTTCGTCCAAGGCCTCATGTACTACTACGGGTTGGATTTCCATGATCTAGCCCCGAATTCCTTCCTCCACATCTCGGCGTTTATCGTCGTGTGTGAGGTATTTCTCCGCGTCCCTTCATACTTTGGCTTATGGCTCAATGTTTTTAATGTGAAGCCGAAGGTGGTTGAAGGCCAACACGCCAAGTGCGGCGGCGCCATGTTGAGCAAGCTCAACCATGTTACCTTGCCCAAAGGGAGATTTGTGGATACTGGCAAGGTGTGGCAGCAGGAGTGGTTCTATATCACCGAACCCCGCGGCACCAAGTGGGCTGCTGCTCCTGCTTTCAGATCTGGACCTCCTCTGCGGCTCGCATCCTCGACCAACAAGGGTCTAGATTGGGTATCCCCTGACAAAGTGTCGACACTACAGAAGTGCATCAAGAGCATGATAAAAAAGGACATCACCCTTGTTGATGTGATTTTGGTAATGCTCATCCCCCGAGCTCTCCCTTGCCAACGACGGCCTCTTAAAATGTGGGAGTTCAATCCGGAGGGGCCATGGACCCTGTAGCACTTCTTCGGTATGACTCACAAAGGGATCTAGAAGCTGCTCTTTAAGAAGCATAAGATTTGGCCAAGGACGTTCGATGACACCGACCTCGACTACAACAATCCGGCATCCCCAGTAAGTATTGAACATTACCCAGCTTGTCAACCTTAGGGTGGGGTCCTGATAATTCCATCTCCTAAATAGGACTGGATAAAGAAAGCAGAGCGGATTAATTGTCCGGCCCCGCTCCCCAAAAACCCGGCGAAGCCTCTGTTAATAAAAATGCTGGTCCCGGCGCCCTACCAGGCGCCGGCAAAGAAGGACAAGAAGAAGAAGACTAGGGAGGCCGAAGATGGCATCGTCACGCAGAAACTTCGGGCGCCATGTCCGGAGGAACCGAAGCTCCTTCCTCTCACGAGGAAGAAGAAGAGGCAGAGAACCCTCCTCCCAAATGGAAAAAGAGGGCAGCCTCCGTAGATTCGGAGGAGGGGCGTCCAAGAGGGGAAGGATATCCCTCTCGGATGACTCGGATTCGGGCATCGAGGAAATTCCCAAGCATCGCCCCCGAACCAAGCCCCTTGCTAAATCGTGAGTACCTTATGATGCCTTGTATCTAATCTCTTTATAGATTATAAGAATAATATCAAATTTCATATTTCAGCCCGGCTCATGACATTCCTCAAGAATCATTGTCATCGGGGGATCTTTCGCCGGAGAAGATGGAGAGCGAGACGCCTCCATAAGCTTCCCCGCCTACTAGGGCGGATGATCCCGAGGTCGTCCCAAAGGATTTCTCTGGGCTCCGGAGAAGTGCGGGAGGGGACCAAGGCGGCGCCAGAGGCTGCCGAGAACATTGGGGGGCGCAACCCCCATGGAGACCGGCAACGGGGGTCCAGGATCATCCGACCCTCGGCCGGATACCGTTCCGGAGACCCAAATGGTTCCAGAATCAGGTCAGCAGCCCCCTCTGCAGGAGGGGAGACGGCTATTCCGGCGGTGACCTCTACTAATGTAGAGGCGTCGAACATGCTAATGGATGCTCTACAATGTGCATCTGTCTTAGAGGAGCACCGTACCTTGATGGGTACGGTGGTTGAAAAGGTTCAGTCCGCTAAGACTGGACTGAATGAAGCCTTCACGAGCCTACTAACAGGCTTCGAGGTATGCAATGTAATGCTTTCCATAAAAAATCTGCCTGTATATAGATAGTAGCCCCTGAGACTCTGCTTGGCCGACGAAGGAGGGCGAACAGAGGGTCTATAGGTATCCGCAAGAAATAACATACTTATCTTTTTTGAAAAATATCAGGCTTCACTGTTAGTGGCAACCGCTCAGGCCGCCAAAGTTTCCGAACTGAAGCGGAAACTACAGCTGGTCGATGAGGATAATGTCCGGATTAACAAGCTGCTCGGCGAGGCGCAAGGTATGTTTCAAGTGCTCCATACACAATTAAATTAGTTTGCAAATGCTACGTTGAAGATTTATGCGCTGCTATATGCATAATTGCAGATGGCACTGCTGAGGTCAGGACCCTTAGGAGTGACCTTGCCCGCGCGAAGGAGCAGGCGAGTGTGAGCGAGGCGACCGTTGATAAAGTGACCACCGATTTGAAGGCCGAACAGGCCACCCAGCGCCAGTTCAAGAAGCGGGTATCCAAGGTTGAGCAAGAGCTCAAGGACGCAACTCGCAAGTGCGAGCTCCTCGAGGAAGAGAATAAAGCTAAGGCAGCCGAACTCACCAAGGCCCTTCAGGACGCCCAAGAGGCAAGGTCCGAATCCCGAGCGGCTCGTGAGGAGCTCCGACAGGCCGGACAGATAGCGGCTGGTAAGCCCTTTCTTTTACAGTCTAAGTTTGGCAATCAATGGTACGCCTTACTTAATCAACTATGTAGTTCTCCAAAAGCCTTCGCGGATCTTCCGAAGAGCGCCGCTGACGTTGCACAATTCTACCGAGCCCAGGAGGGGCATGCAACAGAGAAGCTGTTCTGGTCACAATTTGCGACGCATGAGCGTTTGACGCTGCTAAACGTCAAGATGGCGTAGTGGCCCGAGTTGCATAAGATGTCCGGAGCGGCCATGAAGGAGGTTATACTTCAGCTGTGGCCGGTCGAACCCGTTCCGAGCAGTTTGGCCTGGTGCGGCGATTCCTCGATGTCGTGCCCCGTATCGACGCAATCAAGCGGTCGATGTGCATAGAAGGTGCGCGGATGGCCTTCGCCCGCGTCAAGGTGCACTGGGCGAAGATAAAGGCCGCCGTATCGCAGTTGAGGGTCCCCCCGAAGGCAAGGACCACCGCACGTCAGAGCGTTATTTACACGATGTCTTAAAGGGTGCTCGCTTGATAGAGGGTCAATGCTCGAAGGACATTATATTCGAATGAATGTATCCGAACGACCCGGACGTATTTATTATATTAAGGTTTTGTAATATATTTGTGCCATTATATGAAGTTTTCTTTCCTCTTGTGCGATCGTTCTTGTATGCCTAAGAGTTTTCCAGTCGTCGGCTTGGGCCCCCATGTAGATGCTATGGGGGTGTTCGGAATAGCACATGAGCTCTCTTGACCCAACATCTTGGTCCGTGACGAAGGTGTCAGTGCGGCGAACCAGGCAGTCGGACTATACGGCTTTACCGCTCTCACTTAGCCATAGGAGTTTGACGATGGGGCTATGAAATAGCCCCTGGTACGTATGCTACTATCCGAATGCGTATGCATATGACTGAAAAAACATTCCTTCATTTAATACGGAAAAATCGTTAAAGATTTAGTAAGTCACCGAGCTGCTGACCAGCTCTCGCCGCATCAAGACAATCAGTTTTCAGATTTCTCTACTGAGGTGCTTGACCGGACGAACCAGAAACACAATCGCAGTAGTTCTCGCTTTACTACCCTAGCCGAACAAACGGAACATAAGGTAGCAAACACAGGAGTCGGGCAACCCAACTACTGACTGAAGACATTATTCGGAGCCAATCCATGTAATGCCAAGTTTGGGACGCCAAAGTGTGCTACAAAGTTTTTCGGGCTTTTGTTTAGCGTCACATATGTGGCTATATAGAGCCCCTAGCAATTGGTGTTGGGATATGTGAGTGAGACAACTGGGGAGACATAATTTAGTTTTATGAATAAAGTTGATACCGACAGATTGTCCCTACTAGGATCTGATTTGATACATCAAAAGGTGATCTTACAGAGGGTACCATAAACACAAAAGTCATTTTACATGCCAGGGGTCTAATAATAATGAGAAAAGCTTAGTACAGGTCCTTTAAATAAGGTTTGGTCCAAAGAGTTATTTGGATATGTTGTCGCACGTCTGTGCCGCTTTCGCCTTGTAGAGAGGGGTTCCTTGAAGGGAACGATCTTCTTATCCGTACGAAACCGGGCTCAAAGAGAGTCCTTGTAAGTCCGTAGGATATATAGGTTCAAGTGCACCTATGGTAGGAGAAAAAAATAATCAAAGAAAGGTGGAAGGTCATGCAGGGTCGAACCATACTATAGACCTATTCGTATTGTGCCCCTGTTGATGCCCAAGGTATTTTCAATGCGTAGTGATGCATGCGCGGTACGAATTCCGTGGTTGTGTGTGGCGATCTACGGAGGCGAAACTACTAGTCCAGCTCCAGAAGTACCGAGCCGTCAGCTTGCGGGACTGGCCGGTTTTTTTAGCAAAGTCCGGTGGCTTAATGGTCGATGAGGTGTGCGGCTTGAGGGGGCCGCTCTGGACTTTGGCTGCGAGAGCCGCAGTGTGCTCCTTGGTGCGGAGGGAGCGTTTCGTGTTTCCGTTGACCGTTATGATGTCGCGTGGACCGAGCATCTTGAGCTTTAAATAAGCATAGTGCGGCACCGCGTTGAATCGAGCAAAAGTGGTCCGCCCGAGCAGTGCCTGATAGCCACTTCAAAAGGGTACGATATCTAAGATCAAGTCTTCACTACGAAAGTTGTTGGGCAAGCAGAAGACAACTTCCAATGTTATTGAGCCCGAGCAACGGGTCTTTACACTAGGTATCACTCCTTTAAAGTTAGTTTTAGTGGGCTTGATTCTTGACGGACCAATACCCATTTTGCGGACGGTGTCCTGGTAGAGCAGGTTAAGTCTACTGGCACCGTCCATGAGGACTCGCGTAGATGGAATCCGTTGATGATTGGGTCGAGGACCAAAGCTACCAATCCTCCATGACGGATACTGGTCGGGTGGTCCTTTCTATCGAATTTTCGGGCGACCAGCTCTATAGCGTAGACGTCCCTTAATGCGTGCTTGCGCTCCCGTTTGGGGATGTGGTGACATAGATCATATTCACTGTTTTGACCTAGGGGGGAATTGCTTCTGCCCCCCTGTGTTCGGTGGGCGAGGCTCTTCATCGTCGTCCTTGTTGGGCGGCCATTTCCCCTTGTGTTTGGCGTTGAGCTTGCCGGCCTGTTTAAAGACCCAACAGTTTCTATTGGTGTGATTGGCAGGTTTATCGAGGGTGCGATGAATCTGGCAAGGTCGATCAAGTATTCTGTCCAAAATGGATGGACCGTCTTTATTTCCTTTGAATGGCTTTTTTTGCTGACCATATTTGGAGCTACTAAATCCGGTGTTGACCGTCAAGTCTTTTTTATTGTTTTCACGCTTGTGTTTATCGTGTCGTGGCTTGCCATTGCCCTCCCTGGCTTCAGAGGTGCCTAGGTCGCTGGTGCTATTGCTTCGATGAGCTAGCCAGCTATCTTCCCCCATGCAAAAGCGGGTCATAACTGCTTTGAGGGCTGCCATGGACTTCGGCTTCTCTTGCTCGAGGTGTCGAGCGAGCCACTCATCTCGGACGCTGTGTTTGAAGGCCGGAGGGCTTCGGTGTCCGGACAATCCACAATCTGGTTCTTTTTAATGAAGAACCTGGTCTAGAGCTTCTGGGCTGATTCGCCGGGTTGCTGGATTATGTGAATAAGGTCATCGGCGTCCGGGGGCCGAACATAGGTTCCTTGGAAGTTGTCTCTAAAGGTGTCCTCCAAGTCCTCCCAGCTTCCAAAAGAGTTTTCTGGGAGGCTATTCAGCCAATGCCATGCTGGTCCCTTGAGTTTTAGGGGGAGGTACTTGATGGCATGTAAGTCTTCACCGTGGGCCATGTGCATATGGAGAAGAAAGTCTTCAATCCATACTGCAGGATCTATTGTGCCATCGTATGATTCAATGTTCATAGGTTTAAACCCTTCTAGGAACTGGTGCTCCATTACCTCACCGGTGAAGCATTGGGGGTGCACGGCTCCTTTGTATCGGGCGATGTCATGACGTAGTTCGGATGGAGTCCGTATGTGGTTTTCAGCCCGGGTGAGGTTGTGTTTATCGCGCCAGGCCTGATGGTTGCCTTCTTGCATTGGCGCACGCCCCCTTGATCCGTAAATTGATCTGGTATGACAGGCTCTATTGTCCAGGTCCCGTCGCAGGTCGTGTGTGTACCTAGCGGCCGCTGTTTCTCTGCCTCTAGGGCGAGGTGGCACAGGCTGGTGTTCGGCTTGGGTTGTGGCTCTGTCCCAGCCACGAGGTGGTCGATCAGGCCCGTCATCCGCATTACGCGCTGTCGGTATAGGCTCTGTGACCTCGTCGTCGAATTGGGAGAGCAACCTGTGCTCTGGGTAACTCTTAGTTGCGTGCTCGAGGCCTTATTCCTCGGCTACCAGGACATTGGTTCATCTGTCATTGAGTAAATCCTGATCGGCTTGAAGTTCCTGCTGCTTCTTTTTCAGGCTTCTTGTTGTGGCTATTAGCCGGTGCTTAAAGCATTCTTACTCGAGGGGTTCCTCTGGCATGATGAAATCTTCGTCGCCAAGGCTCCCGTCCTCTTTAGAGATTGGTAGGTAATTACTATCCTCCAAGCCCTGGTTCCCGATAGGATCATCGGGGTTGACTTGCCCCTCTTCCCAATCATCATGTTCGGATGTTGGCTCGACCGGGGTGTCTTGGTCTTCGGCGTTCTCTGGGGTGTTATTACCTCCGGTGCCGGTATTACTGTCTTTTTTGCGACGTGATTTTGATTTGCGCCACTGACATCGATGCTTCGGAGGTGCTTCAGCAGGCTTGTCCTCTAGATTCTTCCCTTCATCGGCGTCATTCTCTTTGGGTGTGTCCAACATGTATATATCATACAAGGAAGTGGTCGTCCAGGGTCCGGTAACGGCGGGTTCTGGCTTTGCTCCTCTTCGGCATCGGCGTCCATACCGTCGATGTCTTCGGAGGCGTAATCGAGCATGTCAGTTAAGTCATCGACAGTGGCTATAAAGTGGGTGGTGGGTGGGACGTAAAATTCCCCGCCCTCAGCCCCTAGTGTGGGCTGGGCGTACTTTGGCAGCGATCCTTCTGTGATGTCGAGAGATTGCATTAAGTCCAGTGCCTCGTTTAAGAGTGAGGTTTGGAGAGGGAAGTGAGAGTCCATGGAGTAGGGCGGGATAGGAGTTCCCTGACCGAGCTTGCGTAACACAGACCTCAAGGGTTCGGATCTGGTGTTCGGGGATGAGTCCGACTTCGTGCCGATGAAGGGAGTCTGGTATGACTCCGGTCCTGCCGGTGAAACAATCTCCTCTGTATCTCCGGTGTTGAGCTCTATGGCTGCGGAGAGTCCGGCGGGCTCTGAACTCCCATCTTCGGACTTGGTGAGGTGTTCAGCATCTAAGGCCGGAGTTGTGGTTGAGGCCACGAACCCTTGGAGGATCAAGTCTCCTCGGATATCAGCGACATAGTTTTGGTTTCCAAAATTTATCTGGTGACCAAGGGCGTAGCTATTGATCTGCTCCAAATGGCCAGTCGAATTGGCACGCAGTGGGAAGCCGCCAAATACAAAGATTTGGCCGGGGAGAAAAGTCTCCCTCAGGGCGGTATTGTTGTGGATGATTGATGCAGCCATCGAGCCTTCTAGTGAAGACACAGTGGACCTCTCAATGAAAGCACCAATGTCGGTGTCAAAACCGGCAGATCTCGGGTAGGGGGTCCCAAACTGTGCGTCTAAGGAACGAAGGTGACAAGGAGGCAGGGGACACGATGTTTACCCAGGTTCGGGCCCTCTTAATGGAGGTAATACCCTACTTCCTGTTTGATTGACTCTGATGAGTATAGGGGTTACAAGAGTTGATCTACCTCGAGATCATAAAGGCTAAACCCTAGATGTCTAGCATGTATGATTGTGATTGTCCTACGGACTAAACCCTCTAGTTAATATAGACTTCAGAGGGAGCTACGGTTGTACAGAGTCGGTTTACAGAGAAAGGAAGGTGCGTGATCCGAATGCCAAGCTTGCCACCCATGCAAACGATAGCCCCATCCGGGCACGGGGAAAGGTCTTTAATCTCATATCTTCACGACCCATTAGTCTGGCCCACATCACATAGCCCGGACGCCCGAGGACCCCTTAGTCCAGGACTCCCTCAAGCGTGCCCTACACCCTCATGGACAGGGTGTGGGCCCCGTGATGCTGATTCTTTCGCCAATATTTTTTATTAATTCCAAAACATGCCTCCGTGCATTTTTAGGCCATTCGGAGAACTTTTATTTTTGCACAAAAATAACACCATGGCAGTTTTGCTGAAAACAGCGTCAGTCCGGGTTAGTTTCCTTGAAATCATGCAAGTTAGAGTCCAAAACAAGGGCAAAAGTGTTTGGAAAAGTAGATATGTTGGAGACGTATCAACTCCCCCAAGCTTAAACCTTTGCTTGTCCTCAAGCAATTCAGTTGACAAACTGAAAGTGATAAAGAAAAACTTTTACAAACTCTGTTTGGTCTTGTTGTTGCAAATATGTAAAGCCAGCATTCAAGTTTTCAGCAAAGATCATGAACTAACCATATTCACAATAACATTTAGGTCTCATGTTTACTCATATCAATGGCATAATCAACTAGCGAGCAATAATAATAAACCTCGGATGACAACACTTTCTCAAAACAATCACAATATGATATAATAAGATGGTATCTCGCTAGCCCTTTCTGAGATCGCAAAACATAAATGCAGAGCACCCCTGAAGAACAAGGACTAACTAGACATTGTAATTCATGGTAAAAGAGATCCATTCATACTCAATATGAATTAATAGCAATGCATACAAATGACAACGGTGCTCTCCAACTAGTGCTTTTTAATAAGAGGATGATAACTCAACATAAAAGTAAATAGATAGGCCCTTCGCAGAGGGAAGCAGGGATTTGTAGAGGTGCCAGAGCTCGAGTTTTGAAACAGAGATAAATAATATTTTGAGCTGTATACTTTCATTGTCAACATAACAACCGGGAGATCTCGGTATCTTCCATGCTACATACAATATAGGCGGTTCCCAAACAGAATGGTAAAGTTTATACTCCCCCACCACCAGCAAACATCAATCCATGGCTTGTCCGAAACAATGGGTGCCGTCCAACTAACAACAATGCTGGGGGAGTTTTGTTTGCAATTATTTTGATTTTATTTGAGCATGGGACTGGGCATCCCGGTTACCGGCCATTTTCTCGTGAATGATGAGCAGAGTCCACTCATCATGAGAATAACCCACCTAGCATGGAAGATATAGACAGGCCTAGTTGATACATGAGCTATTCGAGCATACAAAACATAATTTCATTTGAAGGTTTAGAGTTGGACACATATAAATTTACTTGGAATAACAGGTAAATACCGCATATAGTAAGGTATGGTGGACTCATATGGAATAACTTTGAGGTTTATGGAAGTGGATGCACAAGCAGTATTCCCTCTTAGTACAAGTGAAGGCTAGAAAGAGACTGGGAAGCGACCAACTAGAGAGCGACAACAGTCATGAACATGCATTGAGATTAACCAACAATGGGTGCAAGCATGAGTAGGATATAAATCACCATGAACATAAATATCGTGGAGGCTATGTTGATTTTGTTTCAACTACATGCGTGAACATGTGCCAAGTCAAGCCACTCAAATCATTCAAAGGAGGATACCACCCTATCATACCACATCACAATCATTTTAATAGAATGTTGGCATGCAAGGTAAACCATTATAAATTCCTGGCTAATTGAGCATGACATGAGAAACTATGATCTCTAATTGTCATTGCAAAGATGTTTCATCCATAATAGGCTGAATCAGGAACGGTGGACTAATCATATTTACAAAAACAAGATAGGTCGAGTTCATACCAGCTTCTCTCATCTCAATTAGTCCATCATATATCGTCATTATTGCCTTTCACTCGCACGACCGAACGGTGTGAATAATAATAATAATGCAGGTGCATTGGACTAAGCTGGAATCTGCAAGCATTTAATACAAAGGAGAAGACAAGGTAATATGGGCTCTAGGTTAGATCAACAATAATGCATATGAGATCCACTCAACATTTTCATTGTGGTCTTCCCCTCTCGACCCCCAAAGAAAAGAAAAGAAATAAAATTATGTACACGAGAAAGCTCCCAAAAACCAAAAGAAGAACGAGAAATCTTTTTGGGTTTTCTTTTAATATACTACTACTACAAGCATGGAAAGTAAACTAGCTAAAAGCTACAACTAATGTTTTTGGTTTTTCTTAAGGTTTTTCACACACATAAGAAGAAAGCAATAAAAGAAAATAAACTAGCATGGATAGTACAATGAAAAAGTATGAGCACCGACAACTAGAATGAGTGTGTGAACATGAATGTAATGTCGGTGAGAAATACGTACTCCCCCAAGCTTAGGCTTTTGGTTGGTCTATGGCCACTGATTGAAGCTACTCTCTCTTGTGTACTGAGGAGGGTCCTCAGGGTGCCACTGGTTAGCGATCTCCTCCACATCCCACTGATAAACAGATTGTCGATAGGGATCAAGTAGTGGCTCTGGCTTAGGCTCTGGAACTTGTGTTAGATTCCAGTATGCATAAATGGCCTCGGGCAAGATGAGGTACGTGCCGGAAAGTATGTTAAACAAAGAGTGTGCAGGCAAGGTAATAGTCCCACAGTGAGTTTTATCAAATATCAAGTTATACTTAAGCATCTTCTTCTTATTTTTAACAATAAATTCATGTGCTACCATACTCTTATAATCTAGAAAAATAGTGGGCAACAACTTTTCCTCTTTCTCATGATGCCTAATAGGTATCTCAAAGTGTTTAGAAAGGCGTGAAGCAAAGATGCCTCAGAAGATGGGGCCCTTTATACGGTTCACACTCAACCATTTAGCAACAATAGCGCCTAAATTGAAGGTTGTATCATGACACAAAACATGGCACAAAATAACAAGGTAAGGAGCACTAAGGTTTCCACTATTCCCGCGACCAATTAAGCATCTACTAGCAAATATCGCAAAGTAACGTAGAACAGGAAAATGTATACTAGTAGTTCTTGCATCAGAAACTTTCCTTGTTTCCTCTACAACAATTCTATCAATAAATCCACCCACATCACTAGGATGTGGTTCCTCGATGCTGCCCAAAAAGGGTATCTTGCAGACCCGGCAAAAATCATGGAGTGACATCTCCTTAACCTCATCATATAAGTGGAATTCCACTGAAGGTGGTGATTTCTTAGCATGGAAGTAAAAGTTTTGCACGAAATATTAGTGAGTAGGAGATATTGTTCGCGCTGGTCGTGGAGGAAGTCGGTGGGGAATGCATTCTCAGCCAAGTAATAAAAGTCGTCGTAAATTTCGGTGGCTCTCAAGAATGCATCACAAGGCCATTCGCACGGTCGGACCTCCAGATTGTACTTGGGCTTTTTATTCTCCTCATTCTACTTATCCTTCGAGCTTCGGCTCGAGGAGCCCCTCAACAATCTCTTCATCATTTTCTTTCTCTAAAAAATTTCTAAATTTTTTAGTGACTCAAAATAAAAGTGAACCAAACTCAACAAGATTGATAGCAACTACTCCCACAAGTGCCTAGAGGCTATATCATGCATTGAAACTACTTTTAACCATATAAATTTGACATGCAAGCTCAAGAACAGGGTCACCTAAACAGCAAAATTTTGCAATAAATAAAGCACTAGAACAAAAAACTAATCGGACCATTGGAGGAGTCACATACCGCAGAATAATCCCCCGAAACAGTTTTGTGAATGGAGCTTTGAGCAAGGAGATTGAAAATGGCAGCAAGATGAGCTAGAACACGGGTTTGAGCTATGGCGGGATTTTTTCTGGAGGAAGACGGAGTGAGTGGGTGCTAAATTAATTGGAGGGGGTCCACGTGGGGCCCACGAGGCAGGGGGCACGCCCCACGGGGTGGGCGTGCCCTGTGCCCTCGTGGCCAAATGGTGGGTCCCCCTGGTGTGTCCTGAGTGCCAGAAATTCTTAAATATTCTACAAAAAATCATACTTCATTTTCAGGACATTTGGAGAACTTTTATTTTTGGGGTATTTTTTTTATTATTGCAAGGATAACTCAGAAAACAGACAATACTACTTTTGCTTTATTTAATCTAAATAACAGAAAGTAAAAGGAGGGTACAAAGGGTTGTGCTTTCTAACTTCATCCATCGCATGCTCATCAAAAGGAATTCACTAACAAGGTTGATCAAGTCTTGTTAACAAACTTCTTCCGAATAACAAGAAACCGGAGAATTTTCGAATAACACTAGGTTACCTCAACGGGGATATGCATTTCCCCAACAATAAGAATATCATATTTCTTTTTGACAGTAGGAAGAGGGAATTCAAAACCTCCAATAGTAATCGTTAAAATTTTTCCAATAGAATTGATATTATGAACTTCAGGTTGTTTCCTCATAAAGTGTATTGTATGCTCATTACCATTAACATGAAAAGTGACATTGCCTTTGTTGCAATCAATAACAGCCCCTGCAGTATTCAAAAAGGGTCTACCAAGGATAATCGACATACTATCATCCTCGGGAATATCAAGAATAACAAAGTCCGTTAAAATAGTAACGTTTGCAATCACAACAGGCACATCCTCACAAATACCGACAGGTATAGCAGTTGATTTATTGGCCATTTGCAAAGAGCAGTAGGTGTCAACTTATTCAAATCAAGTATATGATATAAAGAGAGAGGCATAACACTAACACCATCTCCAAGATCACATAAAGCAGTTTTAACATAGTTTCTTTTAATGGAGCATGGTATAGTTGGTACTACTGGATCTCCCAATTTCTTTGGTATTCCACCCTTAGAAGTGTAATTACCAAGCATGGTGGAAATTTAAGCTTCTGGTATCTTTCTTTTATTTGTAACAATATCTTTCATATACTTAGCATAAGGATTCATTTTAAGCATATCAGTCAAACGCATACGCAAAAAGATAGGTCTGATCAATTCAGCAAAGCGCTCAAAATCCTCATCATCCTTTTTCTTAGATGGCTTAGGAGGGAAAGGCATGGGTTTCTGAACCCATGGTTCTCTTTCTTTACCGTGTTTCCTAGCAATGAAGTCTCTCTTATTATAACGTTGATTCTTTGATTGTTGGTTATCAAGATCAACAACAGGTTCAATTTCTACATCATTGTTATTACTAGGTTGAGCATCAACATGAACATCATCATTAACATTATCACTAGGTTCATGTTCATTACCAGATTGTGTTTCAGCATCAGAAATAGAAATATCATTGCGATTCTTGGGTGGGTCTATAACAGGTTCACTAGAAGCATGAAAAGTTCTATCATTTTTCTTTTTCTTCTTCTTAGAAGGACTAGGTGCATAAACATTAGTTCTCTGAGAATCTTTCTCAACTCTTTTAGGATGGCCTTCAGGATACAAAGGTTCCTGAGTCATTCTACCACCTCTAGTCATAACTCTAACAGCATTATCATTTTTCTTATTATTTAACTCATTGAGCAAATCATCTTGTGCCTTAAGTACTTGTTCTACTTGAGTGGTAACCATAGATGCATGTTTACTAATAAGCTTAAGGTGACCTTTAACTCTAGACATATAATCACTCAAGTGTTCAATCATATAAGCATTATGTTTCAATTGTCTACCAACATAAGCATTGAAGTTTTCTTGTTTAACAATAAAATTATCGAACTCATCCAAGCATTGGCTAGCAGACATATAACAAGGGATATCACCTTCATCAAATCTATAGAGAGAATTTACCTTTACTACCTGTTTCGGGTTATCAAGACCATGTATTTGTTCAATAGGTGGTAACTTATTAACATCTTCAGCTTTAATACCTTTTTCTTTAATAGATTTCTTTGCTTCTTGCATATCTTTAGGACTGAGAAATAGAATACCCCTTTTCTTCGGAGTTGGCTTAGGAGTTGGTTCAGGAAGCGTCCAATCATTATCATTGCTCAATATATTATTCAATAGCAATTCAGCTTGCTCAACAGTTCTTTCCCTGAAAACACAACCAGCACAACTATCCAGGTGATCTTTGGAAGCATCGGTTAGTCCATTATAAAAGATATTAAGTACTCCCTTCGTTCACTTTTATAAGTCATTTCAGACAACTCAAAATAGACTATTTTATACATTGCCGTAAATGTCTTCAAGGTCTTATAAAAGTGAACAGAGGGAGTATTTCATTTTTCTTGAGAGGATGATCAGGCAAAGCATTAAGTAATTGGAGAAGCCTCCCCCAAGCTTGTGGGAGACTCTCTTCTTAAAATTGCACAAAATTATATATTTCCCTTAAGGCAGCTTGTTTCTTATGAGCGAGGAAATATTTTGCTGAGAAGTAATAAACCATATCCTGGGGACTACACACACAACCAGGAGCAAGAGAATTAAACCATATTTTAGCATCACCCTTTAATGAGAACAGAAATAACTTAAGGATATAGTAATAGCGAAATTTTTTCCTCATGAGTAAATAGGGTGGCTATATCATTCAATTTAGTAAGATGTGACACAGCAATTTCAAATTCATAGCCATAAAAAGGATTAGATTCAACCAAAGTAATTAACTCAGGATCGACAGAGAAATCATAATCCTTATCAAAAATACAGATAGGTGACGCAGCAAAAGCAGGGTCATATTTCATTCTAGCATTCAGAGACTTTTCTTTCAGCTTAGCTAACAGTTTCTTAAGATCATATCTATCTTTGCAAGCAAAAAGGTCTCTAGCAGTTCCTTCATCCATAACATAACCCTCAGGTATATCAGGCAATTCATATCTAGGGGGGAATCTTCATCATCACTTTCATCAATATTATCAGTTTCAATAATTTCATTCTCTCTAACCCTAGCAAGTTGTTCATCAAGAAATTCACCTAATGGCACAGTATTATCAAGCATAGAAGTAGTTTCATCGTAAGCATCATGCATAGCAGAAGTGGCATCATCAATAACATGCGACATATCAGAATCAATAGCAGGTGCAGGTGTCTCAAGTTTACTCAAAACAGAAGGTGAATCGAGTGCAGAGCTAGATGGCAGTTCCTTACCTCCCCTCGTAGTTGAGGGGAAAATCTTAGTTCTTTCATCTTTGAAGTTCCTCATAGTGATCAACAGATATAAATCCCAAGTGACTCAAAGAATAGAGCTATGCTCCCCAGCAACGGCACCAGAAAATAGTCTTGATAACCCACAAGTATAGGGGATCGCAACAGTTTCCGAGGGTGGAGTATTCAACCCAAATTTATTGATTCGGCACAAGGGGAGCCAAAGAATATTCTCAAGTGTTAGTAGCTGAGTTGTCAATTCAACCACACCTAAAAGACTTAATAACTGCAACAAACTATTTAATAGAAAAGTAGCATGGAAGTAACGGTAATGGTGGCAAAAGTAACAGTAGCAGTTTTGTAGTAATCGTAACAATGGCAATGAAAAAGTAACTTAGCAAAGAACAATATGTGAAAAACTCGTAGGAAATGGATCAATGATGGATAATTATGTCAGATGCAATTCCTCATGCAACAGTTATAACATAGGGTGACACGGAACTAGCTCTAGTTCATCAATGTAATGTAGGCACGTATTCTGAATATAGTCATACGTGCTTATGGAAACGAACTTGCATGACATCTTTTATCCTACCCTCCCTTGGAAGCAGGGTCCTATTGGAAATTAAGGGATATAAAGGCCTCCTTTTAATAGAGTACCAGACCAAAGCATTAACACTTAGTGAATACATGAACTCCTCAAACTATGGTCATCACCGGGAATGGTCCCAATTATTTTCACTTCGCGGTTGCCAGATCATAACACATAATAGGTGACTATTGACTTGCAAGATAGAATCAAGAACTCACATATATTCATGAAAACATAATAGGTTCAGATATGAAATCATGGCTGTCGGTGTCAAAACCGGCGGATCTCGGGTAGGGGGTCCCGAACTGTGCGTCTAGGCGGATGGTAACAGGAGACAAGGGACACGATGTTTTTACCCAGGTTCGGGCCCTCTCGATGGAGGTAAAACCCTACTCCTGCTTGATTAATATTGATGATATGGGTAGTACAAGAGTGGATCTACCACGAGATCAAGGAGGCTAAACCCTAGAAGCTAGCCTATGGCATGATTGTTGTAATGGTTGTTCGTCCTACGGACTAAAACCCTCCGGTTTATATAGGCACCGGAGAGGGCTAGGGTTACACAGAGTCGGTTACAATGGTAGGAGATCTACATATCCGTATCGCCAAGCTTGCCTTCCACGCCAAGGAAAGTCCCATCCGGACACGGGACGAAGTCTTCAATCTTGTATCTTCATAGTCTTGGAGTCCGGCCGATGATGATAGTCCGGCTATCCGGACACCCCCTAGTACAGGACTCCCTCAGTAGCCCCTAAACCAGGCTTCAAAGACGATGAGTCCGGCGTGCATATTGTTCGGCATTGCAAGGCAGGTTCCTCCTTCGAATAATTCATAGAAGATTGTGAACACCGGGATAGTGTCCGGCTCTGCAAAATAAATTCCACATTCCACCGTAGAGAGAATAATATGTACACAAGTTCAATCTGCTGACGTATTTTGTGGCACGACGTCATACCACCACCAAGCCTTTACTTGAATCGTTTTTTATTATACCACCTCAGCGCGTTTAGCGAAGCGGTTTCCTTGGCACGTCTTGTCGAAGCAGAGATCGTGTTCCCCTTATTCCGGGATTCCCATCCATATGGACGTGGGTAACCCAACCGCGCCATTGATGGTGGCGCTTGGGAGATAAGCGAGTTTTACCAGGCCGGTGAGGACGCATAGTCTTCGTCCGCCCATATATAAGGGGATAAGGATCCACCTTCTTTTACCTACGCCTTCTTCCTCCTCTGCTTATCCATCTCCGCGCACTCGAGCTCCAGCGCCCAAGTTCGCACACCTCGCCTCAACCTTCTCCATCCATGTCCGGAGCGGGAAGCAAGTGGATGGCCTCCTCTGTTACGGAGGGGCACATCGAAAAATTGCGCGGCGCCGGATACCTGTCCAGCGACATCGCGCACCGGCTGCCCGACAAGGGGCAGCTCATCCCCACCCCCAGGCCCCATGAGAGGGTCGTATTCCTTCCCCACTTCCTCCGTGGACTGGGCTTCCCACTTCATCCCTTCGTCCGGGGCCTCATGTACTACTACGGCCTGGACTTCCACGATCTGGCGCCAAACTTCATCCTCAACATCTCGGCGTTTATCGTCGTGTGTGAGGCCTTCCTCTGCATCCAGCCCCACTTCGGCTTGTGGCTAAAAACCTTCAATGTCAAGCCGAAGGTAGTGAAGGGCGTCCAAGCGGAGTGCGGAGGCGCCATGGTGGGCAAAATGCCCAACGTCCTCTGGCTCGAGGGCGCCTTTGTGGAAACCATCAAAGGGTGGCAATCGGGGTGGTTCTATATCACCGAGCCGCGTGACCCTAAATGGGCAGCGGCTGCTGAGTTCAGATCTGGTACCCCCATGCAACTCACCTCCTGGAAAGAGAAGGGCTTGCTATGGGGCAGTTCGGAGGAGCTGACCGGACTCTAGTCCTGTCTCCAGACCTTGGTGAACAAGAAGCTCAAGCTTGTCAATGTGATCCAGGTCATGCTCGTCCGCCGGATTCTCCCCTGCCAACAACGGGCCTTCAATCTGTGGGAGTTTGATCCGGCACAGCACCGGACCCTTAGCGGGCTCTTCGACACGATGTACGAAGCTGCCTGGAGGGTGTTGTTCAAGGAGGGAGAAGCCCCCGCATCCGCAACTGAAGATCGCGGATTCAGCACGAAATGCCTGGCCGGTGTGGTAAGATATGTTATCCTTTATGGGACATTTGTTTCTTTCATAGTTTGACTCTATTGCGGGATCTAAAACTCCCAATGCCTTTAACAGGACTGGCAGAGGACGTCCAGACAGGTTAACTATCCGGCTCCCCTCCCCGAAGACCCAGTGGATACCCGTTTAACGGGGCTGCAAGTCCCGGCACTTTATGTGGTGCCGGAGAAGAAGGCCAAGAAGAAGGCCACGGGAACCCGAAGGAGTTCCCGGCGCCAGGTGGTATCGGACTCATCGTCCGATGGCTCCGAGGCGGACTCCTCCCCCCGAAGACGAGGAGGAGAAAGAGGACTCTCCCCAGGAGGGGGGAGAGAGGAAGAGGAAGGCTTCCCCAACGGGGGAGGCCGAAGGGTCCAAGAGGTGAAGGACCCTTCCTCCGGACAGCTCCGCCAACGCCAACGTTGGCGATGAAGGGTGGCCCTCAAGGGCCAAGCCTCCGGCAAGATCGTAAGTATTCAGATTCCTAAATGATTTATAATTTCTCTTTTGTGCCACATAGTGTCCTTCTAATGCCGCACACTACCTGTAGTCCGGCCGAGGATGATCTTCCCGCTTCATCAAGCGGGTCCTTGGCTCCGTCGGATGTAGATTCCATTCCGACCGCCTCCACCCCTTGCGATGCTGAGGACGCCAAGGTGGGATCCCAGGAGGGGACCCGCCAAGAGGGGGAGGCTCCGGAGGTGCCACAGGGCAACCTCCCGGACTTCGTGCCGGACTCCGTGCCGGAACCCGCAGTGGTTCCGGAGTCCGGCAGGCGGCCCCTTCGTAAGAAGGGCAAGACCATGACACAGGCAGCCCCCGTCCAACCGGAGGCGCCGGACAACTTGTTGGAGGCGCTCAACGGCGCTTCCATCGAGGAAGAACACCGCACTATCATGAGTGTGGTGATTCAGAAGGTTCAGCTCGCCAAGAGCGGGCTGACCGAAGCCTGCAGCAGCCTTCTAACAGGCTTTGAGGTAAGAAGTTTTAAAATATGTAATGTAATACCGCATAGACAGTAGCCCCTGATGCTCGGTTCGGTGTTCGGAAAGAAAAACCGGACTAAGGATCTAAAAAAGATATACGCAGGAGTTCTAAAAATTATGTCAATATGGGTTTGCAGGCTGCGCTGCTGACCTCTGCCGCACTGACTGCGGAGGTCGATGCTTTGAAGCAGAACCTCGAGCGGTCCGAGAACTAGCTCGGCCTTGCCAAGAAGCAGCTCGAGGACAAAGAAGGTGAGTAACACCATATTAAATTTGTACCTTACAGAAAAGGATTTTGGTTGCAATAGAAATAACAAGGATAACGTGGGTACTGCAGGGGCCACAAACGAGGTGGCAACCCTGAAGGAGGCCGTGTCCGCGGCCGAACGTAATGCGGCCGCGGAACGAGCAGAGCGAGAGAAGCAGGAGGCGCGGGTGGCGGAGGTGCGGCAAGAGCTCCAGGCTCTCATGGAAAAGCATGAGAGTTTGGAGCGCGACTCGAAGACTCGAGAGTCCGAGCTTGCCTCGGCTCTTGAGAGTGCCAAAGCCGCTAAGGCCGAGGCCCATAAGGCCCTTCAGGAGATTGAGGCGGTGAAGAAAATAGCGGCGGGTAAGGCATTTTTCATGCAAAGCAAGCATGTGAATGTAAATTACATGTTACTTACCCGAATTCAGAGTTCTCCAGGAGCGTTTGCATATCTGCCTCGCAGCGTGTCCGATGCCGCCGCATTCTACCGGGCCGAGGAGGGGAGCTCAACAGAGAAGGTCTTCTGGTCTCAGTATGCTGAGGCCGGACATCCGGTGCCCCTTAGCGACCAGCTGAAGCAGCTGGTCGAGCTCCACAAGGTAGCCGAGCAGGCCATGAAGGGCCTCATAGTCCGGCTGTGGCCTGAAGAGGCCATGCCTGGGAGCTACTTCGGCCTCGTGCGATGGCTGGTAGATGCGTGCCCCTGGGTGGAAGTCATCAAGCGCTCCGCCTGCACTGAAGGTGCCCGTCGGGCCCTTGCCCGCGCAAAGGTGCACTGGGGCAGGCTGGATGCTGAGAGGCTTATAACGGACATGCCGCCGGCGGGCAAGGAGTATCATACGCCCGAAATGTACTATAAGAGTGTCCTGAAGGGTGCCCGCAAGATTGCGGATGAGTGCCCCAAAGATGTAATTTTTGAGTAGACTCGCAATGTGTTATCCTGTGCGCTAAAAACTTTGTTCATATGCGCTAAGCAACGCTTATTGATTTAAAATATTACCTTCTGTGCGGCCGTTTATCAAATCTGAGAGATGGCAAGTCGTCGGCTTCAGCCCCCATGCCACGAGTGCTAGGGTGTTCGGGATAAACTTGAGCGCTCTTGTTCCCATTTTTGGGTCCATCTAGGGAGGCGCTCAACACAACGAACAAGGCAACCGGACTTATAATGCTTGAACACTCTCACTTAGCCATAGAATTCTATAATTTTAAATTTCGGCGAAGCCCCTAGTGTTTGGAAGACCGAATTCGGGGTGCTATCCACGCCTGGGCCGGACACAGCCGGTTCCTCGCTCTAAGCGGCATAAGTCTTTAGGGACTCGAAAAGACCTCTCGAACAGCGACCAGCTCTCGCCTTATCATGACGGTCAGTTTTAGCTTTCTCCACTGAGGCGCTCGCCCAGCTCAACCGGGGCGCAATCGCAGTGGTTCCCCCAGTGCTACCTTAGCCGATAGAACGGAACGTAAGGTACCAAAACATGGCAGCCCGGCAAACCCAACTATTGACCCAAGACATGATTCGGAGCCGATGCATATAATGCTATAAGTTCGGGGTGCCGCACTTGTGAAAGTGTTCGGACTTATCACACCATAATGCGGGGAACATAAGCCCCTGGTGTATTTGGCTGTACCAAAGTGTACAGATGCAAGATGTCATAAATGAACATATAATAAAAAAGGAATGCAATTATAAACAAAAAGTGATGTATTGTTTATTAAAGGAGTTCTGCTATGAGTGCAGAATGATACAAATAGTGCGGTAAGCAAGGGTTTGGATTATTAGACATGTCCCCCTCCAGGGGTAGGCTACGGAATGGTGTATTAAACAGATTAAATGCTCATAAAGGAGACCACCTGAGCGTTCGTCGTAGCCATTGTCCCTCCCTGGCTGTTGCATCGTGAGTTCGGCAGATCTACTGCCGGACAGGGCCTCCGGTAAATGGAGTCCTGTGGGAAAAAAAGAAAAAAAAGAAAGTGGCACACGTGGGAGCCCCTGGTGTGGTTGAGCCGCACTCTGGGCCTGTCGTGGTCGTGCCCCTCCCCCCATGCCCATGGTATCTTCAGAGCGTAATGATGTACACGAAGAGCTCGTCTTGCAATCATGCAAGGGCTGGGTTGGGGCCGCATTGCTACGCGTGCTCGGAACGTGCCAGGTGGTCTTGATGTATGTTACTCCGGGCACGTTTAGTCATGTGCGGTCGTTTAACGGCCGGACTCGAGAATTGCCTTAAGAGGCTGCTCTGTACTTCTGCCGCGAGAGCCGCTGTGTGTTCCTCCGTTCGGAGGGAGCGTTCAGTGTTTCCGTTGACCGTGATGACTCCACGAGGGCCTGGCATCTTGAGCTTGAGGTATGCATAATGCGGCACCGCGTTGAACTTTGCAAACGCGGTTCGTCCGAGCAGAGCGTGATAGCCACTGCGGAACGGGACTATGTCGAAGATTAACTCCTCGCTTCGGAAATTATCCGGGGATCCGAAGACCACTTCCAGTGTGACTGAGCCTGTACAATTGGCCTCAACACCTGGTATGACGCCTTCGAAGGTCATCTTTGTAGGTTTAATCCTTGAGGGGTCTATGCCCATCTTGCGCACTGTATCCTGATAGAGCAGGTTTAGGCTGCTGCCGCTGTCCATCAGGACTCTAGTGAGGTGAAATCCATCGACGATTGGGTCTAAAACCAATGCGGCGAATCCGCCATGGCGGATACTGGTGGGGTGGTCCCATCGATCGAAGGTGATCGGGCAAGAGGACCATGGGTTGAACTTCGGGGCGACTGGCTCCATCGCATATACGTCCCTAAGTGCACGCTTCCGTTCCCTCTTGCGTATGTGGGTTGCGTATATCATGTTTATTGTCCGCACTTGTGGGGGGAAACCCTTCTGTCCTCTACTGTTCGACGGCCGGGTCTCCTCCTCGTCATCGCTATGCAGCCCCTTGTCGTTTTTTTCGGCAATTAACTTGCCTGCCTGCTTGAATACCCAACAATCCCTGTTGGTGTGGTTGGCTGGCTTTTCGGGGGTGCCATGTATCTGGCAAGAGCGGTCGAGTATTCGGTCCAAATTGGACGGACCCAGAGTAGTTCTTTTGAATGGCTTTTTCCGCTGACCGGGTTTAGAGCCTCTGAATCCGGCATTGACTGTCGTATCCTCAGTGTTATCGCCGTTAACGCGGCGTTTGTTTTTGTTGCGGCGCGACCTGCCATTGCGGTCCTTGCTGTCCGGACTGCCAGAATTTTTGCTGAGGTTGTTACTGCGAGCTAGCCAGCTGTCCTCTCCCGCACAGAAGCGGGTCATGAGTGATGTGAGGGCTGCCATGGATTTCGGCTTTCTTGTCCTAGGTGCCATGGATGTTGTGTTTGAAGGCTGCGAGGGCCTCTGCATCCGAACAATCGACAATTTGATGTTTCTTTGTGAGGAACCGTGTCCAGAATTGTCTGGCCGATTCGTCTGGCTGCTGAATTATGTGGCTTAGGTCATCGGCGTCTGGTGGTCGCACATATGTGCCCTGGAAGTTGTCAAGGAATGCGGCTTCCAGGTCCTCCCAACACCCAATTGATTCTGCTGGCAAGCTGTTAAGCCAATGCCGAGCTGGTCCTTTAAGCTTGAGTGGGAGATACTTGATGGCGTGGAGATCGTCACCACGGGCCATATGGATGTGAAGGAGATAATCTTCGATCCAAACCGCGGGGTCTGTTGTGCCATCGTAGGATTCAATGTTCACGGGTTTAAACCCTTCAGGGATTTGATGATCCATTACTTCATCTACGAAGCATAGTGGGTGTGCGGCGCCACTATACTGGGCAATATCGCGACGCAGATCAAGAGAGCTTTGTCTAGTGTGTTCGGCCCGGCCGGAGTTGCTGTATCCGGCGCGACGGTAGTCGTCGTGGGTCGTGGGGCGCCCACGTGATCCGTAGATAGATCTGGATTGTCTTGCCTTGTCCTCCAATATATCCCGCAAGTCCGCGCATTCCCCCGTGGCTTTGCGCTTTTCGAGCGGTGCCGGGGTTCGGTTCTGGCGGAGGGCCTAGATGCCTCTCTGTCGCGGCCACGAGGTGGTCGATCTGCCGTATTGTGTGCTGGTGATGAAGGTTTGTATGCTTCCTCCTCTAGTCGGGGGAGCAACTTGCGTTTTGGGTAGCTTTTGGAGGGGCGTTTGAGTTCATACTCTTCGGCCGTGAGGACCTCGGTCCATCTGTCAGCCAGCAGGTCTTGATCAGCTCGAAGCTGTTGCTGCTTTTTCTTTAGGCTATTCGCCATGGCCATTAGCCTGCGTTTAAAACGCTCTTGTTCGACGGGATCCTCGGGCACGACGAATTCGTCGTCGTTGAGGCTTGCCTCGTCTCCGGAGGGAGGCATGTAATTTTCATCCTCCTCGTCTGCCGCTCTCTCTTGACGGCTGGCTTCTCCGTCCTCCCATGCGGAATCTTGCTGGAGGGGGTTGTCTTCGGCACTCTCTAGGGTGTTGTTATCTCCGGTGTCGGAATCTCCATTCTTGCTGTGGCGGGATTTAGAGCGGCGCCGCTGACGTCGGCGCTTGGGCTGTTTCTTAGAGGAATCTGCCTCCGCTGCTTCTTCGACGTCCCCATCCTTTGGGGTGTCCACCATGTATATGTCGTATGATGAGGTGGTCTTCCAGTGCCCTGTAGGCGCTGGTTCTTGATCGTCTCCGGCATCGTCGTCCATATCGTTGATGTCTTCGGAGTCGTAGTCTAGCATGTCGGTTAAGTCGTCGACAGTGGCTACGAAGTGGGTGGTGGGTGGGCTTTGAATTTCTTCGTCGTCCGCATCCCAACCATCCTGACCGCAGTCCGGCCAGGGTTCTCCTGATAACGAGAGATACTTTAGCGAGTTCAGGATGTCGCCAAAGGGCGAGTGCTGAAAGATGTCCGCAGCGGTGAACTCCATGATCGGCGCCCAATCGGATTCGGTTGGCAGGGGCGCATGAGGTTTGGAGTCCGGCAAGGAGTCCGGCACCTCGGAGTCACGAGCTTTGCCAGGGACAGGGTCAGTGTTCGGCTCCATCGCCGTAGAGATTGCAGCCCCCGAGGCGGTGTCCAACCACCTGTCCTCGATCTGCGCGGTCGGCTCCGAACTAGGGGTCGGAGCGGACTTATGTGCGGCCTCCAGGGCGCTGTCCGGCGGCAGAGCTAAATCATGCCCATCGTGACAGTGCGGCTCGCTCGGCTGGCTTGAATCCATCGAAGATCAAGTCTCCGCAGATGTCGGCCGTGAAGTTTAAGCTTCCAAACCTGACCTGATGGCCAGGGGCGTAACTTTCGATCTGCTCCAGATGGCCAAGCGAATTGGCCCGCAGCGCGAAGCAGCCGAATACGAAGATCTGTCCGGGGAGAAAAGTCTCACCCTGGATTGCGTTGTTGTTGATTGAAGAAGCCATCAAGCCTATCGATGACGACACAGGGGAACTCTCAATGAAAGCACCAATGTCGGTGTCAAAACCGGCGGATCTCGGGTAGGGGTTCCCGAACTGTGCGTCTAGGCGGATGGTAACAGGAGACAAGGGACACGATGTTTTTACCTCGGTTCAGGCCCTCCTGATGGAGGTAAAACCCTACTCCTGCTTGATTAATATTGATGATATGGGTAGTACAAGAGTGGATCTACCACGAGATCAAGGAGGCTAAACCCTAGAAGCTAGCCTATGGCATGATTGTTGTAATGGTTGTTCGTCCTATGGACTAAAACCCTCCGGTTTATATAGGCACCGGAGAGGGCTAGGGTTACACAGAGTCGGTTACAATGGTAGGAGATCTACATATCCGTATCGCCAAGCTTGCCTTCCACGCCAAGGAAAGTCCCATCCGGACACGGGACGAAGTCTTCAATCTTGTATCTTCATAGTCTTGGAGTCCGGCCGGTGATGATAGTCCGGCTATCCGGACACCCCCTAGTCCAGGACTCCCTCAATGGCACTCGAGCCCTAGTGACAAGCAATAAGCATAGCAAAGTCATAGCAACATCAATCTTAGAACATAATGGATACTAGGGATCAAACCCTAACAAAACTAACTCGATTACATGGTAAATCTCATCCAACCCATCATCGTCCAGCAAGCCTACGATGGGATTACTCATGCACGGCGGTGAGCATCATGAAATTGGTGATGGAGGATGGTTGACGATGATGATGGCGTCCGGAGCCCTGAACGGACTCCAGATCAACCCTCCCGAGGAAGATTAGGGTTTCGCGGCGGCTCTGTATCGTAAAACGCGATGAATCCTTCTCTTTGATTTTTTCTCCCCGAAAGTGAATATATGGAGTTGGGGTTGATGTCGGTGGAGTCCCAGGGGGGGCACGATGTAGGGGGGCGCGCCCTGCACCCTCGTGGACAGGGTGTGGGCCCCCTGACGCTGATTCTTTCGCCAATATTTTGTATTAATTCTAAAACATGTCTCCGTGGATTTTTAGGTCATTCCGAGAACTTTTGTTTCTGCACAAAAATAACACCATGGCAGTTCTGCTGAAAACAGCGTCCGTCCGGGTTAGTTCCATTCAATCATGCAAGTTAGAGTCCAAAACAAGGGCAAAAGTGTTTGGAGAAGTAGATACGTTGGAGACGTATCAATCAACATGCATGCGGGTTAGCTAGTTTCCCTTTACTAATTAACCTTCTTGTGTTTCCAAGGTCCTGTGAACTTTCCACCACCTATACTAGAAAAAAATTATAACCAAGGGGGAGATGACGACGGTGATGATCACAAGCATGTTGACGAGCATGGCCTATACACTCAGTGGCACCTGGCAACTTATTCCTATGGATCACCTCTTCTTGTATGTATACAGGGCACTACTGATGTTACTAACGAAGCAGGTGTTTTCTCCCATGGTCGCACTCTCCGGACCTATTCCAACATCCGTTGCGGGGTATTAGGGATGGATACTCGTGTGCTAGCACCAACACCTTCTCCCTAGTTCGGTATTGATAGTCTTGGAGAAAACTCGCTCTTCCTTGGACAAAACTATCCAATTATGGTGAAAGGCGATCCAGCTGTTGTTGACACAACGTTACTACCGTTTATGAGAAGCAATTGTATCTATACCTCGCACATTGCTATGGTTCCCTACCGCGGCTATCACAATATGCATCCTGATATAGGCCGCTTCAGCCTGGATGATCAATCATGCGTTGGTCTCGAGATTGACAATAGTTGGCCCTTCACAGAGAATAAGGTATGGTTCAAAGCAAGCATTTCCAACACCGAGGATTGGTTGAGCTGAAGTTCATTTCATCACTTTGTTATTTGTTGTGTGAGAAAAACTTTAGTATTTACTAGAATGTTTTGTTGGAAATTATCTATAATCCAACATGTATCCCCGTTGTCTTTGAGTGTTGATGACTTGTTGTATATAATCCAAAAGTACGTTGTTTTTCTATTTGGATGATTAATGTTGCCGCTTTATTGCTTAACCTAAGCATGGCACGTATCCATTATTGGTCTAACGCTTACGGTTTGAATAAATAATCCGTTTGGGATATTGATTCCCAATCCCGTTTGTAATTAGATAAATACTAGCAAAAAGGCATGTGCATTGCATTAGTATTTACCATGGCATGTCGGGTGCCATTCCTTGATAGCATGCCAGGTTTCATGAATTTCAGACAAGTTTTGGATTTACTAGAATTTAAAAACCAAGTACCTCAATGTTTGCGACCGACTGATGGGGGCAGGGTGTTTGACATTCATTCCCATTTCTTGCATGGGACCTAAGCATGCAACCAAGGACACAGATTTCAATTTTCAACCAATTTATATGCATTAGAGCATGTGCATGTAGTTCAAATTTGAATTATGCACATAAATGCATTGAGAACTCAATTAATGCATAAGAAATGTGCAAACAAACCCCGAAAAATTCCAAAATTTAACACAACACTCATGTTGTTCTATTTTGACACTAGAGAAAAAATTGAATCAAGAAGAAGTCACGGCTATCATTTCGTCCAGAAAGGTGAAACATTCCTTACCTAAACCATCAGGCTTGTTGTGAGAAGCTCTGGTTTGTGAGAAGCTTATACCCAAACCTGCAAATGGGACAAAAAAATTACCACGGCATGTCGGGTGCCATTCCATGATAGCATGCCAGGTTTCATGAATTTCCGACGAGTTTTGGATTTACTAGAATTTAAAAACTAGGTACTCAATGTTTGCGGCCAAGTGACGATGGTAGGGTCTTTGACATTCATTCCTATTTCTTGCATGGGACGTAAGCATGCAACCAAGGACACATATTTGAATTTTCAACCAATTTATATGCATTAGAGCATGTGCATGTAGTTCAAATTTGAATTATGCACATAAATGCATTGAAAACTCAGTTAATGCATAAAAAATGTGCTAACGAACCCCGAAAAATTCCAAAAATTAACACAATACTCATGTTGTTCTATGTTGACACTAGAGAAAAAATTGAAATCAAGAACAGGCAACGGCTATCGTTTCGTCCTGAAAGGTGAAACGTTCCCTAGTGAAACCATTAGGCTTGTTGTGAGAAGCTCTGGTTTGTGAGAAGCTTATACCCAAACCTGCCCCAAATGGGACAAAAAAAATTACCACAGCATGTCAGGTGCCATTCCATGATAGCATGCCAGGTTTCATGAATTTCAGACGAGTTTAGGATTTACTAGAATTTAAAAACTAGGTATCTCAATGTTTGCGGACGAGTGACGATGGCAGTGTGTTTGACATTCATTCCTATTTCTTGCATGGGACGTAAGCATGCAACCAAGGACACAGATTTGAATTTTCAACCAATTTATATGCATTAGAGCATGTGCATGTAGTTCAAATTTGAATTATGCACATAAATGCATTGAAAGGTCAATTAATGCATACAAATGTCCAAACGAACCCCGATAAATTCCAAAATTTAACACAACAGTCATGTTGTTCTATGTTGTCACTAGAAAAAGAATTGAAATCAAGAAGAGGCAACATATATCGTTTCGTCCAGAAAGGTGAAACATTCCCTGCCGTAACCATGAGGCTTGTTGTCAGAAGCTCTGGTTTATGAGAAGCTTATATACCCCAACCTGCCCCAAATGGGACAATATTTTTACCAGTGCATGTTGATGACGTTCCATTCTAGTGTGTCAAGGTTCATAAATTTCAGACGCGTTTTCGATTACTAGAATTTAAAAACCAAGTATCTCAATGTTAGCGGCCGAGCGCCGGTGCAAGGTGTTTGACATTCATTCTCATTTCTTGCATGGGACTTAAGCATGTAACCAAGGACACACATTCCAATTCTGAACCACTTTATATGCACTAGAGCATGTGCATGTAGTTCAAATTTGAATTATGCACATGAATGCATAGAAAACTCAATTAATGTATAAAAATGTCCAAGCGAACCCGAAAACTCCCAAAAAATGACACAACACTCGTGTTGTTCTACGTTGACACAAGAAAATTTTAGAAAGTAAGAAGAGGCAACATATATCGTTTGTCCCCCAAGGTGGCACGTTCCCTACCGAAACCATCTGGTGTGTTGTGAGAGAAGCTCTGATTTGCGAGAATCTTATACCCAAACCTGGCCCAAATGGGAAAATATTTTACCACGGCATGTCGATGCCATTCCATGATATCATGTCAAGTTTCATGAATTTCAGCCGAGTTGTCGATTTACTATAATTTTAAAACCATGTATCTCAATGTTAGTGGTTGAGCGACAATGTCAAGGTGTTTGACATTCATTCTCATTTCTTGCATGTGACCTAAGCTTGCAACCAAGGACAAACATTTGATTTTGCAACCCATTTTTAGGGACTGGAGCATGTGCTTTGATTTTGAATTGTGCACCTAAAATTGCTAGAAACCCAATTTAATGTATAAAATTTCCAAACGAACCCTAAATTATTCCAATTTTTTACGACACACATATAATTGCATGTTCACTGCAGATAAAAGGTCTAGCAATTCAAACACTGTCCATTGCCGTTGTGACCCCATTATGTAATTCAAATCAAAATGAAAAATCAAGTAGATCCCACAGAGTTTATTATCACCAACTGTGTGAGATGCAGTACAAAATATCCTGGAGCACCATTGGTGTATAGTACGCCTATGGCTTACGCGAGAAGGTGCATCGGCTACAATCCACAACCGGCATGTCAAGCACACTAGCTCGCTCCCCAAATACTCCCGCCTCTGCATCCCTCGCAATCTCAAAAATATCTGCTCGCCCTTGATCCAAATTTTTAGTAACCCCGCCTTGTTACTCCCACCAAGTAAAATTTTCAGTTGTTGCGGTATTTCCTCAAACACCACCTTAACCCCACCCCCCTCCACACACACCACACACTCCACAAAACCTGCACTCACCGACACACACCACCCCCGTAACCATTGGTAGGTTGTCGCCATCGCCGCTACCTCCATCCTCAACCTCTACCTGTGTGTCGGGGAGCTCGAGGAGCCAATGACCCAATAGAGGTTTATCGGCTTCTTCGCCCGACGCCGGCGAGGTGGCCGCCGAGGTGTCCTCGTCGTCCTCCACGGGCTCTTATTCGATCCATCGTCGCCGGTCCCGCGATCTACCATCCGCCACGCCCCTACGTTGGTTCGAGGTCTTCCCCGTCCTCCCTCGGACCCGACAGCCGACGAGGTCCTACCTCGAGGTCCGGCAGTGGCGGTGGGGGACGTGGGTCGCCGAGATTACACACGGCCCACACCCGCCGGTGGCTCGGTAGCTTCCACACGGCCGAGCTCGCGGCCATGGAGTACAATCGCTGGCAGGTCATCAACCACGGCGCGGCGGCTAGGCTCAATTTCCCCTTCGGCACATGTCCGGTCCACCTCGTTCCGCCGGAGCCAGGGGTGGTGAGCTCGGCTATGCGGGAGGACCGCAAGGCATGGGAGCGCCTCGAGGCCGAGGCCGCCGACGAGGCCTACATGCAAGAGCTACACCGGCAGCACCCGGAGCTCGTGGAGGCGGAGAGGGCGATCTTTGCCGATGGGGAGGGCGGCGAAGTTATCATGCTCTCCTCTGATGATGAGGTCGAAGGCGGCACAGAGGGTGTCGAGGTGGGTGGCGAGGACGAGGAGATCGACGTCGACGAGTGGAGGAGTGCCTTCCCCAACGACCCCGATGACGGCACAGGCCCGGACCCGGCTCATGGCACACCGTACCTGCACGAGGAAGGATTGGCTCGACCTCTACTTCAACCGAAAGTAGTTTAGCTTAGTTTAAATTTATGTTTTATGTTCGGTTATGCCAAACTATCTATGTTATGTTTGAATGCATGCTACTTTTGGTTGAACCTGCTTATGTTCATGGGATTAGAATAGTTATTTGGATCACAGCGCAGAGCGCGATGCGGATCTGCCGAACCCCCGAAGCGACAGCGACAAGAGAAAAAAACAGCCCACCTTCCCCGCGCATAGTCTCTGGATCACGCTGCCGTCGCCACCCTCCCTGGATCTCGCCGCCACCTTCGCATGCCTTCGCTCCCTACCGCCGGCGATCCACCTCCCCAACATCCACTGCCCTCCCCGCCACTAGGTGCGTCGCCGCCAGGCTCCCGCGTCCCGGACGCCGGAGGCCCGGGATCCAGTTGCCACCATGCGGCGCCGCGACCACCTGCCTCCTACCCCGGCCTCCCAGGCTCCCCGCGCCGGCACCTGCACCCCGTGTCCAGTGGCCACTGCTCGGCGTCGCCCCCTTCTTCTCCAAATCCGCGTCAGAGTTGTGGCGTGCACTGCTCCCTTCCTAGTTGCCCCACCTTTGCTGTTAGGGGAGGCCGCTTCCTCGATTTGTCCATCGAAATACCCCCCAAGTCCTGCAGCGCACCTCTGCAGCCATCGCTGGTTGCTGCCATCGGCGGTGTGATTGAACTGCAGTGCACTTGCTGCCGCCAAACCTGCTGCTGCCACCAAATATGGCTCGGGACACCAGCTTTGATCCGTCATAGATGCCCCCATCCACCCGCGGGATCTGCCTCCTGCCTTGGCATCCAGAAATATGAGAGGGAGGGATGCAGGAGCTCTCTCAGCGATTAGGGATTTTCGGCCGTTGGATCTCTCCCTTGATGCGTTTTCGTCCGTTGGATCGATAGGTGGAGGAACCTGCGCTGTCGGATCGAACTCGGATCGAAAAAAAACTGCTGGCTGCAACGCCCTCTCCAGCGTGCCACCGCCTGTAATTTTGCTGCCCCGCCGAGGGCATTTTGGTCATTCCGCATACAGGGGGTATAAAAGGGCCCCGCTCCTGTGGGATGACCTAGCCGCCCCCCCCCCTCCCCCGCGCGCCTCCTCTCCCCTCCCCTCCCCTCCCACGCGCCTCCTTTCCTCCTTCCCCGCCGCCGCCCGGCCTCCTCCTTCCACCCCTCCGGCCGGCTCCTCTCCCGCCCGCGCCGCCTCCTCCTCCCCACCAGCGCCTCCCTCTCCTCCTTCCCCGCCGCCGCCCGGCCTTGGGGAAAGATTTCGACTGCATCCAGAGAGGGAAAGATTTCGAGGGGGAGGAGAAGGGGAGAGCAGAGAAGCTTGGAGGGCGGCGGGCGGCGGCGATGGACGGTGAGTGGTGGAGGAAGAAGTGGGTGGCGTGGGCGGCGGCGGCGGCGGCGGCCATCTTCGTGGTGCTGCCCCCTCCCCCTCGCGCCGCCGCCCTCAGAGAAGCACCGCAACGGCTGCTGCTCCTTGTCGCCGCTCCTCACCCACCCACCGCGGCTGCCTCCTCCCTCGGAACCCTAGCCAACCGCACGCAACCCATGGCGTCGCCCAGCTCGCCGCCCCTTCAAACCCTAGATCCGCCCGTGCCTCCCTGCCCCGCCGCCGTGCAGTTCCTGCCCCTACCCCGTCGAGCGGCTCATGGCGGTGCCGGATCCGGTGTCGGGGTCGAGGCGCGCTGCCCGTGCGTGGGGAGAGGCACCCGGACCTGGTCCAAGACTTGCACCACGGCATGCTCGTTTCCTTGATGCGATTCCGTCCGTCGTCCTACAGGTAAATCTTCGATCTACAGGTAAATCTTCATTTTATCCCGATTTCTGTCGTCCACTTTAGCCAAGGTGTGATCTTGACATTTGTGCCCTCTTCTGTTCTTTGTAGCTTCTCCTGCTTGGTCTCTCCTCTCGTATTCGTCGTCGGGCCCGTGCTGAGGCTCCAAGGATATGCAGGTCGACTCTCTTTTCCCTTTTCTTTATTTGTTGGTTTCTGTATTTTGGTTGATGTTCGGCTCGGTGTGATAAGCCTGTCGCTGGGTGTGTTCATGTGCTGTTGTGATATGGTTGTGGTTGGGATGGGTGCGTACAGTGGCAGACCGGGGGATTCCTTTGTTATATTCCTATGTTGGTGTGCTTTTCTTTTTCCGGTCTGGCTAGATACACATGTAGTGGTGTTCTTGCTGCATATGTGATAATGCCAGGGATTTTAGCTAATTAGCAATGTTTATATCTCTATAGTTTCTTAATTTCTATATTTGAAGATGGCCTCAGTTGGTCGGAACGCAAATATCTTAATATGCTGATTAGTTTTTGAGATGTTCGTTCAGGAATAAAGATGGCAACTTTTGGGGGCAATGTTATTTTAAAGTCTGATGATTGTTATGTGGTGCAAGAGGGTGTTGAGCTGATAGGTAATTGCAGGAGTCGATGATATGTATATTCCAGCACCTTTACTCAAGGTAACTTATTTATCTTTATAACCGAGTACATCAACTGAATTTTTCCCATGGCAAGCTAGCTTCAACTGTTCCTGTTTGATTATGTCGTTTATTAGTAGTTGTATAATAGTTAATGGTGTGGATTCAATCAAGATCAAGGTCAGCATTAGTCTGAATTTTCTTGATCAACAGTAAACTGCAGTAGGATTTTTTCCAAGTTAGTGCTTGCAAAAATTGTTACTGTCAACTGAAACATGAGCGTATGTTTTCAAAATTTGCAAAACTGCAGTAAGCATCATTCTTGTTTTTTGCAGAACTGAATTTACTAGCACCATTTTGCATCTTGCCATTACTGTACAAATTCCCACCTGCTCCCCTGTTTCTTGGTCAAAACTGAATGTTGACAGAGTTTTGGTCAAAACATTAGACGATGCAGCTTTTTCAGCTATCCAAAGTTTTAAGAGTACAGTATTCATTTCAAAGTTCATGTATAAAATTCAGTTTAACTCTGAGAGGGAATAAACTAATGTAGTTTACTGCAGTTTATTGCATAATTATGCACCATTCGGAGCAAGAATTCAGTTTACTGCAGTTTATTGAATCAAGATACGGTAGCAATTAAGCAGAACATGTACTGTATTCATTTCAAAATTCAGTGTACTGCAAAGTGTTTCAACCAGAACATGAATTAAGATGCAAGAAGCTTCAAGTTGATAGCAGTCGATGCAAAATTATTCACTTAAACTTCAATGTTCAGTGGTTAGAACACAAGACCAGATTTCTTAGGTTCTACTGTACACAAGTTGATTTAGCCCACAATATGTTGATTTGCATCAGATGTTCTAGACTGCAAGCATCAGAGTTGAAGAGGCTATTAGCAGAACTAATTTTCGCATATTTTTATTTTTCTTTAAGTATTTTGTTTTGTTAGCAATGGTCTAAGACTTGGTCCTTGACTAAAACTGTCATGTCTTTTTTTTGCTTGTTCTAATCTGCGAAGTAGTGACTGGTGAGCTTGAATTTAGTCACAAGTTTGCTTACTGAATGCAATCTGTATGTGTGGAGTACTGATACAGTGTGGAGTGTTGCTGTTGATTGGGACAACTAACGCCTGTATTCCTGTGATTTAGAACATGGAGCAAATTGGGACAACTAATGGCAGTATTCGGTCAACTCAAAAATGATTTTCTCTCTATAGTTTGAGCCACATCCATGACCTGAAAAACAGTAAACTGAAACTGTCTGTAACAGTTAACTGTTTCTGGGATTTCTGTGGTCCTTTAAATTTAGGTCATGTACTGCTAGGAGTTGTCTGGATTTTTTTTGTTAGAACCTGGGAGTCGTACATGACATGTAGAACATCTAAAGTTCTGTTAAAACATTCTGTAATTCAAGGTTTGGTCTTCGGCCCTCTGTTGCAGCATGTGCCGCTCAACATGATCTGTAGAACACTGAATGGATGCACAAGAAAAGGAAAAAGGCAGCAAGGAGGGAGAGGATATTTTTGTAAGGAGTGAGTCTAAGATCTTACTGTAGTTAAGAGTTCAAAACAACAGTTGCCTGTTTTTGCAAGTTCAAATCAAAAATGAATATTGTTCCAAAAAATTATATGGAAATTACCCTTGTTAAGTTTGTCTCCCTGAATTTGCTGACCCTGCTATAATATTATCGTTAATAATGACTTTTTCACCGTTCTATTCTTCCTAGGCTGTGGTACACATGCATATTGAGCCTAGGTACACAGATGACTCATCAATCGAAGCTTGGTACAGGTGAAATTGTGAGTGTTTTCTACGCAACCAGAGAAAGCTTGCTCGTAATTCAGTCAAGAAGGGGACGATGAAGAGGAGGCCGTGAATGTGTTGATTCAGGATCCAACTGTATGATCCACTGGTGCTCTAATCCTTATCAAGTTCACATCAGTCTGATCTACAATGATGCTGCCATGATGCTACCCAGACAATCTCACACCAATTTGTCCATATGACAACAATTTCAGGGCGGGGGCGCTGGTACCTTCAACAGTAGCACATCGGGGGACAAAGAAGAAGATTGGGGCCGCCTGGACGAAGATCGGGAGCTGCACCACCACTAGCAGAAGCAGCAGAGGCGGAGGAAGATGGCAACAACAGAAGAGGCCGGAGTGGCGGAAGGGAGCGTGCCGGCGGCCGAAGCGGACGGCCCAGGCCCTGCGAGCGGCACAGGTAGGCGGCGGTGTTCACCTCTGTGGCAGCTGCGCAGGTGGGCGGCGGTGCTGGGTACGCGAGCAGGATGACGAGGAGATGCCGCCCATCAGTCGTGGAGCCGCCGCCCGTTGAGTTGTTGCCGGAGAGGAGCAGGCGGGCGGCTGCGAAGCTTGCCTCCGTGTGCGCAGGTAAGCAAGGGAGGCGCAAGATAGGAATCGCGCCTTGGCATGCCTTTATTTTCTTTCTTTATGATCTTCTTCTCTACTTAATGATAGACGCAGTGTATAGGGTGAATTTGTTTTCGTGAGAACTGGTATAGCACTGAATAGGCAAGGTGTGAATAAGTGTGCTTAAATGCTTGCTCTGCTTATGTGTTTACACCTTACTATGTCGTACGAGTTACTTTCGAATTTGCCCTCTTTTAGGCACGTGTCTATCCCACATAGATATTGGTAAAAATGTATGCACTACATAAGTTTCTTTCTTAGATGTACATATTATATTTTTCATGGAAGCTTGCTGTCCCCTTACCATCTATTTTCCTGGTATGAGAGGATGTCAGATTGAGTTATTCATTTCCGCTACTTCCTAATTGTACCCGAGATAAACTCGAGGTGCTTTGAAGATTTGTTTTGTCTATTTTCATTTCTTGATTTTTTGTGAAAAGTGCCTCCATGGGATTAGCGAGGTGTATTTATGCTCACCCCTTTTTAGTGTTTGGTAAAGCCGATGGACTGCAAACGTTTGTGTTTTTTTATCCATTCACCCATTGTAGTGTAAATTCAAGTTCTTGGATTTTTATTTCTTGTTTCTTATTGCGATAGGAGATCAAGAGCAGAGCTGCTTGTTGTGATTGGAGTTTACTGATAACAATTCAAACTCTCTCAGTTTGGCAACTGCAGGATATTGGAGCGACATGGATTTGCGATGCCGGCACTGATCTTCCCGCCGAGCTCACCCCTCGCCATCGCCGGGAGGAGACACCACTGGTCAGATACATAGTCAGTAGAGCGGCCTGTCTGCCTCCATACAGCCATGATGCGAGGCACGCAGGAGGTGCTGGATTGGATCAAGCGCAGAGGTGCGGGATCGAGGCAAGGAGATGCGCGATCAAGCCACTCGAAGCGAGGGGAGACGGGGTCCGTGCCCGAGGCGATTCTGCCTGACGCCATGGTTCTTCTAGTGAAACTGCTCCGGTGAAGCTGTGTCACCGCCGGCACGTCCATCACAACCACTACCGCTCAAGGTCAGCCACTCCCTGCATCCCACCCCTCTCGATCTCTCTCTCGTGATACATATAGAGCAAGATTTATGCCACCACATCCGGTGAAGCAGTCGTGGTTTAGGGGGTAGGTTGCATCTGATCCCCATCCTGCCTGTGCTCCATTCCGTGACTGGATTTATTCCACTAATATTTTTACTGGGATTTGTAGTCGTTTCAGTCGAGGACTTTTAAATGGAGTGACCTGTTAATCTTGTTGACACATCTTCTCTACTTTATCATGTATGCTCTTGTGTCAGACTTTATTTATATACACACATATACCATGTGCTTATGTTGTTATGAACACTTCCCCATACAATTTGATCTCAGAATACATGGCTATATCTTGATTAAAGAATATCGAGCACTGCAATAGTCATAATTATGACATACATATTTAAGTACTTGAGCAGATGGAGTATCTGATTAACTTCGCAGATGTGATCTCAATGTTATTTCACTTCCCATCTTTTTATTGAGTGATATATTTTACAGGTACAAGAATTCACTTTGATTGCAGATCCCTACAGAAGTAAATCCATGGCTACTGGACTGGTTAGTGCCCTTCCTGCCAAGATTCACCATTTCCATTATGTATTTGATTTTGTGTTGGATGGATATTTCTGTATAGGAAAGATAAATTTATTCTTTATCAACCTGCGGTTCGATGTATAGCAGTGGGAGTGAGCTCTTTAGTTAATGATCTTGCTTGTGTTGCTGCGGTTCAGGTTCCTTTGCATCAGATTAGAGCTATAAAAGAGTTAATTAACATTGTGTAGCTTTTTCTTAAGGACTATACTCATTCAGGGGAAACTTTAATTAGGACTTCTAAACTGTTTTTGTATTCTAGACCCAGATTATAGACAAAAAAATAAAGTTAAATAATGGCCCCTTGCAAACTAATTCTTAGACCCAGGTTGATTGTTATCTCTTCATTATATCATTACTCGCTCCTTCCTACTTTTTTTAGTGAAGAGTTAAATCTGTCCTGTTCTTGCACTATTTATTTTTATTTTATAACTAGAGATACTGTATGGAGTTGATATTCCTCTAAAACTTTGTCTTTTCATCATATGAAGTTCCATCATAGTGTTAATATCATCTTAAGGTTTAACGATCGAACTATAGTTCTGTTCTTCTGTTCCTTCTGTTCAGTTTCCCCCTTTGCTTTTCCATTGTTGTTTTCTATTGTTTTATGGCCTCTGCTGATTTACAGGTATTTTTGTTATTGCCTGCAGTTGTGCGTGCTTCACCTTGGTTCGTCGAAGATGTGTCCGCTGGCATGCTGCTCCTTATGCAGATAATGAGAAACAATCTAATGATCTATTTTACCACTAATTACAATGACATGGTGTAAATGCTGATGCTTGAGCCTGTCGTAGAATCTACTTGTGTTAAGTACCTGTACTATGATTTTAACCTACAAAATGTGGAACATACAAGCATTACTACCATGTATCATTTAGTTCTGTGTGTGTTTCATAGTGATCCATTACTACTATATGTGTTTTCTTCTCCCACCTCTTTGAGAAAGTTGTTTCCATATCTGCTCCTGTTTTATATTTTACAGACTTTGAACTTGCTGGGGCTGGAACGGAAATGGAACAGGTGGGATTATCATTAACTATACTTTTCTTACCTTGCCTTTGGTATATGTTTAGTGTATATTGTAGTTCTTTTAGATGCTTGAACAAGTCAATTCTACAAAAGCGGCAACACTTTATGTCATGCTGCTTTTGAACAGAACTAAATTCTTCTACTTTGTTATGGGCATGCAAATAACTAAAGTTATTATGCTGGCTAAATATGCTAAGCTTTTGCCACAATTAAATATGCTAAGCTTCAGCCACAATTGTTGTATATATGTGGCACACATGCTTAGCAACAAATGTTAGGACCCGACAACGCGAGCCAAGGCGCGCTACTGATTTGGATGGTTCCAGCTACTGATTTGGATTTTCTTATGATGCTTTGGATCTTACATTGAGTATTTGTTTTAGGGTAAAAAGATCCCAATGATTTGGATTTTCTTATGATGCTTTGGATCTTACATTGAGTATTTGTTTTAGGGTAAAAAGATCCAATGATTTAGATTTTCTTATGATGCTCTAGATCTTGCTTTGTCCATTATCTTGGTTTGCAGGATCTTCCAAATATATTATATACCTAACTAATCATTTGGCGTATCAGGCACAAGAGCTTGAGGTGTTTGCACCAATTGCTTTCTTCACACAAGGCCATGGCTTTGATCATCGTGGACGTCACCGACCACCTATTCTAACTCTGGCAAGTACCCGATGATACATGATGCCACAAGCTCTTGTGATGTACCATGTAAACTACCGTGTGATCTACCTTTTTTGTGAACACGGCCTCTTTGGCATGTCTATCCATCCTTTTGTACTTAATATCTACCTTGTACAAATATTGCATCCTTTATTTTACCATGTATGAACATTTGCATCCTTTAAATGTGTTTACTATCGTTCTGGTCGCTATGGAGATCTGTTGTTACTATCGTTCGGTATCCATTGATGATGTCTCCTATTATATGTGAATGTTCTTTTCTTTTGGTTATCCTGTTTGAATACATACGTTAAACCTGGCTTTCTACTAAATTGAGTATTATTTACTTGGCCAGATCGTTGGGACCGGCACCCTCGCGCCAAGGCGCGTTGCCGATCTAGTCTCTATTAAGTGACCTGCTCCGGCACCTCTGATCGACCTTCCCCGTCGTCTCTTGCTTGAACGTGTGAACTTTTGCTGCTCCTCCATGTAAATCTGCCTACTGCACTACTACGGTTGCTCTATGTTGTGCCCTTTTGCTGGTTGAAGTTGCTGTTATTTGCTAGCTTTGTCATAGGCTACTTCACTTGGAGCTTGAAATCAATTTCATTGGTTATGTGTGTGCTTGGAGTGAGAACACTCGGCCATAGAAAAAATGGATGCTCCTCGGCTACTAATGCCATGGCTGCCTCAACTCTACTCGTTCAAGCGACGGGCAACTCTGATGTTTGTTTCTACAGTATGGATGCTTCTCTGTTATTCATCTTAGTATGTCAAAGAAAATCATGAATGATTGGGTCTACATCTGCATAAAAGATAGTTCCTTTCTGAGTTTTGATTCGTTAATTAATTTCACACGTGCGTTGCTAAAAAAGAATTAACCGTGTAGAATGTGAAAAACTTAGATTAGAGTTGTACTTTTTCTGCTGAATTTTTTCACCATGTTTCTTGGTTATCAAGTAAGTGTTCTTCGTTCTTTTCATCAATTTCCTCATTGATGGCAAAGCTTGCTGCTACTCGCTTCCAGTGTTGTGTACTGTGCTCCTGCTCTCTAATGTACTATCTGAAGCTTGTACAGCCTGCCAGAGCAAAAAAATGGGAAGGCACTAATCTGAAGTTCAGATATGATAAAGAAAGAAGTCGTGCAATCTCGGATCTAGTGATTTTCCATGAGGTAAGTTGCAGCAAAAACTCTGCTTAGATTTCAAATTTGTGAAGTATCAGACTATAATAGTTCCATCGATTTCAGTGAATGAGCAGCACGTTTCTGAACATTGCTTTCTCACCCGCAGCTATGGCCCCTTTCCCTGATGCATAAACGCGGACGGCCGCCCCGCAACATACATCTTTCTCCCGCTGCTCTAGCAAGCAAGCTCCCAGCATCGCACCTCCAGCCTGCGACCTACCCTTCTGCCACATCTCCACCAGCCGTTGCTACCTCCCGGACATATGAATGGCATTGCCGAAGTCCACATTGTACCACACCAGCAGGACGACTCCTACAGGTCGTGCCAATCGTCTTTCTTCCTCTAGTGAAGTAGCCGGAGGCAGGAGCTAGCTGCGCACTCGCTGATTTTGGTATAGCCTAGTGGTTGTTAACCAACCTAAGCAGGTCATGTTTGTGTCAGCTAGAAGTACCAGTTTGAGGCGTTACGTAGAGTGATTTGCTTATGGGTTTGAGTGAGTTAGATGTACCTGGATGGGAGATGCGAGTGTTCTTTACTTGTGAGTTTATTATAATTGTTGTTACCATGTCTTCAGGGACTACTACTAACACTGTATTGATTCTCGAAAAAAATGGTAATGTTCAATTATGACAGACTTAAAAATGTATTCAGTTGATCAGACTTAAAATAGAGCAGTTTGATGTACATATACATATTTTTGGATATTCTTTGTTTCTAACAAACAAACCAAGAAGATTAAATTAAAAAAAGTAGAGCCGTCCGGCGTTTGTTTGAAAAGATTAGTTTTTCATGTTCATAAAAAATAAAATAACATCAAATAAAAAATTATGAAGAACTTCAACGTGTACAAAAAAGGATTTATCCATTTTAAAAACAGAGAATACTACTTTTGCAACCATCGGCGCCGCCCCTCATCCCCCTCCTCGACAATCAATGTCATCCCTCACTAGCACTCCCTTCCTTGTTTATAAAAAACATATGAGAAAGGATTGTCCCCATTTCAAAAAAAAAAAACTAGACGTTCAAAGTTAAAAAATAGAGAAGTTTATTGTTTATTATAAAACCAAAAAGGGCAAACTAAAAAACAAAGCAGTCCAAAATGATTGTAAAAAATAGGTTTTCATCGATACAAGAAACTTAGAACTTCAAATTTAAATAACGTAGAAGTTCATTGTTTATTAGAAAATCAAGAAGGTCAACTAAAATAAATAGAGCAGTACAGATTTTTATATATAAAACGGGTTTTCTTCGTTTCTTAAGAAACCTAGAAGTTCAAATTTAGATAACAAAGCAGTTCAGTATTTATTACAAACTAGTATTTTCCTCGTTACTAAATAATTAACCAAGGAGTTCAAACAAAAAAAAAGAGAGTATTTCAAACAAATTAAAAATGGATTTTTCTTGTTTTCTATGAAATCTAGAGGTTTAAATTCAAAAAATCAAGAAGTTTTTTATTACAAAATCAAAGAAGGTCGAATTAAAAAACAAAAGAAGTCCTAAAAATTTATTAAAATGTATTAAAAGAACCAAAGTTTTCTAAGAATAAAACTAAGAAGTTCAAATTAAATAATAGGGAAGGTCAAAGTTTATAAAAAAACTCAAATTTGTGCTCGAGAGAGAAAAAACAAAAAAGTTCAAACTAAATTAGCAGAGCAATTTGTACTTTATACAAAAACATATTTATCCCATGCCTAAAGAGTAAAAGCGAAGAAGTTCAATTTTTTAAGAGAGGGCAGTTCGAACATTTGAACAAAAATTGGTTCTATCAGATTTCTGAAAAATACGTGACAGAAGTTCAAGGAGAAAACAGCGGGAAGTTAAACTACTACACAAAACGCGTTTCAGATAAGAATATAACAATAGAAAACTAAAAACTTAAAAGGTTTGTGGCAAGAAGTTCACGTGCTCCTCCCGGTGAAGGTCAACATCTCTAGTGCGAGACGTCCGACCTTCAATTACATAAAAAAAAACAGGCAAAAACGACGTTGTTTTTGCGTTTTTTTAAACTACTCTCAAACGACAACGAATTTGTATCGTCTGTTTACATGAAAAAGTTGCTCCTATTCATAAGCTTTCCAACGATATATTACATGCTACATTCCGATAAATGGTTTAAAAGTTTTATCTATACCGTAAAACACATTTTTACGCAATAAAAAAATATTTTGAACTGTCGCGAGTATGAAAAAATGATTAGCACGGGAAAGTTGCGTGTTTACAGCAGCTTTCCATCTGGATATCACTTGCTCATTTCCGATGAGTGGATGGAGAGCTACAAGAAAAAAAGTACATGTAAAATAGAGTTAAGTTCAGGTAGACATGCCGAGAAGTTCAAGTTCTTCACACGGTGCATTTTCGGAGAATCTGTTTCGCGGTAAAGGCAGAACACACGATCTTGATGTTTTCAAAATTACTTGAAAACGGCTAGGAATCAGAGAAAACCATCAACATGAAAAAGTTTTGCATTTTCCGTAGCTTTGCAAGGGTATATTATTTGGCCCTTTCCAATAAAGTTTGTAGAAATTGCGGCCAAAAATGTTTCTAGACATTTCCAAAATTGACTTAAAACCATAAGGAATTTGGAGAAACAATACATACAAAAAAATTTCACATTTCCTCAAGCCTTCCAACACCATATCATATGCTGCATTCGGGCGTACGGTTAAAAAATTAGCTCAAAAATACAAATTCGGTGGAACTTGTATCGTTTTCTAAATTACTGTTAGACCATTCAAAATTAGAAAAAAGTTTCAACATGAAAAAGTAGTGTATTTTCATAAGCTTTCCAACACCATATCATTTGCCTAAATTGGATTAGCCGTTTCGAAATGCCATCGAAAATATGAACTCGACTATTCGATTTGTGAAATTTTACGATTTTCCAAATTATTCTATAACCATAAGGAATTAGAGAGAACTTTCAACATGTGGAAGGAGCGGTTTTGCAGCAGCTTTCCAATGCCATATTATTTGCCTCATTCTGATAAATGTTTTAGAAACGCGATCGAAAATATGATTCATGCTTTTTGTATGAAGAAAAAACAGTTTTCAAAACTGCTCTTAAACCGCTTACATTTTGTCAAAAATTCAACTTGGGTCATGGTACTCATGCTCATAGCTTTCCAATGGTATATCGCAATCCCCATTTGGGCAATGTTGACAGAAGTTCAACCTAGCACAAGGGGAAGTTCAGGTCGAACAAATCAGACAGTAAAATTGCAAAAAACGCAATTTCATCACGACCCATGAGCAAAATCCGCCAACAAGCAAGATTCCTATTTAAAACGGGCATTTAGTTGCTAACAACCGTTTCAATATTATATTTACATCATATAGAACATGTCTAGCCAGAATAATTCGCGCGGGGAGACACGGTTGCGAAGATAGCCCGAAGCTCGGGTTCCTACAGAGGGAAGTTCAGCCATGTAAGTCAGGAAGTTCATGTTGTGATCAGAATAATATTCTGATCCCGTGATCAGGATAGTGTTTATATATATATATAAACACACACACACACACACACATATATATATATATATATCCACTAATTGTTTTAGTCCTTTAACTTTTAAAGGATCGGCTAGAGATGGCCTTATGCCTTGTTTATTTCAGTTCTTCTCAATGTGATGCTCTATATGTGCAACTATTTGTCGTGCAATTCAATTTCATCAATAACAGTTTCAACAATACCACTATGAATTACGATATTTAGTTGTTGTTAAGGATATTGTAGTTAACATGCCTTTTCATTTTTTAACAATAACTAGTGTACTTTAGACCTTCACAATACCAGTTTGAATGACTATTTGCTTGTTTATAAATGTTATGCCTGATGCAGTTAACACACCTTTCTACTTCTTGTTTTGCTTAACTAGCGTGCTTAAGCCTGCATGAGCTATCATTTGTAGATTATGTTGTCTACCATGGATATATATGGTTGATGTTTAGCCAGTTGTGCTTAACATGCCTTTATATGTACTCATACAGGACAATATTGAGAACAGTGCTATTGCCTGGGGGCTGATAAGGGATTAATCATCGAATCGGACATTTCATTGAATATATCTATAACCCATTTATCAGTAGGTTAACTAGGGACATATTTAATATATCTGAGGCTACATAGCAACATGCATTGTACTGAATGACTAAATATGCAATCCCAGGCTACATAGCAACAAGGAAGAGTGTTACCTTAATGTTCGTGTTACCTTAATGTTCTGATGATGTCTAGATATACGTGTATAAAATCTTATATAATGGGATGGAGGGAGTGTTGTACTACATCATTTTGCAATTGTTGTTTAGCTTCTAATATTAACTTGGTGCTTTTAGGTACACATGTCATTGCCAAAGATCCACACTTCGACCCTTTCTGCATATGCGGCGATGAGATATTCATGAACCAGCATCAAGTGAGGAAACTGATAAAGATTGTTATTAAAATGGGTCAAAAGATGTCAATCGAACTATATTTTTACACTTTATGCAAGACAACAATGAACTGCAGGACGGTAAGTAAGAACCATGTAGCCTTCTTTTTACTGCCCGTTATGAGTTGTGTTAGATGACAATGTCTCAATCTTTTTTCCTTTGCAGTGGATCCTAAAGCATTTTACTCAAGATTACCTCTCAAACTACATGATTGGTGGTCGGCCATCACAAGGGGTTGGACTAGAGTCGTGTGTGCCTTCTGCATCCAGGAGAGCACAATAGGGTCATTCCACTTCACCTTGTTCAGCAACAAGAATGTCTGTCGCCTCTTTCTTTACCATGTGTAATAGTACAAGTATAGAACTCTGGTTCATCATTCTTTATTTGGAGCTTATGTAATTCTTAAACATATGTACATGTGAATTGAATAATGCATTGGTTGTTTGAACCTGATGGATATGAATAAAGCTATAGCCTACTTTCAAGATTAAATTAGGTACAATTTTAAATAGCAGCAATTAAATTAGGGCAAAATTATGGTGTGCGGGTCATTATGGCGCACACGTTAATAAAGCACAGCATGTGCGATATACATAATAATCCGACACGGTTCACGGAGTGGAAACGTGTGTAACAATGCACACAGTTGTTGTTTGCAAAGCGTGTGTGATGTCAGACACTGTCACATACGATGCAGGAAAACTAAATGTGTGTGGATGTCTACCTATCGTACATGGTTTATAATCATGAACTGTTTGTGATGTGCCAGGCATCATAAACGTAGAGCCAGTTTGGTGCGTGCCTAGAAAACTCCCGTGCCTGGAATCTGCCTGGGCCTAGAATCTTCCTGGGTTTAGGTAAAAACCACAAAACTCCGACTGTGATGGCAATGCCAGCACAAACGAGTAGCAAGGATGAATCATTTCAGATATGCGAGACATCTGAAACGGTTATAGAGGGGCAACTGTTTGCATCAAGGCTCCCTATCCCCCACGGTTTCTGGGTCGTGTGGGAAGGACCCCCCCTATCACCCACACTCACTAGGTGAAGGTTCCGAGCGCCATCGCGAAAGGGGTTAAAAACCGTTTGTATAGCACTGACGAGTACCAGTGCATGTTTATCTGTATTTGCTTGTTAGGATAGTTGAAGTGAGACTGTGTCCAGTTTTCTATGGCTATATTTGGTTGTTATACTGATTATTTATGCCTTGTTTATTCCGGTCATTCACAATGTGATGTTCATTATGTGCAAGTCGGAACTATGCCACTCGACTGCATCAATACCAGTTTGAACGACTATATTTTGTTCCAGTTATATGCCTGGTGTAGTTAACGCATGTCCTTTATTTCAGTTTTACACATTTATCCAGTGTGATGTCTAAGCATTACCTACGTTCTATTCATTTTCAATAATACCAGTTTGAATTGCAATATTTGATGGCTGTTAAGCCTTTTGTCGGTAACACTGCCTCCCATTTTATATCTGCTTTAACACCATGCTGAAACCAACACATTCAAGCTATCATTTGGAGATGATGTTGTTTACCTTTGCCATATTTGTTTGATGTTAAGGTTGTTGTACTTATCATGCATTTCCACTACTTATGCAAGACAACAACGGGAGTGGCCACCATTTTCCGTTGAGGTTAGTTTCATCCCTCGGCTTGTACTCCCTCTGTTGTTCCATAATGTAGTGCATATAGATCTAGGCCTGGAAACTTGTTAGCTTCTAATATTGACTTGTTGCTTGTAGGTATATATGCCCTTGGCAAGGATCCATGCATCGACCCTTTTTGCGTATGGGGCAATGAGATATTCATGAACAAGCATCAAGTGAGGAAACTGATAAGGATTATTAGCAAAAAGATACGAATGGTGGCAAGCAAATTATTTGTTTATGCTCTATCCAACACAACAAGAGTTGTAGGATGGTAACTACAAAATCTGTAGCCTTCTCTTTTTGTTGCCCATAATGAGTTGTTAGACAACAACGTTTGAATATTTTTCGTTCATAGTGTTTCCCAATGCAGTTCACTCAAGATTACCTCGCAAAGTACATGATTGGTGGACACGCAATGAAGGTTAAAGTATTTCATCCAGACTACATGAGCATCGATAAGTCCTAATGAAGAAAGTGAAGGATGGACGGGCAGCCATCACAAGGGGTTGGCCTAGAGTCGTGCGCGCATTATGCATGGAGGAGCGCACAATATGGGCATTCTGCTTCACCTTCTCCAGCAACCAGAATGTCTTTCGCCTCTCTCTTTACAGTCTTTAGTACAACTCTGGTTCATCATTCTTTACTTGGTGCTTTTGTAGTTCTTCAGTATATGTATCTGTGCATCGAATTATGCATTCGTTGTTGAACCTATATTTGTAATAAACATGGTTGGAAATGAAATAAGTGATTGCCTACTTTCAAATTCAAATCATGTGATTTTTAAATTAGGGATTACACTGCACATGCTTTGCAAAAGCAAAACGTCTGCGATAGACGTGGAGAACAGACACATTTCTAGGATCCACTACGTGTGCGATCTATCTCTATTGCACACACGATCAACCAAGAAAAAACGTGTGCGATTAACAATAGCATCGCGCATAGTTCTTTCTTATTAAATGTTTGCGATAGTCACCTTATAACACATGCTTCGCAATTGTGGACTGTTTGTGATGTTGTGCGCATCGCAAATGTTTGGTCATAGAAGAACGCATGCGATAGGTCGATTATCCGACGCGGGTATGACGGATGAATAGTGTGAGATGTATTCAAGCTTCGCATACAGTTTTATAGCGACAATTGTGTGCGCTCTTACGTTGAATCGCACACAGTCTAGGAAAAGTAAATGTGTGTGATTGTCTACTTCTATAATCGTGAACTATTTGTGATGGGTCGCGCATCGTAAATGTAGCACCACAGAATATCGAATGCGATGGCAATGCGAGCACAAACGATTAGGGAGTATTGTATATGCATCAAGGCTCCCTATCCCCGACGGTTCCTAGGTCATGTGGGAAAGGACCCCCTATCGTAGTCACTTACTTGGTGACGGTTCAAAAAACCGTTGCAGAAAGGGGTTAAAGACCATTTGTATAGCACCTCATTGTACCAGTGTCCATCCCACACATTTCTTGCATAATGGCAGAAGAGCAAGGCATACTCGATACTCTCCAACCGGCCGCAGAAAGCACATACAGCAGGAGCAGGAACATTGCGCCTACATAATTGTTCCCCGAAAGGCAAATAGTTATGCGCAAGACGCCATAAGACGATCTTCATCTTGTGAGGAGCAATAATAGACCATATACATTTCCACTCCTTCTCCTCTATCGCTCTGTCAGGGGATTGGCCACGACCATTACTACTAATTTTTTCCATGAAGTGTGTCGACTGAGCCATGTTGTATGCCGAACGAACAGAATAATTCCCTAACCTGGTAACAGGCCGGTATGCAAAATCTGAACCGCCATGCCTACTGATAGGAACCTATAGGATTATTGCTATTGTATCCGGCTCGAAGAATGCATGCACAGTCTCATTGTTCTAAGAAGCAGTATCTTCGTCCAACACATAACGAACTGTGGTTGTCTCCGAGATTGGCGAGGTTGTCCTAATCATGCCAGGAGGAAAAGATGGAATCCAATGATCAGACAATATATGGGTGCTTTTACCATCAACAGTTCCCCAATAAATCCCTTGCTTCAGAAGTTCCCCAATGTTCCTCGGACAGCCGGACTATATACTTTGGCCGGACTGCTGGACTGTGAAGATACAAGATAGAAGACTTCGTCCCGTGTCCGGGCGGGACTCTCCTTTGCGTGGAAGGCAAGCTTGGCGATTCGGATGTATAGATTTCCTTCTCTGTAACTCACTCTGTGTAACCCTAGCCCCCTCTGATGTCTATATAAACCGGAGGGTTTAGTCCGTAGGACGCACAATCATAATCATAGGCTAGCTTCTAGGGTTAGCCTCCTCGATCTCGTGGTAGATCAACTCTTGTAATACTCATATCATCAAGATCAATCAAGCAGGAAGTAGGGTATTACCTCCATAGAGAGGGCCCAAACCTGGGGAAACATTGTGTCCCCCGCCTCCTGTTACCATTAGCCTTAGACGCATAGTTCGGGACCCCCTACCCGAGATACGCCGGTTTCGACACCGACATTGGTGCTTTCACTGAGAGTTCCACTGTGTCATCATCACAAGGCTTGATGGCTTCCTCAATCATCTACAACGATGTAGTCCAGGGCGAGATTTTCTCCCCGGACAGATCTTCATATTTGGCGGCTTCGCACTACGGGCCAACTCACTTGTCCATCTAGAGCAGATCTATAGCTACGCCCCTGGCCATTGGGTCAGATTTGGAAGGCTGAATTACATCGCCGATATCCGCGGAGACTTGATCTTTGACGGACTCGATCCCACGACAGCCGCTCCTTGTTGCCACGAGGAACACGACCTAGATTTGTCATTGGAATACGCTCAGGAGACCGCGCCTGTGACTGCCCTGGCCCTAGATCCAGGACAGATCGCGCCGTCCACGGACCGGGGGCTGGACCCCACCATGGAGGCCGCATACTCAACGGCGTTGGAGCCGAACACAGATTCAGCCTCTAGCGAGGCCTGTGTCATCGGTCCCCCGCACTCGTCTCCGGATATGGGTTCCGAACCGTGTACGTCCGTGCCTATCAAACCTGATTGGGTGCCGATCTCGGAGTTTACCTCCGCGGACATCTTTCAACACTTGCCCTTGGGCGACGTGTTAAATTCATTAAGTTCTCTCCTTATCAGGAGATTCTTGGCTGAACTATGTCCGGCTTGAGTGGGAAACGGACGACAAAGAATTTCGCTGCCCACCCACCACCCACTTGATAGCCACTGTCGATGACTTGACCGACATGCTTGACTTCGACTCCAAAGACATCGACAGTATGGACAACGATGCGGGAGAAGAAGAGGAACCACCGCCCACAGGGCACTGGACAACCACCTCCTCATACGACATTTACATGATGGATACCCCCAAAGAAGACAATGGCGAGGACAAACAGGATACAGGTGAGGACAAACCTCCCGAGAAGCAGCCAAAGCGCCAACGTCAGCGGCACCACTCTAAACCACGCCATGGTAAAAACAGCAATACCGGCACTGGAGACCATAACACTCCGAACGATGCCGAAAATAATTAAGACGATCCCGCCCAGCCAGGATTTGAACAGGCCGGACGGGAGGACGGACAAGCCAGCCCTGATGAATAGGCCATGAATGAAGACTCGGAGAACGACAATCACATGTCCCTCTCTGATGACGAGGTGAGCCTCGGCGACAATGAATTTACCATATCAGAGGACCCCGTTGAACAGGAGCGCTTTAAGCGCCCGCTCATAGCCACTGCAAAGAGCCTGAAGAAAAAACAAAAGCAGCTTCAAGCTAATCAGGATTTGCTCACTGATAAATGGACCGAGGTCCTGGCAGCCAAGGAATATGGACTCGAGCGCCTAACCAAAAGCTACCTAAAGCGCAGGTTGTTACCTCAATTCGACGGCGAAGCACTGGAGCCTAAACTACCAGCGCGGGATACAGCTGACCGGCCACCAAGTGGTCGAGACAAATTAGCACATCATCCTGAACACAAGCCTGCCCCGCGTCGCCGAACAAAAACAAACACAAAAGCTCGAGGATATACAAATGACCCACGACACGACTTGAAAAGGAGAATAGGTCAACCTAGATTGATCTACGGATCACGGGGGCGCGCCCTAGTGCGCGACGATGGCCGCCACACCAGGTACAATAAAAACAAACTGTCTGGGCCGAGTACCGCAGACCAGCTCCATCTGAACTGCGTCGCGATGTAGCCCGACATAGAGGCGCCGCACACTCCTTCTGCTTCATTGATGAAATAATGGAACATGAGTTCCCAGAAGGGTTTAAACCCGTAAACATCGAATCGTATGATGGGACAATAGATCCTGCGGTGTGGATTGAAGACTTCCTTCTCCACATCCATATGTCCCGCGGTGATGACCTCCACGCCATCAAGTATCTCGCACTAAAACTCAAGGGACCAGCTCGGCACTGGTTCAATAGTCTGCCCGAAAACTCCGTTGGCAGTTGGGAGAACCTGGAAGACGCATTTCTTGACAACTTCTAGGGCACCTATGTATGACCACCGGACGTTGATGACTTAAGTCACATAATCCAACAGCCCGGAGAGTCAGCCAGCAAATTCTGGACTCGGTTCTTTACTAAAAAGAACCAAATCGTCGACTGTCCGGATGCCGAAGCCCTAGCGGCCTTTAAACATAACATCCATGATGAATGGCTAGCCCGACACCTTGGACAAGAGAAGTCGAAATCCATGGCAGCCCTTACGATGCTCATGACCCACTTCTGTGCGGGAGAGGATAGCTGGCTAGCACGCAACAACAACACCTCAAGTAAGCCTAGACATTCCTAATCCAGAGAAGACAAAGGCAAGCCCCGGTGCAACAAGCACAAGTGCCGAAACAACGGCGATAGCGCCAAAGACACAGCTGTCAATGCTGGATTCAGCGGCTCTATTACCGGCCAAAGGAAGAAACCATTCAAAAGAAACAATCCGGGCACGTCCAATTTGGATCGCATACTCGACCGTTCATGCCAAATTCACAGCACCCTAGGAACACCAGCTAATCATACCAACAAAGAATTTTGGGTCTTCAAACAGACCGGCAAGTCAAATGCCAACATCAAGGAGAGGGGATCGCAAAGCGATGATGATGACGAGGAGCCCCGGCCACCAAAGACAGGAGGGCAAAAGAAGTTCCTTCCACAAATTAAAATGGTGAACATGATATACTCCACCCACATTCCCAAGCGGGAGCGGAGGCGTGTACTAGGGGGCGTTTACGTGATGGAGCCAGTCACCCCAAAGTACAGCCCATGGTCATCCGGCTCAATCACCTTTGATAGTAAGGATAATCCAACCAATATCCGTCAAGGCAGCTCAGCCGCACTGGTCCTCGACCCAATAATTGACGGATTTCACCTCAAGCGAGTCCTCATAGATGGAGGCAGTAGCCTGAACCTGCTTTATCAGGATATAGTGCATAGGATGGGCATAGATCCTTCAAGGATCAAACCCACTAAAACCACCTTCAAAGGTGTAATACCAGGTGTAGAGGCGTGTAGTATAGGCTCAACCACACTGGAGGTGGTCTTCGGATCCCCAGATAATTTCAGAAGCGAAGAGTTAATCTTTGACATTGTCCCTTTCCGCAGTGGCTATCACACACTGCTTGGATGAGCCGCACTTGTCCGATTTAATGCGGTGCCGCACTACGCTTCCCTTAAGCTCAAGATGCCTAGCCCACATGGCGTTATAACAGCCAACGGAAAAACCGAACGCTCCAGCCGTACCGTAGAGTGCACCGCGGCCCTAACGGCATAAGAACGGAGCGGCCTCTCGCTATCGGACATTAATTCGACAGCCAAGCCCTAGGACACTGACAAAAGAGTCTGAACTATCTTGCGGCATGATAGCTCATCTTCATTAATAATTTCGTAAATGAACGGTGGCGCAGCCAGGTGGTGTCCCACAATATGGATCAATCGCTGGGGGACACACAAACATTTTTTACATTTTCTTTTCAGGTTTCACCTTTTTGACCTAGGTCATCATCAGGCGACCTGGCGACCGGACCTATGAAGGGACGGACACATCATGGCGGGAGATGACTCAATAGCGTAGGGGAATCCTTATATACTTCCCTCAATGATTCTCATACTATTATCTGGATCCGCATGCAGCTCCTGCCCTGGCCACAGCAGGTTTTGAGGTCATATTCCCTTTTATCGCACTACTTGTATTTATATGCTTTGACATATTTTTAAATTGCAAAACTGCGGCTGCATATGACGTTCACTGGCCTTCTTCTCTTTATTTTTATTGATATTCTCTGTCAATTAGCAGCCATACACTTTGGTACACGTCAACATGCCAGGGGCTTTACGGTACCCATAACACGGCAAACAAGTCCGAACACCTTCGCGGCTGTTCGGCACCCCGAACTTATAGCACTATATGCATCAGCTCTGAATCATGTCTTTGGTCAAATGTTGGTTTTGCCCGGCTCCCGTGTTTTGCTACCTTACATTCCGCTATATCCGCTAAGGCGGCACAGGGAGAACTACTGCGATTGTGTCCCGGTTCTTCCGGACGAGCACCTCAGTAGAGAAAGCCGAAAACTGACTGTCATGATGCAGCGAGAGCTGATCGCTGTTCGAGAGGTCTCAAAATCCATAAAGATTTCTTCCGCATTATGCGATAATGAATGCAGCGTGCGATGGATTGGTTTCTCCGATCAGATGCTGATAGAGCCCCTAGTTCGGTCTTCCGAGCACTAGGGGCTGCGCCTACCTTTTTTTCGTCAAACTCATATGGCTAAGTGAGGGTGATAAAGCCGTATAGTCCGATTGCCTGGTTCGCTGCGCCGAACACCTCCTTAAAGGACCCAAAACTGGGGTAAAGAGTGTTTGGATTTATCCCGAACACCCCCGTACTTCCTACGTGGGGGCGGAAGCCGACGACTGACCAACTCTCAGAATTAATATAACTAACGGCCGCATAGGAGGCAAAATTATTATAAAAGCAAGCACTACATAGTAACCTTGTTTCATATTACAATGACGGACGACATGAATATTCATGGGTAAATAATGTCTTTGGCACAATGCTCCGCCACAAGGCGGGATCCCTCCAGGACACCTTCGTAGTACAATTCAGGCTTGCGGTGCTCCTTCCCTTTCGGTGGTCCCTCGGTCATCAGTTTAATAGTGTCCATCTTCGGCCAATGCACTTTGACATAGGCGAAGGCTATTCCGGTACCTTCAATACAGACCGACCGCTTGATCACATCAATCCAAGGACAGGCACTAACCAGCTGCTTCACGAGCCCGAAGTAGCGCTGGGAATTGCTTCGGCAGGCCATAGCCGAATTATCAAGTGTTTCATGTCTAGTTCGGCAGCCCTATGCAGCTCGACCAGCTGTTTCAGCTGGTCGATAAAGGGCACAGGATATTCTGGCGCAAGGTATTGCAACCAGAATAGCTTCTCCTGGCGCACAGCATGATGTTCTTCGTCAAAATCAAGCATTGATTGATAATAAATTAAGACAAGGTTTTACATACCTTGGTTGTCTTCCAACTGCTTCTTTACTTGGTCGAGCTCTTCTTCGGCCCTCTCCAGACGCTGCTTCAGTCCGGACACTTCCACAGTATGAGAAGCGGTAGTCAACAACGACGCCTGCTTAAACAAAACATGATAATAAAAAAGGGTGTTGCATGGTAAGTCCCCTCCAAGCACATATTTGATCCTCTGTCTGGTTTTTCTTTTCGAACACCGAACAGTGTATCAGGGGCTACTATCTATACTATGGCACTCTTCAAAGCCTCATCACTTACCTCGAAACCTATTAAAAGGCTGGTGTAGGCTTCAGTTAGCTCGCTTTCCGCGGACTGAATCTTCTCAATCACCGCACCCATAAGGGCGCGGTGTTCTTGAATGATGGAAGCGTTATTTAACGTTGTCAACAAAGCATTTGGCACATCTGGCTGGACAAAGGTCGCCGGTGGAACAGGCGCACCCCCTTCTGTCAAAGAAGGTTTCCTGCCTGATTCTGGAGCCTTGACGGTCTCCGGCACCGCGTACGGATGGGAGTCAAATTCGAGTCGACCCCCGCCGACAGTACCCGCGGCGGTCCCCTCTCCTGTGTGGCCGGCCACCGGGATTGGCCCAATGGTGCCGCTCGGGCAATCTTCTCGGCCCCTCCCTGGCCTGGGCCCATTAGGGATGACCCTTCGGCGTCATCCGCATGTTCGGGGGAGGTGGCCGACGGGGGAGTTCCACTTTTCATCGCGTCCGAACCTAGTGAATCCTCCGACAAGGACTGCTCGGCGCGGGACTTGGCCGGGCTACAATATGTGTGGCTCAACACAGTCAGATTGTGCGATAATAAGTTTGGGTATGTGTCGGCGGGGGGTTCCCACGGACACCTATGGGGACCGGGCCCCTTTCGGTTCGGAGGGGGGCGGAGGCCGCACGAAGAGCGGATCAAGGTCGAGCACGCGGGCCGTTTACCCAGCTTCGGAGCTCTCCGGAGAGATAAAACTCCTACTGCTGCTTTGTGTTTGTATTTGTTCTTGGTTGAGAGTGTCTGTACGCGGTGGTCTCGAGTGCGTCGAACCACCAAGAGCCGAACCAGCCGAAAACCGTCCAACCCCTTCTACGTGCGCATGGGCCTCCTTTTTATAGTCTAAAGGGGTCACCGACAGGTGGCACGCAGAGAGAGAGGGGTAGAAACGTAAAAATGCGGGTTGGTACAGCTACTTCTACTGTAGCCACAGTGTCCCCTACCTAACTCTGACGGCAGGGGACAAGGGCATTGAATGCCCGTCGGGGTCGCTTGAACAGTGCAAAGAAACGACCGTTAGGGGCGCCACCGTTCGCCACGATGGCCTCTTCGTGTCAGCGCCGCTGGCCACCATGCACCGTTGGCTGCACAGCCCTCCGCCACGCGTGCCCGGAAGGATCCCAGGGCGACATGTTGACGGATGCGCTGGAGCCTGGGCGCAGAGCGACCGCTGCCCGCGGCAAGCATCTTGCCGCGGGTGCTACCTTGTTGGGTCCGGGGGCTTGCCGCTCACCAGGCCTTGCCGGGACACGCGGTGTGTCTCAGCAAGTGATTCTTGAGGTGCCATAGTTGGCCTTCCCGGCAAGCTCCTCTTGCCGGGGCCTTGTCCCTTCCCGGCAAGCTCCTCTTGCCGGGGCCTTGAGTACTTTGTTCTTGAATGGCTTCCCGGCAAGCTCCTCTTGCCGGGGTCTTGTCCTTCCCGGCAAGCTCCTCTTGCCGGTGTCTTATTTTCTGGGGGGCCACAGAGGGTCTTGGCGGCGACCTGGTGGGCCCTGCCGCGGGGTGCTGCAACTGCCCGTGCACAAGTTCGGGGTACTAAGGTACCCCTACTTTAGTACACCAACAGGAGCCCCCGGGCCTGGGCCATACACGGTGCCGAGCGCTGTTGGGCCAGGCCCAAAACAGGGCACGGGCACACGCGGCCTGGTCGTGCCGTTTCCTATTCCGCGTCCACCGCACCTCTCCCCCAACGGCACGCGTTGATCGCGGCGTCGTGGGAGAGGACGTGGGGGAATCTTTTATTCTGACAATGCGTAACGTCCGTCCACCCCCCTCTTTATAAGCAGAGGGGACAGAAGTAGTTACCCATCTTCGTCATTCTACCGTTGCCCCTCCCAGAAATCTCCGCCGCCCTCCTCCGCCTCCAAAGCCGAAAGAGAGCAGCGCTCCGCCCTCGCTGCCGCCGCTACCACTTGCGCTGTCGACCTCCCTCTCCGCCTTCGCCATGGCTCCGAAAGCCGCGAAGGGGAAGGCCGCGAAGACCGTGGCCGCGAAGGCCGTGAAGTCGACCGAAGCGCAGCGGCTCGAGGCGCTGCGGAAGGAGCGGGCTACCTTTCCCCCGGATCTCTCCACGAAGGAGCTGAGGGATTGGTACTACCTCTTCTGGGCGACGGCGACGCGCGCGCATCCGCGCACGAAGGTACTCTCCGCCGTTACCTCGCAAGAAGCTCCGGTTGGCGGGTACCCCTTTTTCGCCGTCTTCTTCTACTGCGGGCTCTGCCCGCCATTCTCTGATTTCTTTTGTGACGTCATGAACACGTATGGCCTCCACCTCCTTGACTTCACCCCAAATGCTGTCTTGACCATGGCAGTTTTCGCGCACTTATGCGAAAACTTTGTCGGAGTTCACCCCAACGTAGACCTCTTCCGCCATTTCTTCATGCCTCGCGTCGAGAGGGGAGAGACTCTTGCCGGAGGGATCGCCTGGATCTCGCGGGCCGGCAAGAAAGAGACCTATCTGGAGGGGGAGCTCCGCAGCAAGTGGGACGAGTGGAGGGCCGATTGGTGCTGGATCGTAGAGGAGAACCCGCAGTCGTTCACCGCCCTGCGCCAAGCCTCGGCAGTGCGCGGCAATGACTGGAGTGCCTTGTCCGCGGACGACGACAAGCTGAAGATCGCCACCACACGGATTCTGCGTCTGAGGCTTGCCGGGCTGACCGTAGGAGCAGTAGGCGCAGATTACCTTCGCCGCCGCATCGCCCCCCTGCAGGCGAGGGGGAGACCGGCCTGGGAATTCGGAGGCCCGGCAGACATCATGAGGTTGCGCCCGGGCCTGAATTACAACTTCACCGTACTCGACCTTGACGGAATCCTGAAGGAGACATTCAAGCACGACCTGCAGCACCCTGAGTGGTTTAGGTTGCCGGCCGGCGTTGTCCCTTTGTGCAACAACTCGTGCGCGACCGCATCTGCGCGATGATGCCTCTGTGCAATTCGCACGGGATCATCCCCACTTGGCAGGAACCTGCCGACGAGGTCGTGCAGCAGTTCTTTGACGGCCTTGTGGAGGTGGCAGTCAGCACCGACGAGAAGAAGCTCCTCACCCGCGACACCACCGACCAGGAGATGCAGCGCATAGCCACCAGGGCGGAGGAGGCGGCGGCAGCCGCGGCGGCGGGCGAGTTTGGGTTTACATTGGAGGAGGCAGACGCAGCGCTGGCGACAAGTCTCGCCGAGCGGGAGTGGCCCGAAGAAGAGGAAGAGACCGCTGCACCCGACGCCGAATCGAGCGAGCCCACCGAGGGCGGGAGCGCCCCGCCGTCCTCGGGGAGCTTGCTGCGAGCGCAGCCCCCAGCGCAGCTGAGGAGGCGTCTCCGCAGGGCCGGGGATGCGGCAGGGCAGCCAGCGGGCCAACAGCCGCAACACCGTGCAATGCGCTCCGCCGCGGCAGCAACCGGGGCAGGATCTTCTCAGGCCACCGCCGCAGTTTCCGCCAAGCGGCCAAGGGACCCCACTCCTCCACCTCGTCGCGCCCGGAGTGGCGCGAACTTCGACCTCTCCGCGCTCAGCTCCGACGAGGAGGAAGAAGAAGAAGAGTAAGCTTCCCTTATTATTCCTGTAGTTCTTTGGCTTGCTTGTCTTGTATCTGATCTGATCCACCCTGGACTCTTCCTTTTCAGGACTCTAGCCCAGAGGGCTGCGAAGAGGGCCAATACTCCGGTGATCACCATCGAGGATGAGCCTACTCCGACAACAGGAGGCGCACCCGAGGTTACCTTGCCGGAGCAGACCGTTACTCCACAGAGCAGCCCCCAGTGCAGCCCACAGCGTAAGTACTTGATCTACTTTTTGGTTCTGGGCGCGCGTGGTCGCTCTTTTTCTTTTGTTGACATCTGATCGCCAGCTTGTGCGTGCAGGAGCGGAACCACTTCATCAGGAGGGCGTGGTGATCACCTCCGATTCGTCATCTGCTTCGACTACACCGCCAAGGGCGGAATCTCCGGCAAGGGAGCGTTCCTCGGCAAGGGAACCATCCCCGGCAAGAGAGGGGCCTCCGGCAAGGGGCGGCACCAACGAACCTCCGGTAGTGGAGTCCATGGCCACAGAACCCAGCGCAGGTAACCCCTTGCTCGAAGTACTTTTTATCTTCTTCTGCTGATTTTTCTTCTTGAGTGTTTATCTGATTCTTCCTTCTGCTTCGGTCATCAGATCCGCCCTCCGCGGATCCGATGGAGACCGAGCCCACCGGCGAGGAGGACGCGCGCGGCGACACTGGAAACGCCGCGGCCACCGGAGAAGGAGCCGGCGTTGACGCGCCCGCCGGTGAAGAGGCCGCCCAGGCTGTTGACGAGGGAGCCGGCGGGGAATCTGGCGGCCGCACTGACGGCCCTGAGGCCGCAGGAGCGCCAGGCGCTGCACCAGCCGCTGATCCCTCCGCCGCTGCCGCAGCGTCGGACTCCGAGGAGCCCCAGCTCGACGCCTATCTGAAGGCCGGCGAGGGCATCTTCATCAAGCTTCCCTGGGCGTCGAGCTCCAGGGCGCCGGTGGAAGGAGAAACTCTTGACGGGGAAGTGCTCGCCTCCGCAGGGTTGTCGGTCGTCGACGCGCTGGGAAGCAGCAGCGACCCTGAGGAAGAGCGACTGCTGCGGAGGCTGCTGACGCTCTACCGCGCCCGCCAAACCAAGCTGGAGTCCAGAGAAGCGCTCGTCGCGAAGGCGAGCATGGACATAGAGAAGTGCGCGGAGGAGCTCCGGGGTCTTCGCCAGGAAGCTCTCCGGGCCTTGGCGGAGGAGCGGGAGCAGCTAGCGGAGGAGAGGAAGGCCTTCCTTCTCGAGAAGGCCGAAGCCAAAGAGCAGCAGCGGCTCGTCGGCGAGAAGCTGCAAGCGCAAGAAGGCGAGCTGACTCAGCGCAAGGTGAACCTTGACAGCTACGAGGAAGAACTCACCGGGCGTGAGCAGTCTCTTGGCGGGTCGCTCCAGGAAGCAAAGGACGCAGCCGCGGCTGCCGAAAGCGCCAAGAAGGAACTGGAAGCCAAGGTGAAGCAGCTGGAGGCAGATCTGGAAGCGGGCGGCGAAGAACTTGCCGCGCTAAAACTGGAGCGCGAGAAGGATGCCCATGCCCATGGCGAGCTGCAGGGCCAACTTGCCGAGAAGGGCAAAGAGCTGAGCGCCGCCAAGGACTCCAATGCCGATCTGGCACTGAAGCTGGCCACCTTGACGGAAACTTTGGACGGCGCCAAGAAGCGGGAAGCAAGCTTGAAGAAAGAGGTCGAGGTCAACGAGGCGCTGTTGACGAAGGCCATTGATACCCAGAATCTTCTCAGAGACACCGTGGAGCTCTGGACAGAAGGCCTCGTGAACATCGCCGCGGTGATTGACGAAGAGCTGCTGCAACTTGGGGTGGAAGGCTTTGAGTATTCTTCCGACGAGAATCTCCAGCCCAGCGTCAAGCTCACTCTGTTCTTCAAGGGTGTGGCGACGGCTCTCCAGCAGCTCCGGGAAAGGATCCCAAAGCAGCTGGCCGACGAGTCGCGCTCGATTTGCGCCGGGGTCTTGGAGAAGGTGTTGGTGAAGGTGGCCTTCCGTAATCCGGGCCTGAACCTCACCAACGTCCTCAAGAGGCTACCGACGGATGCTGATCTTGACGCCCTCAAGGCTCTCGTCGCACCCATCATGAACAGGGTGAACGAGGTCAAGAGGGTTGAGGGCGGCCGCGTCGATTAGGCCGTCTGCTTGTTGCTTTGCTTGTCGCTGCCAACCATTCCGTAGGAACACTTTGTTAGAGGCGCGACAAGGCACTTTTGTAATATAACTCTATCTTAGGTAATATTCGCTACGTTACTTCCTTTACTCGACTCTTGGCTTTGTATGTTTCTGCCCTACGCTTTTTAGGGAGACTTGCCGGTGCAGGCACCCTTGCCGCGAGCGCCGAGTGCGGAACTTCAGCAGCCTGCTAGCGGGGTCGCTACCGACAAGCAACCTTGTCGCGGACTAGCCGCAGCTCACTTAAGTTGTTGAGCGGACTCGAAACAAAGTAAGGGCGCGACCAGTCACGATTTGGTTCCTTCGCGCATAGGTTTTCCATACAAAGCGCGGTCATTCAAGGAAAATAACTTTTAAAATTTTAAAAACCGAATGCTCAAACTTTGGCAACTTAGCTTTTCTGTCGTTCGCTCCCCGGCAAGGCGAAACTCTCTTGAACGGCCTTGGTCCATACTATTACCTCCTCCTTCCCCCCCGGTAAACCTTGTGGGCGAGGGAAACTTGCTTCCTTTGAGAGAGGGTTGGAAAAAAGATAGTAATGATATGGAGCTTTACGGCTCGTTATTGCTTACCGGAGTTTTAGTGCTGCACAAAGTGTCAGATGATATATGCATAAAGAAGAAAGAATGCATAAAATCGACAAGATGCGCGAGGCACATATGCTTTATTTATGCGCGGGATCTGCGCCCGGCTTTGTACAAAGGATTACATGCAACTGCGGCAAGACTTGTACAAAAGGTGGTTGCCGGAAGAGCTTCCGGCAACCGCGCCTTATGGGTAAAACTTACGAAGATGCTCAATGTTCCAGGAGTTGCTCACCGGAGTGCCATCTTCGGTCTCAAGGCAGACATCGCCGGGCCTAGTGACTCGTTTCACCCGATAAGGGCCTTCCCACTTCGGCGTCAACTTGTTGGAATTCTTGGCAGACTGAACACGCCGAAGAACAAGGTCGCCTTCCTCGAAGCTTCTTGCCTTAACTTTGTGGATATGGTAGCGGCGCAAAGCTTGCTGGTTGCGAGCGGCTCGCACAGCGGCCTGAAGACGGTCTTCCTCAAGGAGCAGCGCGTCATCTTGTCGCAGCTGCTCTTGCTCGAGCTCATCATAAGCTAGCACCCGAGGCGACCTGTAAACGAGTTCCGTGGGGAGAACTGCCTCTGCTCCATAAACTAGAGCGAAGGGTGTCTGGCCAGTGGCTCGATTTGGCGTCGTCCTGATCGACCAAAGAACCACCGGCAGCTCCTCGATCCAGTTTTTTCCGCACTTGTGCAGCCTGTCGAAAGTTCTGGTCTTGAGTCCCCGCAGCACTTCAGTGTTTGCCCTCTCCGCTTGACCATTGCTTCTCAGATGAGCAACAGAAGCGAAGCAGATCTTGGCGCCAAGATCTTGGACATACTGCATGAAGGTGCGGCTCGTGAATTGCGTGCCCGTTGTCAGTGATGATCCTGTTAGGGACTCCGAAACGGCAAACAATTGACCTGAAGAACTTGACTGCTGACTGTGGTGTCACCTTCCTCACTGGTTCCACTTCCCGCCACTTTGTGAACTTGTCGATTGCAACGTACAAGAACTCAAAGCCCCCGATAGCTCGGGGGAAGGGGCCGAGGATGTCGAGCCCCCAGACCGAAAATGGCCAGGATAAAGGGATCGTCTGGAGAGCTTGAGCTGGTTGGTGTATCTGTTTGGAATGGAACTGGCACGCTTCACACTTGGTTACTTGTGCAGTTGCATCCTGGAGGGCTGTCGGCCAGAAGAAACCTTGCCGGAACGCTTTGCCGGCAAGTACTCTTGCACCAATGTGGTGACCACATATGCCTCCATGTATCTCTGCCATCAGCTGTTGTCCATCTTCCCGGCAAATGCACTTCAATTTCACACCGTTGAGTCTTATTCTGTACAGTGTGTTGTCGACAAACTTGTACATACTTGACTGCCGGGCTACTCTTTCCGCTTCTTCTTGCTCTTCGGGAAGCTCTCCTGTCTGAAGGAAACGGACAATCTGCTGCGCCCATGTTGGAGCCTGTGGCTCGACAACAAGGACCAAAGGCATAACTGTTGCTGCGGGAACATCCGCTTCTACGGCAAGAGCCTGGAGTTCAGCCGGAGCGTGATGTCCCCCGGCAAGCTTGCCGGGGCAAAACTTGCCGGGAGCGTCTGCTTCAACGGAACAAACCATAGGGCTCGCCGGAGCAGACTGCTCCTCAGCATTCTTGGTGTCGATCCTGGGGACCTTCTTGGCGGCGGCTTCGGGAAGCTCTGCCGGAAAGTAGTCGCCGGAGACCAACTTCCTCTTCTTGTTCTGTCCAGTTGATGGTGTCACGGATGGTTGAGTTAGCTTGAGCACAAAGATCCCTGGTTCCACAGGTAGTTTTAATGCAGCACACTTTGACAGGCCATCAACAATGTCATTCTGAGCTCATGGAACATGTTCCATTTGTAGGCCGTCAAAGAGCTCTTCTAGCTTCCTCACTTCATCAACATAAGCTTCCATCAATGGACTCTGGTAGTTCTTATTCACTTGGCGGACGACAAGCTGTGAGTCACCCCTGACAATGAGCTTCCTGATCCCAAGGTCGACTGCGATCCTGAGGCCGGCAAGCAAACCCTCATACTCTGCAGTATTGTTCGTTGCCTGCTCCTTGGGAAAGTGCATCTGGACTACGTACTTGAGGTGCTCTCCGGTGGGTGCGATAAGCAGCACGCCAGCACCGGCGCCCTGAAGCGAAAAGGCACCATCAAAGTACATGAGCCACTCCTTGCTTGCCTCCTTGACGGGGATGCTCGTCTCTGGGATTTCTTCGTCTGGGGTTGGCGTCCATTCTGCTATAAACTCTGCCAATGCCCTGCTTTGGATCGTCGCAGTGCTCTCAAACTTGAGGCCAAAGCTTGACAGTTCCAGCGCCCACTCGACGATCCTGCCTGTTGCTTCTGGATTCTGCAGTATCCTCTTCAGCGGAAAGCGAGTGACAACTGTGATCTCGTGTGCCTGGAAGTAATGGCGCAGCTTTCTCGAGGCCATGAGAAGGCCGAAAAGCAACTTTTGCACACCAGAATACCTTGATCTAGCTCCCTAGAGGAGGGAGCTGACAAAGTAAACTGGGCGCTGCACCATTTTCTTCTGCACTTCCTTGCATGCCTGCGCAGATTCATCTTTGTCGGGACCAGAGCTTGTCGGAGAAGCCCCCGGCTTGTTGGCGGATGCGCTTGCCGGAGTTGCTGGCTCATTATCTGCCTCCCTCTCCGCCACTAACGCAGCACTAACCACTTGATTGGTTACCGCTAAATATAGCAGCAAATTTTCTTGTGGCTTAGGTGCGACAAGTATTGGAGTGGAGGACAGGTACCTCTTCAAGTCTTGCAGCGCAGCCTCCGCTTCTGGAGTCCATTTCATAGGACCTGCCTTTTTCAATATTTTGAAAAATGGCAGGGCGCGCTCGGCAGACTTAGAGATAAACCTGCTGAGAGCAGCCACGCAACCGGCAAGCCTTCGCACATCCTTGACGCGCTCCGGGGCTTCGATCTGCTCTATGGCTTTAATCTTGTCGGGGTTGGCTTCTATTCCCCGCTGAGACACAAAGAACCCGAGAAGCTTGCCGGAAGGGACTCCAAACACGCACTTCTCGGGGTTAAGCTTGAGGTTGATCTTGCGCAGATTTGCAAAGGTTTCTTCTAAATCTTGGATCAGGGTAGCCTTGTCCTTGCTTTTGACCATTATATCATCCATGTAGGCTTCCACATTTCTGTGTATCTGGGGCTCAAAAGCGACATGCACTACCCTTGCAAATGTTGAACCAGCATTCTTCAACCCGAAGGGCATTCGCACAAAGCAGTATGTGCCACAGGGGGTGATAAATGCGGTTTTCTCTTCATCCTCTTCTGCCATGAAGATCTGATGATATCCTGAGTATGCATCAAGAAATGAAAGCAAATCACATCTGGCCGTGGAGTCAACAATCTGGTCAATGCGCGGCAAGGGAAATGGATCCTTGGGACAAGCTTTATTGACATCAGTGAAGTCTATACAAAGCCTCCATTTCCCATTGGCCTTGCGCACAACCACGGGATTGGCCAACCACGTGGGATGGAGCACTCCTCTGATAAGGCCTGCTGCTTCCAACTTCCTGATCTCTTCTGCAATGAACTCTTGGCGCTCCACCGCTTGTTTTCTGACTTTCTGCTTGACGGGCTGCGCGTGAGGACAAACGACTAGGTGGTGCTCAATTACTTTCCTGGGAACACCGGGGATATCAGACGGTTGCCATGCAAACACGTCGACATTCGCCCGCAGGAAAGCAATGAGCGCGCTTTCCTATTTAGGGTCAAGCGTGGCACTGATGGTGAAAGTACCACCAGTGCTGTCCTCCTTGGCGGGCACCTTCTTGGTCTCGGGTGGAGCCGCCATCGTCTTCTTGCACTTGCCGGTGGAGCTTGATGGTGCGTCCTCGACGGTAGCGCAGCACTCCGAAGAGGTGCGCTTGCCGGAGTGGGCACCAGAGCTCTTGCCGGGCTTGGTCTTCTTCTTCCCCCTGGGAGCTTCAGCGGCAATTGTCCTGTGATCAGCTGCGGCTGCCGCCTCCCGGTAGATCTTGTCGGCGCAGATAAGGGCATCCTTCTTGTCGCCAGGGACAGAGATGACACTTATCGGGCCTGGCATCTTGAGCATGTTGTAGGCATAGTGAGAGGCTGCCATAAACTTGGCGAGTGCTGGACGGCCGAGGATCCCATTGTATGGCAATGGAAAGTCGGCAACGTCAAATGTGACCCTCTCAGTCCTGAAAATCAGCTCACTGCCAAATGTGACCGGCAGCGTGATCTTCCCCTTCGGCGTGCTCCTTCCCGGGTTGATTCCTTGGAATGTGCCGGTTTCTTCGAGCTCGCTGTCGGGGATCTGGAGTCTCTGAAGGACTGCGGAGGAGATCAGATTCAAGCCGGCCCCGCCGTCAACTAGCATCTTCGTGACCTTGAGGTTGCGGATAGTTGGCGAGACCAACATCGACAAGCACCCGACCGCGGTTACACGATCAGGGGGATCCTCAATATCGAAAATGATAGGCATGCTGGACCATTTCAGAGGCCTGCGTGACTCTACTGATGGCTCTGCTGCATTAACCTCCCGCATCCACTGTTTGAGTTGGCGGTGTGAGGCATGCAGAGAAGCACCACCATCAACGCACAGGACCTCTGTGGCTTTCTGAAACTCCTGCTCGTCAGCCTCATCATCCTCCATGTCTTCGTCTTCGTCGCTGTCTTCATCCTTGTCGTGGCCGTGGGGAGGTCTATCTCCTTGCCGCTGCTTGGCCTTGCCGCGACGTCCTCCCCGGCCAGTGCGTTTCTTGCCAGCTCCTCCAGCACCCTCTTCGGCCTTCTCCTTGTCGCGTCGCTCATACTCAGCTTTCTGAAGCTCAACGAGCTGCTCAACTTTCTTGCAACTCTGAAGATCGTGGCCCTTGGTGCGGTGGATCTTGCAATATTGCTTGCCGGAGCTACCCTGCTTGTCGGCGGCTGCCACAGGCTGGGTCTCCTTGCTGGAGCCACCATCCTTAGCTTCTTTGGCGCCACCTCCGTTGCTGGACTGCTCGACTGCTAGCACTTCTTTGCCCTTCCTTCTTCTATTGTTCCGCCGTCGGCCTTTCCTTGCCGGTGCGGCGTCCTCACTGTCTGATTCTCCTGCTCCTGCCTCCTCTCCGGGGAGTCTCCTCCCCTCCTCAGCACGCGCGCATTTGTCGGCCAGGGCATAGAGCTCGGCGACGTCTCTGATCTTGCACATCGCCATCTCCTCCCTCATCTTGCGGTTTCGCACGTTCTGATGGAACGCACTGATGACCGCGGCAGGGTGGACGTCTGGGATGTTGTGCTGCACACGGCTGAATCTCTGGGTGAACTTGCGTAGGGACTCTCCTTCCTTCTGGGCGAGCAGATGAAGGTCACTCTCTTGGCCATGTGGCTTGTGGCCGCCTGTAAAGGCGCCGACAAAATGATGGCACAGATCTGCCCAAGAAGAAATGGAGTTGTCCGGCAAGTGCATGAGCCAGGATCTGACGTTGGGCTTGAGTACCAGTGGGAAGTAGTTGGCAAGGATCTTGTCGTCCCATCCCCCGGCAGCCTGCACCGCGATGGTGTAGATGCTAAGGAACTCCGACGGGTGCGTCTTGCCGTCGTACTTCTCTGGTACGTCTGGTTTGAAGTTCTTCCTGCCGGGCCACTGGACTTGCCGCAGCTCATGGGTGAATGCAGGGCAACCTACCGTGTACGGCAAGCCGCCTGGTTCGCCCGGCGCGCGCATGTCGACAGAGGGCCCAGCGCGCTGGTCAGATTGACACCGCGCTTCTCTTCGGCGCTCGATGCGGGTACGAGCGTCTTCTTGTTGTCGTCCACGGAGAACTTGGCGCTGGTCGCGACGAGCTCGTGGATCCGACGACGCGGTGGAGCCGCTATCGGGGTGGATCCGGCGAGTTGGTGATCTTGGCCTTCCTGATGGAGAGTGCATGGAAGTTGCACCCCCGCCGTTCTTGTCGCCACCGGCTTGCGTTCGGCGATCTTGCCGCGGCAGCGAAATGCTGGGTTGCCGCGCGGTGTCGCCGTTGGCGAAGCTGATGAGGCTCTGGATAGTGGCCCTCCATTCGTCGGTCTTGTCCGCCGTCGGAGGGTAGTCTAGAAGTAACTGGGCCCGCGCCAAGGCTTCCGCTGGCGTGGTCGGCGGCAGAGGCGAACGGTGCGAGGAGCGGGACATGCTCGGACTCCTAACCAAGTTAGAAGGAGTAGTGCCCCATCCGGGCGACCGCACCTCGCTGGGGCCAGCACGCTGGTGCGCATGCTGGTCTTGAACGTCGCGCGAACCATCAGCTTGGTCTTGGGGTAGCGGGCGTATGGCACTGCGGACGCCATGACGCTGCAGTTCCCGCGCCTCCTGAGATGGGCGCGGTGGACGTATGGACGCCGATGTTTGCACAGCCTTGTCCTTGGATTTGGCAGCGCTGTGGGCACCCTCGTCGACGCCCATTCTTCCGCCGGCGTCTAGTCCACCGTCCGCCTGCTCTGGAGGCGGTGGAAGCGACGCAGACGGGGCTGTGGCCCCCGAAGCTTTCTTTTTCGGCGGCATGTTGATGAAGATGTTGGTGTAGCGCGCGCGGAGACCGGATCAGGTTCGCACAACCTCGACGCCCCCTACCTGGCGTGCCAGGGATGTCGGCGGGGGGATCCCACGGACACCTATGGGGACCGGGCCCCTTTTGGTTCGGAGGGGGGCGGAGGCCGCACGAAGAGCGGATCGAGGTCGAGCACGCGGGCCGTTTACCCAGCTTCGGAGCTCTCCGGAGAGATAAAACTCCTACTGCTGCTTTGTGTTTGTATTTGTTCTTGGTTGAGAGTGTCTGTACGCGGTGGTCTCGAGTGCGTCGAACCACCAAGAGCCGAACCAGCCGAAAACCGTCCAACCCCTTCTACGTGCGCATGGGCCTCCTTTTTATAGTCTAAAGGGGTCACCGACAGGTGGCACGCAGAGAGAGAGAGAGGGGTAGAAACGTAAAAACGCGGGTTGGTACAGCTACTTCTACTGTAGCCACAGTGTCCCCTACCTAACTCTGACGGCAGGGGACAAGGGCATTGAATGCCCGTCGGGGTCGCTTGAACAGTGCAAAGAAATGACCGTTAGGGGCGCCACCGTTCGCCACGATGGCCTCTTCGTGTCAGCGCCGCTGGCCACCACACACCGTTGGCTGCACAGCCCTCCGCCACACGTGCCCGGAAGGATCCCAGGGCGACACGTTGACGGATGCGCTGGAGCCTGGGTGTAGAGCGACCGCTTCCCGCGGCAAGCATCTTGCCGCGGGTGCTACCTTGTCGGGTCCGGGAGCTTGCCGCTCACCAGGCCTTGCCGGGACACGCGATATGTCTCAGCAAGTGATTCTTGAGGTGCCATAGTTGGCCTTCCCGGCAAGCTCCTCTTGCCGGGGCCTTGTCCCTTCCCGGCAAGCTCCTCTTGCCGGGGCCTTGAGTACTTTGTTCTTGAATGGCTTCCCGGCAAGCTCCTCTTGCCGGGGTCTTGTCCTTCCCGGCAAGCTCCTCTTGCCGGGGTCTTATTTTCTAGGGGGCCACAGAGGGTCTTGGCGGCGACTTGGCGGGCCCTGCCGCGGGGTGCTGCAACTGCCCGTGCACAAGTTTGGGGTACTAAGGTACCCCTACTTTAGTACACTGACAGTATGTTAATATATTTGGATTCTATGTACTCACGATTTAACCAGGGGCTGGACCCTGGGATCCCACTCCGGACTATTGTCGGTGGCGGTGGTGGAATCGTCTATGGAGGAGGTTTCCCCCCTCTTAGACGACTTGGCCTCCAATTGTTTGGAGGTCGTCCTTTTCTTTCTCCCCTTCGCTAGGGAGGATTGGTTTTCCTCCTTTTCCTCGTCCTCTTCAGAGGAATAACGGGCCTCTGAGTCTTCGGACGTTTTGTCCGAAACACCCCTCCAATGAAGGTCGCATCTGGTCCCTCCGGCCTTCTTCTCGGTTTTCTTCTTAGGAACCTTGTAAGGCGCCGGGACCAGCATCTTCGTTAAGAGTGGGCTGGCTTGCTCTTCTGGCAGTGGGGACGGACAGTAGATCCGCTCCGCCTTCTTCGTCCAGCCCTGGGAAAATTATCGGAGAATACGTTAAGCATTTTCTTTAAAATACGCGGCTACAACGTGCGTTCGGTTGAATATCTGAAAACTTACCGAACTTGCGGGACGGGACAGTTTGTACCCGCGGTCCTCGGTCGAGTCTGTCCATGATTTGCCAGACTTGAAGAGCACGTTCCAGATATCTTCATGCATTGAGCTGAAGAGCTCCGTCAGGGTCTGGTGCTCAGCCGGATCGAACTCCCATAATTTGCCAGCCCTGTGTTGGCACAGGAGAATCCGGCGAACCAACATCACTTGGACTACGTCGACAAGTTTGATGTTCTTATCTCCCATGCTCTTGACACGCGCCTGGAGCATTGCCAGTTCGTCTGGAAAAGACCAGTCTAGGCCCTTCTTGGGCCAGGACGTAAGCCGGAACGAGGCTCCGGAACGAAATCCAGGAGCCGCGGCCCATTTGGCGCCGCGTGGCTCGGTGACGTAGAACCATTGTTGCTACCACCCTTTGATGGAATCATTAAATGTACCTGATGGCCATGTGACGTTGGGCATCTTGCTCACCATGGCTCCTCCGCACTCGGCATGCTCGCCGCTCACCACCTTGGGCTTCACGTTGAAAATCTTCAGCCATAACCCGAAGTGTGGAGAGATGCGGAGGAAGGCCTCGCACACGACGATGAACATCGAGATGTTAAGGAAGGAATTGGGGGATAGATCATGGAAATCGATCCCATAATAGTACATGATGCCGCGAACGAATGGGTGGAGGGGAAGCCCCAACCCGCGGACAAAGTGAGGGAGGAACACAACCCTCTTGTGGGGTTCCGGGGTGGGGACGATCTGTCCTACCGTCGGAAGACGATGTGCGGTCTTCTTGGCCAGATACCCGGCCTCCCGAAGTTTCTCGATATCCTTCTCCTGGACAGTGGAGTCCATCCACTTGCCTCCAGCTCCGGATCCAGACATTTTCGGAACGCTTTAGTGGGCGGAGAAGGCGAATGCTTGGGCGTTGGAGCTCGAGAGGAAGGATAAGCAGAGGAAGCAGAAGGCATGGGTGAAAGAGGGGAATCCTTATCCCTTTATAAAGCCAGATCATGTGCCTCCCCACATTCCCTGAGACTCGCTTATTTCCCAAGCGTCATGTTAATGGCGCGGTTGGGATACCCACACCCGTATTGATGAGAGTCCCATGATAAGGGGACACGATCTCTGCTTCGACAAGACGTGACAATGGAACCACCTCGAGAATCGTGTTGTGGAAGGCTGATAAAACAGTTCGAATAATAACCGGGCCGTGGTGTGATGTCACGCCATGGATAAACTATCGGCAGATTAGATCTATGAAATGTTATGCTCTCCACGGTGGTATGTGGAATTTGTTTTCGCAGAGCCGGACACAATTCTTGTGTTCAAGATCTACTTTGGAGTATTCGGAGAAGGAACCCGCCTTGCAATGCCGAAGACAATCTGCATGCCGGACTCAATCGTCATTGAAGCCTGGTTCAGGGGCTACTAAGGGAGTCCTGGATTAGGGGGGTCCTCGGACAGCCGGACTATATACTTTGGTCGGACTGTTGGACTATGAAGATACAAGATAGAAGACTTCGTCCCATGTCCGGGTGGGACTCTCTTTTGCGTGGAAGGCAAGCTTGGTGATTCGGATGTATAGATTTCCTTCTCTGTAACCGACTCTGTGTAACCCTAGCCCCCTCCAGTGTCTATATAAACTGGAGGGTTTAGTCCGTAGGACGCACAATCATAATCATAGGCTAGCTTCTAGGGTTATCCTCCTCGATCTCGTGGTAGATCAACTCTTGTAATACTCATATTATCAAGATCAATCAAGCAGGAAGTAGGATATGAAGGAAATATGCCCTAGAGGCAATAATAAAGTTATTATTTATTTCCTTATATCATGATAAATGTTTATTATTCATGCTAGAATTGTATTAACCGGAAACATAATACATGTGTGAATACATAGACAAACATAGTGTCACTAGTATGCCTCTACTTGACTAGCTCGTTCATCAAAGATGGTTATGTTTCCTAGCCATGGACAAAAGAGTTGTCATTTGATTAACGGGATCACATCATTAGGAGAATGATGTGATTGACATGACCCATTCCGTTAGCCTAGCACTTGATCGTTTAGTATATTGCTATTGCTTTCTTCATGACTTATACATGTTCCTGTAACTATGAGATTATGCAACTCCCGTTTACCGGAGGAAGACTTTGGGTGCTACCAAACGTCACAACGTAACTGGGTGATTATAAAGGAGTACTACAGGTGTCTCCAAAGGTACATGTTGGGTTGGCGTATTTCGAGATTAGGTTTTGTCACTCCAATTGACGAAGAGGTATCTCTGGGCCCTCTCGGTAATGCACATCACTATAAGCCTTGCAAGCAATGTGGCTAATGAGTTAGTTACGGAATGATGCATTACGTAACGAGTAAAGAGACTTGCCGGTAACGAGATTGAACTAGGTATTGGATACCGACGATCGAATCTCGGGCAAGTAACATACCGATGACAAAGGGAACAACGTATGTTGTTATGCGGTTTGACTGATAAAGATCTTCGTAGAATATGTAGGAGCCAATATGGGCATCCAGGTCCCGCTATTGGTTATTGACCGAGAATAGTTCTTGGTCATGTCTACATAGTTCTCGAACCCGTAGGGTCCGCACGCTTCACGTTACGATGACAGTTTTATTATGAGATTGATGTACCGAAGGAGTTCGGAGTCCCGGATGAGATCGGGGACATGACGAGGAGTCTCAAAATGGTCGAGACGTAAAGATCGATATATTGGACGACTATATTCGGAGTTCGGAAAGGTTCCAAGTGATTCAGGTATTTTTCGGAGTACCGGAGAGTTACGGGAATTCGCCGGGGAGTATATGGGCCTTATTGGGCTTTAGGGGAAAGAGAGAGGAGAGGTTGGGCGCCCCCCAAGGCCTAGTCCGAATTGGACTAAGGGGAGGGGCTGCGCCCCCTCCTTCCTTCTCTTCTCTTCCCCCTTTCCTTGACTCCTACTCCTACTACTTGGAAGGGGGGGAATCCTACTCCCGGTGGGAGTAGGACTCCTCCTTGGTGCGCCTCCTCCTAGGCCGGCCACCCCCTCCCTTGCTCCTTTATATACGGGGGCAGGGGGGCACCCTAGAACACACAAATTGATCTACAGATCGTTCCTTAGCCGTGTGCGGTGTCCCCCTCCACCATATTCCACCTCGGTCATATCGTCGCGGAGTTTAGGCGAAGCCCTGCGCTGGTAGAACATCATCATCGTCACCACGCCATTGTGCTGACGGAACTCATCCCCGACGCTTTGCTGGATCGGAGTCCGAGGATCGTCATCGAGCTGAACGTGTGCTGAACTCGGAGGTGTCGTACGTTCGGTACTTGGATCGGTCGGATCGTGAAGACGTACGACTACATCAACCGCGTTGTCATAACGCTTCCGCCTACGGTCTACGAGGGTACGTGGACAATACTCTCCCCTCTCGTTGCTATGCCATCACATGATCTTGCGTGTGCGTAGGAATTTTTTTGAAATTACTACGTTCCCCAACAGTGGCATCCGAGCCTAGGTTTTATGCGTTGATGTTATATGCACAAGTAGAACACAAGTGAATTGTGGGCGATACAAGTCATATTGCTTACCAGCATGTCATACTTTGGTTCAGCGGTATTGTTGGATGAAGCGGCCCGGACCGACATTACGCGTACGCTTACGCGAGACTGGTTCTACCGACGTGCTTTGCACACAGGTGGCTGGCGGGTGTCAGTTTCTCCAACTTTTGTTGAACCGAGTGTGACTATGCCCGGTCCTTGCGAAGGTTAAAACAACACTAACTTGACGAACTATCGTTGTGGTTTTGATGCGTAGGTAAGAACGGTTCTTGCTCAGCCCGTAGCAGCCACGTAAAACTTGCAACAACAAAGTAGAGGACGTCTAACTTGTTTTTGCAGGGCATGTTGTGATGTGATATGGTCAAGACGTGATGCTATATTTTATTGTATGAGATGATCATGTTTTGTAACCGAGTTATCGGCAACTGGCAGGAGCCATATGGTTGTCGCTTTATTGTATGAAATGCAAACGCCATGTAATTGCTTTACTTTATCACTAAGCGGTAGTGATAGTCGTAGAAGCAATAGATGGCATAACGACAACGATGCTACGATGGAGATCAAGGTGTCGCGTCGGTGACGATGGTGATCACGACGGTGCTTCGTAGATGGAGATCACAAGCACAAGATGATGATGGCCATATCATATCACTTATATTGATTGCATGTGATGTTTATCCTTTATGCATCTTATCTTGCTTTGATTGACGGTAGCATTTTAAGATGATCTCTCACTAAATTATCAAGAAGTGTTCTCCCTGAGTATGCACTGTTGCGAAAGTTCTTCGTGCTGAGACACCACGTGATGATCGGGTGTGATAGGCTCTACGTTCAAATACAACGGGTGCAAAACAGTTGCACACGCGGAATACTCAGGTTAAACTTGACGAGCCTAGCATATAACAGATATGGCCTCGGAACACGGAGATCGAAAGGTCGAGCGTGAATCATATAGTAGATATGATCAACATATTGATGTTCACTGTTGAAACTACTCCATCTCACGTGACGATCGGACATGGTGTAGTTGATATGGATCATGTAATCACTTAGAGGATTAGAGGGATGTCTATCTAAGTGGGAGTTCTTAAGTAATATGATTAATTGAACTTAAATTTATCATGAACTTAGTCCTGGTAGTATTTTGCAAATTATGTTGTAGATCAATAGCTTGCGTTGTTGCTTTCATATGTTTATTTTGATATGTTCCTAGAGAAAATTGTGTTGAAAGATGTTAGTAGCAATGATGCGGATTGGATCCGTGATCTGAGGTTTATCCTCATTGCTGCACAGAAGAATTATGTCCTTAATGCACTGCTAGGTGACAGACCTATTGCAGGAGCAGATGTAGATGTTATGAACGTTTGGCTAGCTCAATATGATGACTACTTGATAGTTTAGTGCACCATGCTTAACAGCTTAGAATCGGGACTTCAAAGACGTTTTGAACGTCATGGACCATATGAGATGTGCCAGGAATTGAAGTAAATATTTCAAGCAAATACCCAAGTTGAGAGATATGAAGTCTCCACCAAGTTCTATAGCTAAAATATGGAGGAGAATCGCTCAACTAGTGAGCATGTGCTCAGATTGTTTGAGTACTTCAATCGCTTGAATCAAGTGGGAGTTAATCTTCCAGATAAGATAGTGATTGTCAGAATTCTCTAGTCACCATTACTAAGTTACTAGAACTTCGTGATGAACTAGAGTATGCAAGGGATGACGAAAACGATTCCCGAGCTCTTCGTGATGTTGAAATCGACGAAGGTAGAAATCAAGAAAGAGCATCAAGTGTTAATGATTGACAAGACCACTAGTTTCAAGAAGAGGGCAAAGGGAAAGAAAGGGAAACTTCAAGTAGAATGGCAAACAAGTTGTCACTCCCGTGAAGAAGACCAAAGCTGGACCAAAGCCTGAAACTGAGTGCTTACACTGCAAAGGAAATAGTCACTGGAAGCGGAAATGCCCTAAATATTTGGTGGCTAAGAAGGATGGCAAAGTGAACAAGGGTGTATTTGATATACAGGTGTTTGATGTGTGCCTTACTAGTGTTTATAGTAGCCCCTGAGTATTTGATACTTGTTCGGTTGCTAAGATTAGTAAATCGAAACAGGAGTTACATAATAAACAGAGACTAGTTGAGGGGAAGTGGCGATGAGTGTTGGAAATAGTTCCAAGATTGATATGATCATCATCACACACTCCCTATATTTTCGAGATTAGTGTTAAACCTAAATAAATGTTATTTAGCATTTGCGTTGAGCATGAATATGATTTGATCATGTTTGTTGCGATACGGTTATTCATTTGAAGTTAAAGAATAATTGTTATTATGTTTACATGAATAAGACCTTCGATGGTTATACACCCAATGAAAATAGTTTGTTGGATCTCGATCGTAATGATACACATATTCATAATATTGATGCCAAAAGATGCAAAGTTAATAATGATAGTGCAACTTATTTGTGGCACTGCCGTTTGGGTCATATCGGTGTAAAGCGCATGAAGAAACTCCATACTGATGGGCTTTTGGAATCACTTGATTATGAATCACTTGGTACTTGCGAACCGTGCCTCATGGGCAAGATGACTAAAACGCCGTTCTCCGGAACTATGGAGCGAGCAACTGATTTGTTGGAAATCATACATACTGATGTATGCGATCCAATGAGTGTTGATGCTCGTGGCAAGTATCGTTATTTTCTGACCTTCACAAGATGATTTGAGCAGATATGGGTATATCTACTTGATGAAACATAAGTCTGAAATAGTTGAAAGGTTCAAAGAATTTTAGAGTGAAGTGGAAAAATCATCGTAAGAAGAAAATAAAGTTTCTGCGATCTGATCGCGGAGACAAATATTTGAGTTACGAGTTTGGTCTTCAATTAAAACAATGTGGAATAGTTTCACAGCTCACGCCACCTGGAACACCACAACGTTATTGTCGTGGATTTGTCACGTCAGATGTCCTAGTGAAAGGACTTAGTCGTGGAGCCATCGCTACGGGTTTACTTGAAGGGGTTAAAGCGGACACAAAGACACGAGGGTTTATACTAGTTCGGCCCCTTCGATGAAGGTAAAAGCCTACGTCTAGTTGTGATGGAATTGATGTGGTCTCGATGGCTAGGGAGCAAACAAGCTTCGCCTAGGCTCGAGTTGTGGTTGTCTCTCTTGAACCGCTGCCGGGTCGTCCCCTTATAAACATAGGTGACGCCCGTCGGCCCTCAGAGTCCCAACCGATTCATACTCGTATCCCGGTTGGTACCTCTCTATTCCTAACTTACAATACAAGTTATACATTAGGCCGGTTTACGGCTACAGGTTCTAAATCAACTACAGGCCTTGGGCCTTCATCTGTTTATACCACTAATGAAGCTAACCCGGCCCAAGTAAGCCGGTTTACGCCTAGTGGTAATATCCCCAATATTAGGCCCCAGATTGATTTGAACCGGTTCATGTCAATCCTTCTCAAAATCTTGTGTCTTGGACATCTTCTGGTAATTGGTAAACCGCCATGTCGTCATCATTTCTGGTTGCTGTAAACCCGGCATGACGTCATCATGAAATTTATCATTTATAACGCCCTCCTTTATCAATAGCTCTTGGATTCGCGCGCTTGACCTAACTCTGTTGCCTTATAAATAAGACCGAAGGGTCATTTCCTTTTCTTTCCCTTCGTCTCTTCTTCTTTGTCTTCCTTGCATCGCCAGCCTTGGAGCTCCGCCGCCGCCGTCGACCTCTGCCTCGTCTTGGGCCGCTGCATCAACCTGAACGCACCAGAGTACTGCGGTATCCTTCCACGTCTTCTCCGTTTCCAGTAAGCTTTCTTCTCTTCTTGATCTAGATCTGTTCCTAGGGTTTCATGTTCGCGCTGTGTTCGTCGCTTGCTCATACTCGTACTCTGACTCTTGAATGAATCTGTGAACCCCTGCTGTGTTTAGTAGCAATCTTTGAGCATCCGCCTGTAATTTCACATCTAAGTCCATAGATCTCACGCACATACCCGCTCAATGGTTCTCTTCCGTTCTGCCTTACTCTTCGGAATATTTTCTGTTTTTCTGAGCTTGCTGTAGATCCACGGCTGTAATAGGATCTTGTGAAACCTGTTTCTGCATACTTAGATGTCCACAACTTCAATTGCTTCTGATGTTTAGGTCAGGCGGTTTAACTTACCATAGAAAAAAGTTATTAAACCGGTATATACCATTAGTCCCCTTGTTGAACCGCCAGAATCCATATGATGCCGCATCGTAGAAAACCGGTTTATAGGTATTGCCTCCGGTTTAGTGTTGTTCAGACCAACACCTTCTTTTATCCAACATATTCTTGAACCGGATCACCTATTTCTTGTAGATCTCACCATGGCCAAACAAGTATATGAGTGCAATTGGGTTCCCTCTCGCGTCATAGAATCTCAGTTGGATGATCTAGTCCTGATCGGCGCTTTAGACAACAAAGATATGATCCACTGGAGGGTTCCTGGAAATGAATGTCCTCCCACACCTCAAGAGGGAGAGGTTGTGGTCTTTGCAGATCACTTGGCCCGGGGCTTCAAACCGCCTGGTTCTAAATTTTACCGGGATGTGTTAGCCAACTTTTAGCTCCGTCCACAGGATATTGGCCCCAATTCCGTTACCAATCTATGTCACTTTCAAGTACTCTCTGAGGTATACCTTCAAGAGGAGCCTTCAGTCGAGTTGTTTAGAGACTGCTTCCATTTAAACCGTCGCACTGAATTTACCGACGGCCCCAATACTGAATTGGGCGGTATGGCCATTCAGAAGAGGAAAGAGATCACTTATCCCCACGTCAAACTCCATACTCACCCCAAGGAGTGGAATGCAACTTGGTTTTATTGCAAAGATACCTCCCCTGACAATGAAAATCCCTTGCCTGGCTTCCGTCCGGAACGGCTCAGCAACACTCACCCTTTTCCACAAAGACTAAGCGCCAAGGAGAGAATTAAATATGCTCCGCAACTGTCCAAGCTCCGAGCCTTTATGGCCAACGGTTTAACGGGAATAGACCTTGCACGCTGTTGGATATCATGGAGCATACTGCCTCTGAGCCGGCGCTCCGGTTTGAATGTGCAAGTATACTGATAGCGTCGATGACCCACTACGACACACTAAAATCCAACTCTCCGACGATGAAGTCACAGATTCTGTAAAGAAGATGTTGAATGAACCGGAGCACCTCTGTGCTCAAACCGGTCTGCTTCCTTACTGCACCACCAACAAACCGCCAGCGGTAAGATTTTAGTTGCTCTATTGTCGAACCTGTTACTGCTTTATCTGTCTGACATTAATTACTGCTGAACCAGGGTGATAATCCGTTTTGGAGCAAGAAGCTTCCACAAGACAAAACGGAGAAGGCAGGGCGGTCAACCCGGCCCAAGACCAAGGTTATCAAGAAGCCAGCTCATAACAGAAAAACCACCGCTTCATCTGATCCAGCTATTGATGATGATGTGGGTAACCCGGACCTTGAGGTAGAACTTGATTCACTAGGCTTACTTTTTACACGCCTTATTGATGATGATGCTTGTCAGGACGACGCTGAAGCCAGCAATGCGGAAGTCGCTGAGGTAACTATTCTCTCTTCCGATTCAGAAATCTTGCCTTTGCCAAAATTTCGCCAGGCAAACCGGAAAGTTAAATTTTCTCATCCTCTTGCTTACTTGGATCCCAAATTTCTTATGAAGACTCAGCAACATGAAGCTCGCTGCACAACCCGGCACAGTGGCCAGGTAGTTACCTCCACCGGTTTACCAAACAGTCCGGTTCGAAAACGCCGCTCCGAGGTCTCCAACCTTTTTATTGATTTAAATCCTAAATCGGGTTTCTTCCGTCAACCTCTTAATCCATCCGACTCCGATTATCAGGTTACTTCTCATTCATCTTCTGGTAATCGTCGGCCACTCAGCTGCCACCCTTGAAAACGGTTCTTGGGTAAGCTAAGCTGAACATATGCTTCCAGTATACTGTGTAATGGATTATGCTGTTCCTTGACTCTTTGTTTTTCTTTCAGGGCCAAACCTAAACCAAGCAAGAAGGCCCGCCTGGATAAAGCGGCTGAAGAAGATGTAGCCCCAGAACATGACAAAGCGCTAGATCTTGAAGCGTTTGCTCCTGAGGATATTCCCAATGATCCTCTTTTGCAAGACGATGCTATTCCCGAAGAAAGGCCTATTAACACTTCAGTCTCTGCTGACCCGCCTGCCAGCTCCGTCCGGATTGAGAAATCCCACAGTCCTACTGACAAACCGACCGCACCAACGCAAACCGGCGAGTCCAAAGATGATGATGTTGTGATTACCGGTGTAGGCCGCTTTGAACCCGGGAATCCTGTCACCTTAACCAAGCATACTGTAAAAGAGGATTTTTCCGCTCTGAACAAAGGAAAATGGGATGTTGAACTGGAGACATATGCTGCTCTGAGTGCCCAAGATCTTCATTCCGGCTATTTAAACCGGCTTTATACTAGCCGTGACTGTGAAGCTGGTCTGGTAAAGATGATGAGGGATAAATTTGAGGTAACTTACTTCTTTACTTACTGCCATTGTATCAGTCCTCCTAGCCCCCAAGGGCCGGTTTGTAACCTTCGTCAAACCGGGACTTGAATACGATCCTCAACACTTTGAAATCCATCAATATAGCCCCCAAGGGCCGGTTTAACTTAGCATAATTAAACTGGGGCTCCGATAAAAAACTATCCTGTCACGACCGGTTTTCCAATAAAAATATTTATTGATAAACCAGTCTTTTAAGTCCAGTATGAGAGAAATCCTCTTCACTGGTAGACAATTTCTTGATACAATAAGCCAGTAGCATAAAATTCCATTACAGGGTCGAACTGCGGTTGCTCAACCAAATTATTACAAGCACGCCAATAATTATACATAATGGCGGACAGGACACAACGGTGTGGAGACATACTACTGACTCAAGGATAGGGTGGTGGTGGAAAAACACAGCGGGAAGGGAAATACAAGACTCTAAGTCTATCATTTCATCGAGCGTCGAGGTGAGGCTCGATGAATTTATTTGGTAGCGGAAGCGGATATAAAACAGTGACCAAATCCAGGGTCGCACGAGACTGACTGGGACTCCTCTAAGTGTCGGACTCGCTATCGAACTCTTCATCCATGAGATCGCCTTCGTCAGCATCTGGCCAAATCAACAAGCCAGTGAGTACTTTGAAAGTACTCGCAAGACAGTTCGGACGTAAGATATAATAAATGCGTGCATGGATGCAACATGATTAATTCCTCAATGCACAATAAATAAAATTGGCATAACGGGGTAAGTAAAAAGGGAAACGGCGGTAGTCCGCCTGGAATCCCACAGAACATAAATAAAGACCGATCGGGTGTCTGAAGCGACGCCTCGAAAGGTGAGCAAATAAAAATAAGGAAAAGATGCCACAGTCGGGCGTCTTAGCGACACCACATAAAGGGCTTAAAAAAAGAATGCCACAGTCGGACGTCTGAGCGACATCGCAGAAAGGGCTTTAAAAGAAATGCCACAGCCGGACGTCTGAGCGACATCGCAGAAAGGGTTTTAAGAAGAAATGCCACAGTCGGACGTCTAAGCGACATCACAGAAAGGGCTTTAAAAGAAATGCCACAGCCGGACGTCTGAGCGACATCACAGAAAGGGCTTTAAAAGAAATGCCACAGCCGGACGTCTAAGCGACATCACAGAAAGGGCTTTATTCACAAGTAAATAATACTCATAATAAACATTTAATCCATGATAATAAACGGGTTAGTCCATCCACAGGAATAATCATTTAACCGGACTTAGCATTCATGCGATTCACCGGAGTCTCTGTCATCAAAACTGACAATTGATTAGGATAAGATGGAACGAATTTGGACATGGAATAGATGATTTGGAGGAATATATGACTCTGCAGAGTTTGTACAAAAATTTTCCCACAGCCAACGGATTTCCGTAGTCACGAAGGACTAGTTCCGTTTACGGTATTTCGGAAGAAAACACAGCTAACCGGTACACACCCATCCTACCTCTCGATGCTAGGAATCACCCTAGACATCGTCCAAGAAAAACTTTTGAGACGGGGAGATCACAATCTCGAATAATGGGATCAAATTTATATACGCGCGCTCTAAGGGGTGCCCCCCTCTCGGTCCCAACCGGAAACACCCATGCCCCCTGACCGGATGACTGGCTTTAATCCAGGGCCATGGAACCATCATCACGGCCTCTCCTTTTTGATGTGTACCATGGAAGCGGTTTGCAACTTACTAAACCATATTCCTTGCGGAAAACATGTGGTAGTACAAGGAAGGAAATGATAGGTACTGGACCGATATGGTTTGACACTGAAGTCACATAGTCTGGCGTAAGACTGGCATGCTACAACACTGCCATCGTACCCATCCTCATGCCAACACATGGCCATTCATATTCACATTCATCCATGTATGGATCATCGAACTCACTTACCTCATCATCACATAAAATAACGTTCATCGGTATGCTCACCAACATGCCGTGAAACTAACTAAATGCAAAACATGCCAAGACACTCATCATATCAAAAGTTCAAACATTCTTGCCTGGTTCAGAGTAGTCGGAGCCTAGCTCGGTGAAGTTCGCGGCTCCGTCACCTCCTTCGGTATCTACGGTATAAAGAAAATACATGCGCTATCGTAAATACCAAGGAGTGCACAGAAGGTAAACCAAATATTTTTCAAATAAATCTGATAAAAAACTAGGCAAAATTTTAAAGAGAACAGACAAAGAATCAATCAAAAATACTTTTCTGTTTAAAAGTTATAAGGGTTTTTGTCCAGGGACTATTCTGTAATGAAACAGAAGATTTCTAGGGGCTAGTTTATAAAAACAGAAAACGCTTCGGTAGCGACTACGCCAACCCAAAGAGAAGACGCATCCTGCCCGAAGGCGCTTCCAGAAAACAATTCGAGAGAGAGAGCAGAGAGGCTGACGGTGGGGTCCCACCCGTCAGGTTTAAATGTTCAAACGGGGCGGCAGAGTTCGCCGGCGCCTGAGAGCCGCGGTGGTCGCCGGCGGCGATCCACGGCGTGGCAGAGAGATCGGAGGGTACCTCCGTGCTTAGGGCACCCTTCCGCGTCAGTTGATGGTGGTGGAGTCGGTCGGCGAGCACCACGTCGACGGCGAGCTTTGCTCCGGCGGACGGCGGCTCGGGTGGTCGAGGGGCTCGTCGGAGAGGGCTGCAAAGGTTAAATTGAAGAGGGGGTTATGCTCCTGGCAGCTAGGGAGGGTAACGAGCGGGGTTGGAGCGCCGGAGATGGCCTTACCAGAACGAATCGGGCTGGAGGCCGAGGCGGGGCGAGGTGGCCAGAGCTGGGGGAGGAGACCTCCCCGAGGTCCCCCTAGTGGCCTGGCGGGGTGGTGGTGAGAAGTGGAGGTGCTGCGTGCACGAGAGTGAGCTCGGGGCCCCTTTATATAGGCGGTCCGAGGCGGTTGCCGTGAACGAGGATCACCGGCGAGTGATTACGGTGGCGTCGTGCTCGGTCGGGGTGGTTAGGGGGTCGAGCGTCATCACGGAGGTTCAAAGGGTCCGTTTTGGTGTCAAACTGGCCGGGGTTTGGGTGTTAAGGGCGAGCTCAACGGAACGGGGATGGCGCGGGCCCGTCGGCGGCGGAGAGCATGTTCCGTGCTTGCTGGCCACGGTGGCTATGCCACGGGCGTGCGCTGGCGTGCATGAGGCCACGCGGAGAGCCAGGGAGCGATGGGTGGCGCGGAACGGCGTTCTGCCGTGGTGTGCCTCCTGTCGGCCGCCACGGGAGGTCCCGACGCCACAGAAGACGCCGGCGAGGGCGGGCCAGCGCGCTACCGACGCCAGGAAGGCTCCACGCACGCGTGTGAAGCTTCGGACAAGAGAAAGAGGCGGCGAGGAACGTGCCAAGGGCACTGTGGCCGCGTGACTGAAACTGACGAACTGAAGATGACACTGAAACTGAATTTTCTGAACTTTGAACAGTGACAGTGCCCACAAGGTGTTCGACAGAATGAAATTGGCCTCTGGTGATTTTTCCTTGAGCTGAATTTTGGTGGAGGGGCTTCTCCTTGCTCAAGTAGGCTGCATGATTTTTGGTGGAATTTTTGGAGCAGTGTGGATATGAATTTCACCAAATTTGGCAAATCTGGTCCAAACTTGCAGAGACTGTATTTTGAAAAATTTGAAAAGAGGAGGAGTGGATCAAGATGGTTCTGGGTTGTGGTTTCAAAGGACAATCCAGGAGAATTGGTTTGAGGTCAAAACTCAAATGAAAAGGTGTACTTGCTTTGAAAATCCCTCAGGCTTCAAATAATTTTCAGAATTGATTTGAGAGGGAAAAATAATTAGAATAAAATCCAAAACTAGTTTGGATTAGTTGGGACAGAGAACTTAGGTTGATCACAAGGGGGAGGGGAGGTTTTGGAGGGGTTTTATCTCATGGACAAAAATACAAAGCCAAGGGTGGCTTTAAAGATATGAAAATCCCAAATTTTCATAGAGCTTCACTTTAAAATAAAACAAATTAAAACTCCCAAAAAAAGTTTTTAGAGGGAACCAACAGAGAAGAAGTTTGCAAAAGATCAACCACCAAAGTTTCAAAGAAATAAAATCCTTGCCAAGGCAAAAAGGAAGTTTTTAAGAGGAAGGTTTTTTTTTTGAAAAAGATTTTTTTTTAAAAGTCTCTCCTAAAAACCACAGAGTTTTTGATAAAAACCAAATAAAAATTTTGGAGTGTCACAACACCTACCCCCTTAGGAAAAATCTCGTGCCCGAGATTTCAGCTGATCCTTAAATAAGTGTGGATGCTCTGTCCGAAGAAAATCCTCGCTTTCCCAAGTTGCTTCACTGTCGGTGTGATTGCTCCACTGGACTTTGAAAAACTTGATGGTTTTCTGTCGGGTCCTCCTTTCAGACTCCTCTAATATCCTTATGGGACGTTCTCGATAAGTGAGGTCTGGCTGCACGTCAATGTTCTCATGGGATACTTGTTTCTCTGGGTTGTTTACGCACTTCCTTAATTGAGAGACGTGGAACACGTCGTGAATGTCGGACAAGTCTTCGGGTAAGTCTAGCTGGTAGGCTACAGTGCCTCTTCGTGCCACTATGCAAAATGGTCCAATGAATCTTGGTGCTAATTTTCCTTTAATCTTAAACCGTTGCAATCCTCTCATCGGGGATACTCTCAAATATACGAACTCACCGGGTTCGAAGCTGACCCTACGATGTTTCTGATCATAATAACTTTTCTGTCGACTTTGAGCGGTCTTAAGTCGGTCCCTGATTAGCTTGACTTTTTCCTCGGCTTCTCTGAGCATATCTGGTCCAAATATGCGGCTGTCTCCGGTCTCTGACCAATTTAACGGGGTACGACATCTCCTTCCGTATAGGGCTTCGAAAGGAGCCATTTGCAGGCTGGCCTGGTAACTGTTGTTGTATGCGAACTCGGCATATGGCAGGCTGTCCTCCCAACTGGTTCCATAGGTGAGGACGCATGCTCTCAGCATGTCTTCTAAAACCTGGTTTACGCGTTCTGTTTGTCCATCAGTCTGTGGATGGTATGCGGTACTGAAGGCTAGTTGGGTCCCCAGAGCCTGTTGTAAATGTTCCCAAAATCTTGAGATGAACTGAGTGCCTCTGTCGGAAATTATAGTCTTCGGGACACCGTGCAGATAGACTATGCGGGAAAGATAAATCCTGGCAAGCCTCTGAGTGGTGTAGGTTGTCTTCACTGGAATAAAGTGTGCCACTTTGGTCAACCTGTCAGAGATGACCCATATGGCATCATTCCCGTGTTGTGACCGAGGTAATCCGACAATAAAATCCATCCCTATTTCATCCCATTTCCACTCAGGTATTTTGTTAGGTTGCAGTAGTCCGGCTGGTCTCTGATGTTCAGCTTTTATGCGTTGACATGAGTCGCAACATGCAATGAAGGCGGCTATGTCCCTCTTCATACCGTGCCACCAAAATCTTTCCTGAATATCCTTATACATTTTGGTTCCTCCAGGGTGGATCGAATATGGAGTGGTGTGTGCTTCAACTAAAATTTGCTGTTTAAGGTCTTCTATGCTTGGCACGCATAGCCTTTCTCCGTACCATAATATTCCTTCATTGTCTATGACGAATTCCGAGACCTTGTCCATACTCAACTTTCTTTTAATTCCTTCAATGCTGGGGTGACCGGACTGAGCCTCTTTAATTTTCTCCACAAGGTGTGGTTGTATTTCCACGTTTGATATGGTGCCTTCTGCTACCATTATCAAGTTGAGCTTGGCAAATTCTTGATGGAATTCGGGCCTCAAGCTGTGCAGATAGTTCCCGTCGGAGCTGGGGTTCCGACTCAGGGCATCGGCTACTACGTTTGCTTTCCCTGGATGGTAATGGATACCAACATCATAATCCTTTACCAATTCCAACCAGCGGCGTTGCCGTAAATTTAGTTCTGGCTGCGTAAAAATGTATTTGAGGCTTTTGTGATCCGTATATATCTCACATCGATTCCCAAGTAGGAAATGCCTCCATTCCTTGAGTGCATGGATAACTGCTGCCATTTCTAAGTCATGAGTGGGATAATTTTCCTCGTGCTTGCGAAGTTGCCTTGAAGCGTAGGCGACAACCTTGCCTTCTTGCATCAACACGCATCCGAGACCCTTTCTGGACGCGTCACAAAATACTTCAAAATTCTTGTGTATATCGGGTACAATTAATACCGGTGCTGTTGTTAATTTCCGCTTTAGCTCTTGGAAACTTTTCTCGCAGGCTTCTGTCCACTCAAACTTCTTATCTTTCTTGAGTAACTGTGTCATAGGCTTGGATATGGTGGAAAATCCTTCAATAAATCTGCGGTAATATCCTGCCATTCCCAAGAAACTTCGTATGTCCGTTACGCTGGCTGGTGACTTCCAGTCAAGTACGGCCTTGACTTTCTCTGGGTCCACTGCTATACCGTCTTGAATCGGCACGTGGCCTAGAAAACCTACTTGTCTTAGCCAAAATTCACACTTGCTGAACTTGGCATACAATTGGTGTTTCCTTAGTTCTCCTAGTACAATCCTGAGATGTTCTGCGTGCTCTTCTGGTGTTTTGGAGTATACCAGAATATCGTCGATGAATACCACGATGAATTTTTCCATAAACTTCATAAATACTTTGTTCATGAGGTGAACAAAATATGCCGGGGCGTTAGTTAACCCAAATGGCATCACTGTGAACTCGTACAGTCCATATCTGGAGGTGAAGGCTGTTTTGGGGATATCTTCTGTTCGTACCTTCAATTGATGGTATCCTGACCTTAAGTCAATTTTTGAGAATACCTTGGCCTGAGCAAGTTGATCAAACAAATCGTTTATCCTTGGCATCGGGTATTTGTTTTTGACTGTGACCATGTTAAGTGCTCGATAGTCAATACACAATCTCAGCGTTCCATCCTTCTTCTTGGCAAATAAAATTGGTGATCCCCAAGGTGAGGAGCTGGCTCGAATGTATCCTTTTTCCAGTAATTCCTTTATTTGCTTCTTCAATTCGATCAACTCGGATGGTGCCATTCTGTATGGTTTCTTGTATATGGGGGTGGTTCCTGGTGCTAGCTCAATGCGGAATTCTATTTCTCGGTCTGGTGGCATGCCTGGCAGCTCTTCAGGGAATACATCTGGAAATTCACACACTACTGGAACCTTGTTTAGCTCAGAAACGTCCACCTTATTTAATCTTGGTTGCCGGGGTCTTTTTCCTTCCTTGGCTGATACTCTTATTGTCTTCCCTTGGTGGTGTGTGAGAATCACGGTCCTGTTGAAACAGTCGATAAAACCTTTATTGGTGGTTAGCCAATCCATCCCTAGGATGACATCCAGTCCTTTATTTTCCAATATAATAAGATTTGCGTAAAACTCCAATCCTTCAAACTCAATGGCCACATTCTGACAGTAATTCTGAGAAACTTGCTGAATCCCGGGGGACTTGATTAATATGGATTTCTCCAAAGGAAGCATCGAGAAATTATTTTGCAAAGCAAAACTTTTCGAGATGAAAGAGTGAGAAGCTCCAGAATCAAACAAAACCATTGCAGGTATTGTGTTAACAGGAAACGTACCGAGTACGATATCCGGAGCATTTTGTGCCTCCTCTTTGGTTACGTTGTTCAGATGACCCTTCCTGTGGATATTGTTGGGATTGAAATTGTTTCGCTTGGGCGCTGAATTATTGCCGCCGTTGTTCGGCTTTGGGGTTGAGTTCCTTGGCTTGGGGCACTGTTTGGCATAATGCCCTTCTTCTCCACAAGCGTAACAAGTAACGCTGGGACGATAGGTGAATTCCTTGTCCCTTGCATGAAAATTCTTGATTGGGCGTGAGACATTGGATGAGAATTTGGGTGTCCCACCCTTTTTAAAATCTGTCTTGCTTCGGTGATTGCGAGTGTGATTAGTCTGGTCCCTTTTTCGCTTGCGGATATCTTCCAGACTGCGTCTCTCATTTTCCAGAGTAATGGCCTTGTCCACCAGCGTTTTAAAATCAGGAAAAGTGTGTACGACCAGTTGGCATTTAAGCGTGGGCGCCAGACCATCAAGGAATTTCTCCATCTTCTTGATTTCAGTCATACGCTCCTCATTGGCGTAGCGGGATAATAGGGTAAATTAACTGTTGTAATCTGACACTGTCATGTTCCTTTGTTTGAGGTCATCGAATTCTCTCTTCTTGATTTTCGTAATACTCTTAGGAATATGTGCACCACGGAAACCTTCCTTGAAATCATCCCAGGTTATGTCATTTTCGTTGGGATGCAAGTGCAGAAAATTCTACCACCACGATGCGGCTGCTCCTGTGAGATAGTGTGGAGCATATAGCACTTTCTCGAGATCTGAACACTTTGCAATAATTAATTTCCTCTCCATATCTCGAAGCCAGTCCTCGGCTTCAAGAGGCTTGTCAGTGTGAGAAAATGTTTGAGGACGTGTCTTCTGTAGCTCAGACAACTTGGAATGTTGCTGATATTGTCCATGATGATTCCCCATGTTGATGACTTGGTTCATCATCTCGCGATGTTGTTGCTGACTCTGTTCATAAAGGCGGCACATTTGTGAAAGTGCCGATTCACTGCCTTGTTGGCTTGACTGTCCCTGAGTGAACTCATTGTTGGGTTGAGTATCATGAATTTCCTCTGGTGGAGTTGGCATGGAACGTGTCCAAGGACGAGACATTTTTCACTCTGGGAAAAATATTTTTGTAAAACTTTTAAGAAAAGCGGAAAGAGTCGCAAAACAAAACCATAAAAGCATAAAGCTGGCAGATAAAATTAAATACCCAAGCTTACTTAAGAAAAAAAAACAAATCAACTTGCGCACGGAGAAGGACTGCTCATTACATATCTTACACACGGGCGGTAATTATACAATACATCACTCAGGATATGCATACAAAATCCTGACATGTTATTTAGGCTAGTGCACTTCTCCAGATCCTACATGATGCGCAAACAGGCTACTTCTCACAACCTATGTACATATCTTACAAGCGGTACAATACACGGCAGCTAAGCGTACTCAGGCAGAGATGTTGACGACCTCCCTTGCCCTGCCGAGGGCGAGGCGTAGCGAGGTTGGGGACTCGACTTCCTCCTCGCTAATGGGCTCCATACGTGTAGTGTTGCGCAGAGCGGACGGAGCGGTTGCCAGGGGCGGAGCAACACGTACAGGAGTGGGCGCGAAGGTTGGTGCAGTGCGCGCTGGAGTGGGTGGCATGACTTGGTTAAATTCTTCGGTAGAAGGCAGGCGACGAGTAGGCGTAAAAGATGCTGATGACGAGACAAAAGTCAGTGGCGGAGCGATGGGTAGGAGCTCCCTCCTGTTGGCAGCACAGCCATGGACTGAGTCCATGCGGGTAGCTACGAAGTCGTCCACCAGGTTGTCGAAGGCTGCCTCCAAGGCTCGGAGATACTCAATGAGCATCTCAAAAGCCTCGTCTCGTTCTCCTCTGGGGCAGGAGTATGCGTAGTGACAGGTGTAAGGCACATGGCACGGAAGATAACGGTAATGACGAGTCTTCATCACGGGAAGGACATCCCTGAGACGAGCTATCGCCTCGCGGGCTGCCATCTGCATAGCATGCCTCTCCGTAGGCATGGCTCTTCCCACGAACCGGAAGCGGCGTAACTCACCACGCCCTCCCCTAAACTGCACCGCGGCCTGGTGCATGGTCAGACCGTCGTTGACTCGGTGCTGGCAGAGTGAGAAGACTGGGCGCACGGATGGCCCCATCGCGACCTGAACGATGAAAGAAAGAAGCTTGACGAACCCATCGGGCACGTTGGCGAAGGTCTGAGACTCGCAGCTGTTGTCGGCCATCTACAAAAGTAGGCAAAAATTCTGCAGGGTCAGATCATAAATTTATGCTGACTGACAGAAAATGACTACAATTGCAAAAACAAAAAAAAAAGCTCTGTCATGCTAATAATTAATTAGCGATCGCACCTAGTGGCTTCCTACAGTCAGCCTGGCTCTGGTACCAAGCTTGTCACGACCGGTTTTCCAATAAAAATATTTATTGATAAACCAGTCTTTTAAGTCCAGTATGAGAGAAATCCTCTTCACTGGTAGACAATTTCTTGATACAATAAGCCAGTAGCATAAAATTCCATTACAGGGTCGAACTGCGGTTGCTCAACCAAATTATTACAAGCACGCCAATAATTATACATAATGGCGGACAGGACACAGTGGTGTGGAGACATACTACTGACTCAAGGATAGGGTGGTGGTGGAAAAACACAGCGGGAAGGGAAATACAAGACTCTAAGTCTATCATTTCATCGAGCGTCGAGGTGAGGCTCAATGAATTTATTTGGTAGCGGAAGCGGATATAAAACAGTGACCAAATCCAGGGTCGCACGAGACTGACTGGGACTCGCTATCGAACTCTTCATCCATGAGATCGCCTTCGTCAGCATCTGGCCAAATCAACAAGCCAGTGAGTACTTTGAAAGTACTCGCAAGACAGTTCGGACGTAAGATATAATAAATGCGTGCATGGATGCAACATGATTAATTCCTCAATGCACAATAAATAAAATTGGCATAACGGGGTAAGTAAAAAGGGAAACGGCGGTAGTCCGCCTAGAATCCCACAGAACATAAATAAAGACCGATCGGGTGTCTGAAGCGACGCCCCGAAAGGTGAGCAAATAAAAATAAGGAAAAGATGCCACAGTCGGGCGTCTTAGCGACACCACATAAAGGGCTTAAAAAAAGAATGCCACAGTCGGACGTCTGAGCGACATCGCAGAAAGGGCTTTAAAAGAAATGCCACAGCCGGACGTCTGAGCGACATCGCAGAAAGGGCTTTAAGAAGAAATGCCACAGTCGGACGTCTAAGTGACATCACAGAAAGGGCTTTAAAAGAAATGCCACAGCCGGACGTCTGAGCGACATCACAGAAAGGGCTTTAAAAGAAATGCCACAGCCGGACGTCTAAGCGACATCACAGAAAGGGCTTTATTCACAAGTAAATAATACTCATAATAAACATTTAATCTATGATAATAAACGGGTTAGTCCATCCACAGGAATAATCATTTAACCGGACTTAGCATTCATGCGATTCACCGGAGTCTCTGTCATCAAAACTGACAATTGATTAGGATAAGATGGAACGAATTTGGACATGGAATAGATGATTTGGAGGAATATATGACTCTGCAGAGTTTGTACAAAAATTTTCCCACAGCCAACGGATTTCCGTAGTCACGAAGGACTAGTTCCGTTTACGGTATTTTGGAAGAAAACACAGCTAACCGGTACACACCCATCCTACCTCTCGATGCTAGGAATCACCCTAGACATCGTCCAAGAAAAACTTTTGAGACGGGGAGATCACAATCTCGAATAGCATGGGATCAAATTTATATACGCGCGCTCTAAGGGGTGCCCCCCTCTCGGTCCCAACCGGAAACACCCATGCCCCCTGACCGGATGACTGGCTTTAATCCAGGGCCATGGAACCATCATCACGGCCTCTCCTTTTTTATGTGTACCATGGAAGCGGTTTGCAACTTACTAAACCATATTCCTTGCGGAAAACATGTGGTAGTACAAGGAAGGAAATGATAGGTACTGGACCGATATGGTTTGACACTGAAGTCACATAGTCTGGCGTAAGACTGGCATGCTACAACACTGCCATCGTACCCATCCTCATGCCAACACATGGCCATTCATATTCACATTCATCCATGTATGGATCATCGAACTCACTTACCTCATCATCACATAAAATAACGTTCATCGGTATGCTCACCAACATGCCGTGAAACTAACTAAATGCAAAACATGCCAAGACACTCATCATATCAAAAGTTCAAACATGCTTGCCTGGTTCAGAGTAGTCGGAGCCTAGCTCGGTGAAGTTCGCGGCTCCGTCACCTCCTTCGGTATCTACGGTATAAAGAAAATACATGCGCTATCGTAAATACCAAGGAGTGCACAGAAGGTAAACCAAATATTTTTCAAATAAATCTGATAAAAAACTAGGCAAAATTTTAAAGAGAACAGACAAAGAATCAATCAAAAATACTTTTTTGTTTAAAAGTTATAAGGGTTTTTGTCCAGGGACTATTCTGTAATGAAACAGAAGATTTCCAGGGGCTAGTTTATAAAAACAGAAAATGCTTCGGTAGCGACTACGCCAACCCAAAGAGAAGACGCATCCTGCCCGAAGGCGCTTCCAGAAAACGATTCGAGAGAGAGAGCAGAGAGGCTGACGGTGGGGTCCCACCCGTCAGGTTTAAATGTTCAAACGGGGCGGCAGAGTTCGCCGGCGCCCGAGAGCCGCGGTGGTCGCCGGCGGCGATCCACGGCGTGGCAGAGAGATTGGAGGGTACCCCCGTGCTCAGGGCACCCTTCCGCGTCAGTTGATGGTGGTGGATTCGGTCGGCGAGCACCACGTCGACGGCGAGCTTTGCTCCGGCGGACGGCGGCTCGGGTGGTCGAGGGGCTCGTCGGAGAGGGCTGCAAAGGTTAAATTGAAGAGGGGGTTATGCTCCTGGCAGCTAGGGAGGGTAACGAGCGGGGTTGGAGCGCCGGAGATGGCCTTACCAGAACGAATCGGGCTGGAGGCCGAGGCGGGGCGAGGTGGCCGGAGCTGGGGGAGGAGACCTCCCCGAGGTCCCCCTAGTGGCCTGGCGGGGTGGTGGTGAGAAGTGGAGGTGCTGTGTGCACGAGAGTGAGCTCGGGGCCCCTTTATATAGGCGGTCCGAGGCGGTTGCCGTGAACGAGGATCACCGGCGAGTGATTACGGTGGCGTCGTGCTCGGTCGGGGTGGTTAGGGGGTCGAGCGTCATCACGGAGGTTCAAAGGGTCCGTTTTGGTGTCAAACTGGCCGGGGTTTGGGTGTTAAGGGCGAGCTCAACAGAACGGGGATGGCACGGGCCCGTCGGCGGTGGAGAGCGTGTTCCGTGCTTGCCGGCCATGGTGGCTGTGCCACGGGCGTGCGCTGGCGTGCATGAGGCCACGCAGAGAGCCAGGGAGCGATGGGCGGCGCGGAACGGCGTTCTGCCGTGGTGTGCCTCCTGTCGGCCGCCACGGGAGGTCCCGACGCCACAGAAGACGCCGGCGAGGGCGGGCCAGCGCGCTACCGACGCCAGGAAGGCTCCACGCACGCGTGTGAAGCTTCAGACAAGAGAAAGAGGCGGCGAGGAACGTGCCAAGGGCACTGTGGCCGCGTGACTGAAACTGACGAACTGAAGATGACACTGAAACTGAATTTTCTGAACTTTGAACAGTGACAGTGCCCACAAGGTGTTCGACAGAATGAAATTGGCCTCTGGTGATTTTTCCTTGAGCTGAATTTTGGTGGAGGGGCTTCTCCTTGCTCAAGTAGGCTGCATGATTTTTGGTGGAATTTTTGGAGCAGTGTGGATATGAATTTCACCAAATTTGGCAAATCTGGTCCAAACTTGCAGAGACTGTATTTTGAAAAATTTGAAAAGAGGAGGAGTGGATCAAGATGGTTCTGGGTTGTGGGTTCAAAGGACAATCCAGGAGAATTGGTTTGAGGTCAAAACTCAAATGAAAAGGTGTACTTGCTTTGAAAATCCCTCAGGCTTCAAATAATTTTCAGAATTGATTTGAGAGGGAAAAATAATTAGAATAAAATCCAAAACTAGTTTGGATTAGTTGGGACAGAGAACTTAGGTTAATCACAAGGGGGAGGGGAGGTTTTGGAGGGGTTTTATCTCATGGACAAAAATACAAAGCCAAGGGTGGCTTTAAAGATATGAAAATCCCAAATTTTCATAGAGCTTCACTTTAAAATAAAACAAATTAAAACTCCCAAAAAAAGTTTTTAGAGGGAACCAACAGAGAAGAAGTTTGCAAAAGATCAACCACCAAAGTTTGAAAGAAATAAAATCCTTGCCAAGGCAAAAAGGAAGTTTTTAAGAGGAAGGTTTTTTTTTTGAAAAAGAATTTTTTTAAAAGTCTCTCCTAAAAACCATAGAGTTTTTGATAAAAACCAAATAAAAATTTTGGAGTGTCACATATCCTTAGAAACATAATTTGATCAAATAGCCATTAGCCCCCAAGTGCCAAGTTGAATACCTGTATTGAGCTTGGGACTTTGCAATCTAGTAATATATGAAAATTGAAGGTGCATTAGCCCCCAAGTATCAGGCGTATAACTTTATTATGTGGTTGATACTTCAATTTCTTGGACTGCTTGTTTAAAGCTAAATGCTGTCTGTATGCAGGCTGAGGTGAGAATCAAGGAGGACCGGATTGCCGATTTGCAGGAGACCTTAAAAACCCAACAGGTTGAAATAGATAAGGCAAGGGAAGAATTAACCAGCGCCTTGAGCATCGCTGAACAGCTAGAGGAAGGCTTCAAGAAAGAGCGGGCTGATTGGGCCACTGAGAAGGCCGCTTTAACCAAAAGAGCTGAAAATGCTGAAGCTGCCCTTAAACCGGTGGTGGATGAACTTACAGCTGTAAAGCGGCAAATACACTCCATGACCGCTGCGATCTTTGGTAAGCTCCTTTTAGCTTCTGTGATAACTTGAACCTGCTTTAATATACATCCGGTTTGAGACCGTCCCTGTATTGTTGCAGGTACACGCATCGGGCACCTGGGGTCAGATGTGCGGAAGAAGCTGAAGGCTGCCTACACCTTAGTGGAACAACTGTATACCAGAGCCCAGCGGATCATCACCACAGCCTCTCATAACAACCCGGCACCCTCTTTAATCCAGGACACTCTGAACAGGTTGTCAATGCTTCCTGCCTGGATTGAGGAACTGAAAAAATCTGCAGCGCGAACCGGAGCCATTAATGCCTTGATCCGGGCAAAGGCATGGGTGCCAGACTTCGATCCTGTGGAGGCAGCTCAAGGCTATCCCAGCCTGAAGGAAGACGGCTCCGAGTTCAACAAAGATGATTTGAGGGCAATAAACCGTGCAGTGCGCCCTCTGGCTTGTCAATTAGCTAAAGAGGCAGACTTGACGCATTATCAAGCGCAATACAACGATCAGAACAAGCGAGTGCCTGCCCCAACCCTTGAAGCAGAGAATCTGATTCCTCCAATCCGTAAGCATACTTACGCTCCTAATATTGAATCGTCTTCTCTGATCCATGAAGAGGCTGTTTTCTAAGCTTTAATGGGAATCGACTGGACCGCTGTTGATTTCCAGCCAATGGATAGAGACGAGGAGGCTGAAGCGGCGGAGGACGATGAGCAGGCTTGAACTGGAGGCCAGTTTAGATAGGTGTCTTTGGCATCCTTCCAAAATAACAATGATCTTATTTGGGCATCGTGTTGCCTTGTAATAGGATAGTCCATACTTCTGCCTTGAGTATGCCTTCATGCATAAGTACTGATGCTTTTGTTGGAAAGACCTCTATTTATACTTCCTGCCATCAGAAAAAATTTGAACTTCGGTGGCGGTTATACCGCCAGCCGGTTTATGATCTTGATATATGTATCAGCAATGTAACAAAAATAGGTGATACAAAGTACCTGCCATATCTGGGCATGAAGCTGGCTTAGCCAGGCTTGAAGCGGAGGTTGTATAAACCGTTACCGTCAAAAAAGGGGGGAGAAAACAGCTCCCGTATAAACCGTGCTAGGTCATTATAAGCCCCTCTGTTACTCCATGATGTTAACAGGAAGGGTAAACCGGGCCTATTGCTCCGGTTTAAAAGGGAATCAAATCCATCAGCTGAACCGGAAAAAGGTGTTGTTGACATAAAGGAAATACAACAAAAACAAAGAAAAACAGGCCATGAAAATAACATGGAAGCAAAGGCAATAATAAAGACCGTTTGCAAAAAATATGCTATACTGAGCTGATCAGATGGTGTTACCATGGTCGGACAGGATCAAGCCCCCAATAGGAGTGACAATGATTCAAGTCAGCCAGGTCCCCAAATGAAACCGTGGCATATATGCCAATCAAGAGGCGTGGCAATGGTTCGGGTTCGACCAAGCCCCCAAGTGATTTTGTGGCCTTAGGCCGATCAAGAGGCATGACTGGTTCAGACTTGACCATGTCCCCAAGTTATCTGGTGGCTTTCGCCTATCAAAAGGTGTCGCGTTGGTTCGGACGCGACCAAGGCCCCAAGTGATATATCAATAGAAAGCAAATTTCAAGGGGTAAACCGGAGGTCGTTTGAAAACAGAACCACTCCATGTAACCACGCATGATAAGAAAGACAAAGACCCCGCTTTAGCTAAGGCTCCGGTTTTATTATATCAAAGATAATATATACACTGTCATAATATGTACATAGATAGAGCCAGTGACTCAAGTGTAGTAAGGCCGAAGATGGGCTATGTTCCACGGCTTGTTGGTCTCCTCCTCTGATGTGCGTGAGTCTTTATGCTCTTGAATATCAATAAGATAGTACGACCCGTTGTGCAGATTCTTGCTGACCACAAAAGGTCCCTTCCAAGGTGGGGATAACTTGTGCATATCTGTCTGGTCTTGGATGAGTCGAAGCACCAAATCTCCTTCTTGAAAAGTTCTGGTTCTAACCCGGCGACTGTGATAGCGACGAAGATCTTGTTGGTAAATCGCCGAACGGGCAGCCGCTATATCACGCTCCTCGTCCAATAGGTCCAAAGCGTCTTGCCGTGCTGTCTCATTGTCCGCTTCAACATAAGCTGCCACACGAGGCGAATCGTGCCGGATATCACTAGGGAGAACTGCCTCTACTCTGTAGACCATGAAAAATGGCGTGTATCCTGTGGATCGGTTGGGCGTAGTATTGATACTCCATAGCACAGATGGTAGTTCTTCAACCCAACATCCTGGTGTTCTTTGCAATGGGACCATAAGCCGGGGTTTGATGCCTCGCAAGATCTCTTGATTAGCTCGTTCTGCCTGTCCATTGGACTGGGGGTGTGCCACTGACGACATGTCAAGTCGGATGTGCTCACGTTCATAGAACTCCTTCATAGCGCCCTTGGATAAATTGGTACCATTGTCAGTAATGATACAGTGTGGAAAGCCAAACCGGAAAATCACCTTTTTGATGAACTGCACCACTGTTGCCGCATCACACTTGCTGACAGGCTCCGCTTCAACCCACTTGGTAAATTTGTCAACTGCCACCAAAAGGTGGGTTTTCTTATCCTTGGATCTTTTAAAAGGTCCGACCATATCTAGCCCCCAAGTTGCAAACGGCCAAGTTATTGGGATCATCCTCAATTCTTGAGCCGGCACATGAGCACGCCTTGAAATTTTCTGACATCCATCACACCGTTTAACCAAGTCCTCCGCATCAGCATGCGCTGGCAACCAGTAGAACCCATGACGAAACGCCTTTGCCACAAGAGACTTTGAACCGGCGTGGTGTCCACAATCCCCTTCATGGATTTCTCTTAAGATTTCACAGCCTTCCTCAGGAGAAACACAACGTTGAAACGCCCCTGATACACTGCAATGATGCAATTCACCATTGACAATCGTCATAGACTTGGGTCGCCGGACTATCTGCCTGGCTAGAATCTCATCCTCTGGTAACTCCCCCCGGTTCATGTACGCAAGATAAGGAACTGTCCAATCCAGAATGACATGCAGGGCTGCCACCAATTGAGCCTCCGGATCAGGAATAGCCAAATCCGCTTCACCTGGGAGCTTGACTGACGGGTTGTGCAACACGTCCAGAAAGATATTAGGCGGGACCGGTTTTCGCTGAGAGCCTAACCGGCTTAAAGCGTCCGCCGCTTCATTCTTCCGACAGTCCACATGATCCACTTGATAACCCTTGAAGCAACCCGCAATATTATCCACTTCCCGACGATATGCAGCCATGAGCGGGTCCTTAGAATCCCAAGTGCCAGACACCTGTTGAGCCACGAGGTCCGAGTCATCGAAGCACTTAACCCGGCTTAAATTCATCTCTTTAGCCATCCGGAGACCATGGAGCAAGGCTTCATACTCAGCTGCATTATTAGTACAAGGGAACATTAAGCGGAGAACATAACAAAACTTATCACCTCGTGGGGAAGTTAACACGACTCCAGCCCCCGAGCCTTCCAATTGCCTGGATCCATCAAAATGAATAGTCCAATATGTGTGATCCGGCTTCTCCTCTGGTGCCTGTAACTCCGTCCAGTCATTGATGAAATCAACAAGTGCTTGAGACTTCACCGTCGTCCGAGGTACGTACTTCAATTCGTGTGGCCCAAGCTCTATAGCCCACTTGGCAATCCGGCCAGTCGCCTCCCGGTTCTGTATGATATCACCCAAGGGAGCTGAACTGACCACTGTGATGGGGTGCCCTTGAAAATACTGCTTCAACTTCCGGCTGGCCATGAAAACACCATATACCAGCTTCTGCCAATGCGGATACCTTTGCTTGGATTCAATAAGCACCTCGTTGATATAATAAACCGGCCGCTGAACCGGATATTCCTTGCCTGCCTCCTTGCGTTCCACCACAATAGCCACGCTAACTGCCCGTGCATTGGCCGCTACGTATAATAATAGTGGCTCCTTGTCGACTGGAGCCGCAAGAACAGGCGGATTGGCTAATTGCCGCTTCAAGTCCTCAAATGCTTCATCAGCAGCCGGACTCCAGACGAAATGGTCTGTCTTCCTCAACATTTGGTACAAAAGGGATAGCCTTCTCTCCGAGGCGGCTGATAAACCGGCTCAGTGCGGCGATTCGGCCTGCCAAATGCTGAACATCGTTGATACACTTCGGTTTAGCCAGGGAGGTAATAGCCGTAATCTTCTCCAGATTAGCCTCAATTCCTCTGTTGGACACCAGGAAACCCAGTAACTTGCCTGCCGGAACACTAAAGACACACTTGGCCGGATTAAGCATCATCTTATAAACTCGCAAGTTGTCAAAGGTTTCCTTCAAATCATCCACCAGCGTCTCCTTCTGCCTTGACTTGACTACAATATCATCCACATAGGCGTGCACATTGCGGCCGATCTGTTTATGCAGGCAATTCTGTACACACCGTTGATAGGTGGCTTGGGCACTCTTGAGCCCGAAGGGCATAGATACATAGCAGAAGGCTCCAAAGGGAGTAATAAACGCTGTCTTCTCCTGGTCCTTAACCGCCATTTTGATCTGATGATATCCAAAATATGCATCCAAAAAACTCAAACGCTCACAACCCTCCGTGGCATCAATGATCTGGTCAATGCGGGGGAGGGCAAAAGGATCTGCTGGACAAGCCCTGTTAAGATCCGTGTAATCCACACACATACGCCAAGTGCCGTTTTTCTTAAGAACCAGCACCGGATTAGCAAGCCACTCTGGATGGAACACCTCAATGATAAAGCCAGCTGCTAAAAGCCTGGCCACTTCCTCTCCAATGGCTTTGCGCCTTTCTTCGTTAAACCGGCGGAGGAATTGTTTTACCGGTTTATACTTAGGATCCACATTAAAAGTGTGCTCAGCGAGTTCCCTCGGTACACCTGGCATGTCAGACGGTTTCCATGCAAAAATGTCCCGATTTTCACGGATGAACTCGATGAGCGCGCTTTCCTATTTGGGATCCAAGAGCACTGACAGTGAACTGCTTGGACCAATCGCCGGGCACGAAGTCAACAAGCTTGGTCTCAGCTGCCGATTTGAACTTCAGATCCGACTCATGCTCTGTAGTTGGCTTCTTCAAAGGGGTCATATCCGCCGGATCAACATTGTCCTTATAGTACTTCAACTCCTCCGTGGCACAGACTGACTCTGCATAAGCCGCATCACCTTCATCACATTCCAAAGCGACCTTACGGCTCCCATGAACCGTTATTGTCCCCTTGTAACCCGGCATCTTGATCTGCAAGTAGATATAACAAGGCCGTGCCATGAACTTGGCATAAGCCGGCCGCCCAAACAAGGCGTGATACGGGCTCCGGATCTTCACCACCTCAAAGGTTAGTTTTTCAGACCGAGAATCGTGTTCGTCCCCAAAAGCCACATCCAGGGCTATCTTACCAACAGGATATGCAGATTTGCCAGGCACCACACCATGGAACACCGTATTAGACGGTCTGAGATCCTTGTCTGTTAGACCCATGCGGCGGAATGTCTCATAGTATAGTATGTTAATACTGCTCCCTCCATCCATGAGTACCTTGGTGAATTTATAACCCCCACCTAAGGGTCTACCACTAATGCTAGCTGGCCCGGATTATCACCCCGGGGCGGGTGATCTTCCCTGCTCCACACGATAGGCTGCTCCGACCAGCATAAGTAACGTGGTAAGGCCGGTTCAACAGAGTTCACCGCTCGCTTGTGGTGCTTTCGGTCGTGTTTATCCAAGCTAGTTGTGAAAACATGATATTGCCCATTGTTCAACTGTTTTGGCTGGCTCTGATAACCCGACTGCTGCTGCTGTTGCTGGCCATTCTGATTATTCTGGTTGTTGTGACCGCCCTGATTGAGACCTGAACCGGAAGCTCCATCGTGGCCCGGCCCATGGAAACCGGATCCTGAACCGCCACCTGACCCGCGGTCATACCGGAAGGCATTAGAGTTTTTGAACTCCTGCATAATATAACAATCCTTCCAAAGGTGGTTAGCCTGCGCCTCCTTCGTCCCGTGCTTTGGGCAAGGCTGATTCAACAAATAATTCAAACGGTCTGCGTTAGGATTGGGAGCCCCATTACGATTTGCCGCTTTACCTCTGCGCCACTGCCCCCTGTCCTGTGCGTTAGTGTTGGCCACAAAGTCCATGCTGCCATCCGCCTTGCGCTTGCCTCCGTTTCCATGACCCGGCGGTTTGTACTGTTGCCCCTTGGAGTTGCTATTCTTCTTTCCCTTCCCTGCTTCATCATCATCAGTCTCGGGATCCTTGGTACTGTCTGAATCAACATACTTCACTAAAGCGGCCATGAGAGTTCCCATGTCATTACAGAACCGCTTCATGCGTCCCAATTTCAATTTTAAAGGCTTAAACCAGCAGTTGCCTTCCAGGGTTAAGATCGCAGAGTCAGCATTGATCCTATCAGACGAGTGCAAAACTTCCGAAATGCGGCGCACCCAATGGGTCGTTGATTCTCCATCCTCCTGGACACAAGCCGCCAGGTCTACTATGGACTTGGGCTGCTTACATGTATCCTTGAAATTCTGGAGAAACCGGGCCCGCAACTGGGCCCATGAGCTGATAGAATTCGGCGGCAGGCTCTTCAACCAAGTACGGGTCGTGCCTTCAAGCATCATGGTGAAGTATTTTGCACACGCGGTCTCATCCACATCCAGCATCTCCATGGCCATCTCATAACTCTCTACCCACGCTTCGGGAGATAAATCAGCGGTGTAATTCGGCACCTTGCGCGGACCCTTGAAATCTTTGGGCAGGCGCACATTGCGTAAAGCGGGAACTAAACAAGGCACTCCCAAAGCGGAGGCGACCCCTGGTCCGGCGGAGGTGGTAGGACGAACCGGTGTAAGTTGACCCGCATCATTCTGTGCTGCTAACTCGGCCTCCCTTCGTGCCCAGGCCCGGTCCACCACATCCTGAGCATCGCGAACACCACCTGCCGGGTTATTGCCACGGGCCGCTTCACGGCCTCGCGCGTTGCTTGATATGGCCGGTTCATCCATGCACCTGCTATAGCTCCGGCTTGGACGGGGCGTGGAGTGAATCTGATCACGACTGTACGAATATGCTTCCTGCTGAATCAGCGTGGTCCGGAGAAGCTCCTTAACCCGGCGCGTCTCTATCGCTTGCGGAGAGTCCCCTTCGACCGAGATAGCCTCTAATCGTGCGGCAGCTGCAACAAGGTTGTCCATAGGATTAGAATAATGACCCGGGGGCGTCTGGACCGGCGGAGGAACCACAATGTTCTGTTGAGGGGGTTCCATCAGGCGGGGTTGGACTGTCGCCCCTGGCCCTGGTGCCTCGATCCGGTTTGCCTCCAGGTACTGCGGCGGATTACTGGGTCCAGCTCCTGGAGTGCGAAAGAGATTTCGGGGGTCAAACCCTAACGGCAGGCGTGATCTGTGCTTCCGCTTCAAGACCTCCTGTGATGTGTTCTGGTCAAGCATGAGCTTATAGGCCTGGGCGTCCAAAGTGGCCCGCTCTGCGGCCATCCTGTCTTTTTCTGCTGCTAGATCCGCTTTGGCTTGCACGATCTGCTCTCTCACCTTTGCGATCTCTGCATTATGGGCCTCCTGATCCGCCGGATTGTCCTCTGCCATAAGCGCGGCTAGTGCATCAAACAGATCAGATAGAACTTGAACCGGCGGGCGCACAAGGCCTCCTGCCCCTGCTGCCGCTGCCGCTGCTGATCCGGAGAGCATCGCTGCGGCGGTCGAAGAATGATTCGCCGCCTGTGTGCCGGACATGAATATTCCAACCCGGTTGACCTGGCCTGGGGGGTCCAGAATACTGTCGCCATCGGAACAGCCCCTAACCTGGTCGTCTTGCAACTGGTATAGCGATTCGGTCTCTCCGGTCGAGGACTCGTCACTGGAATAGACGACGGTCTCGCTACCGTGTTCTGACTCGTCCTCACGCTCTCCTCTGTGGATGACTCCAACGAAGACAAGCTTCACGGCCGGTTTAGCCTGGGTAGATCTCGCACGCTGAACCGTCTCGACGAGGTCGGTGCAGATGTCTGGCTCAGGCCCAGGCTCACCGATCTTGCCGATGAAAACGTGTATGCCACCAAAGGGGACCCGGTACCCGTACTCGATCGAATCGGCCTCGGGACCCCATCCTGCGTCGTCGATGTAGATCCTGCCACGACGACACTTGGTCATCCGGACCACAACATAGCCTTCGAGTCCCTTGAGCTTGCCCTCCAAGATCGTCAAACCGTCGTGCGATAGCCCCACGGTGGGCGCCAACTGTCGTGGATTTGTCACGTCAGATGTCCTAGTGAAAGGACTTAGTCGTGGAGCCATCGCTACGGGTTTACTTGAAGGGGTTAAAGCGGACACAAAGACACGAGGGTTTATACTAGTTCGGCCCCTTCGATGAAGGTAAAAGCCTACGTCTAGTTGTGATGGAATTGATGTGGTCTCGATGGCTAGGGAGCAAACAAGCTTCGCCTAGGCTCGAGTTGTGGTTGTCTCTCTTGAACCGCCGTCGGGTCATCCCCTTATAAACACAGGTGATGCCCGTCGGCCCTCAGAGTCCCAACCGGTTCATACTCGTATCCCGGTTGGTACCTCTCTATTCCTAACTTACAATACAAGTTATACATTAGGCCGGTTTACGGCTACATGTTCTAAATCAACTACAGGCCTTGGGCCTTCATCTTTTTATACCACTAATGAAGCTAACCCGGCCCAAGTAAGCCGGTTTACGCCTAGTGGTAATATTCCCAACAGTTATGGTGTGTCCGAACATCGTAACCGCACTTTATTGATATGGTGCGATCTATGATGTCTCTTACTGTTTTACCACTATTGTTTTGGGGTTATGCATTAGAGACAGCTACATTCACGTTAAAAAGGGCACCATATAAATCCGTTGAGACGACACCATATGAACTGTGGTTTAGCAAGAAACCCAAGTTGTTGTTTCTTAAAGTTTGGGGCTGTGATGCTTATGTGAAAAGGTTTCATTCTGATAAGCTCAAACCCAAATCGGAGAAGTGCGTCTTCATAGAATACCCAAAGGAAACTGCTGGGTACACCTTCTATCACAGATCCGAAGGCAAGATATTCGTTGCTAAAAATGGATCCTTTCTAGAGAAGGAGTTTCTCTCGAAAGAAGTGAGTGGGAGGAAAGTAGAGCTTGATAAGGTAATTTGTACCTTCTCCCGAATTGGAAAGTAGTTCATCACAGAAATCAGTTCTAGTGATTCCTACACCAATTAGTGAGGAAGCTAATGATGATGATCATAAAGCTTCAGATCAAGTTACTACCGAACTTTGTAGATCTTCCAGATTAAGATCCGCACCAGAGTGGTACGGTAATCCTATTCTGGAAGTCATGTTACTAGACCATGATGAACCTACGAACTATGAGGAAGCGATGATGAGCCCAGATTCCACGAAATGGCTTGAGGCCATGAAATCTGAGATGGGATCCATGTATGAGAACAAAGTGTGGACTTTGGTGGAGTTGCCCGATGATCGGCAAGCCATATTGTATAAATGGATCTTCAAGAGGAAGACAGATGCTGATAGTAGTGTTACTATCTACAAAGCTCGACTTGTCGCAAAAGGGTTTTCGACAAGTTCAAGGTGTTGACTACAATGAGATTTTCTCAACTGTAGCGATGCTTAAGTCTGTCCGAATCATGTTAGCAATTGCCACATTTTATGAAATCTGGCAAATGGATGTCAAAACTGCATTCCTTAATGGTTTTCTTAACGAAGAGTTGTATATGATGCAACCAGAAGGTTTTGTCAATCCTAAAGGTACTAACAAAATGTGCAAGCTCCAGCGATCCATCTATGGACTGGTGCAAGCATCTCAGAGTTGGAATATACACTTTGATAAGTTGATCAAAGCATATAGTATTATACAGACTTGCGGTGAAGCCTGTATTTACAAGAAAGTGAGTGGGAGCGCTGTAGCATTTCTGATACTATATGTAGATGACATATTGTTGATCAGAAATGATATAGAATTTCTAGATAGCATAAAGGGATACTTGAATAAAAGTTTTTCAATGAAAGACCTCGGTGAAGCTGCTTACACATTAAGCATCAAGATCTATATAGATAGATCAAGACGCTTGATAAGATTTTTTTCAATGAGTACATACCTTGATAATTTTTTTGAAATAGTTCAAAATAGAACAGTCAAAGAAGGAGTTCTTGCCTGTGATGCAAAGGTGTGAAGTTGAGTAAGACTCAAGACCCGACCATGGCAGAAAATAGAAAGAGAATGAAAAGTCATTCCCTATGCCTCAGTCATAGGTTCTATAAAGTATGCTATGTTGTGAACCAGACCTATTGTATACCTTGCTCTGAGTTTGACAAAGGAATACAATTTTGATCTAAGAGTAGATCACTGGACAGCGGTCAAGAATATCCTTAGTAAGGACCAAGGAGATGTTTCTCGATTATGGAGGTGATAAAAGAGCTCGTCGTAAAAAGTTACAATGATGCAAGCTTTTACACCAATCCAGATGACTCTAAGTCTCAATCTGGATACATATTGAAAGTGGGAGCAATTAGCTAGAGTAGCTCCGTGCAGAGCATTGTGGACATAGAATATTTGCAAAATACATACGGCTCTGAATATGACAGACCCGTTGACTAAACTTCTCTCACAAGCAAAACATGATCATACCTTAGTACTCTTTGGGTGTTAATCACATAGCAATGTGAACAAACCCTTTGGGTGTTGATCACATGATGATGTGAACTATGGGTATTAATCACATACAGATGTGAATATTGGTGTTAAATCACATGGCGATGTGAACTAGATTATTGACTCTAGTGCAAGTGGGAGACTGAAGGAAATATGCCCTAGAGGCAATAATAAAGTTATTATTTATTTCCTTATATCATGATAAATGTTTATTATTCATGCTAGAATTGTATTAACCGGAAACATAATACATGTGTGAATACATAGACAAACATAGTGTCACTAGTATGCCTCTACTTGACTAGATCGTTCATCAAAGATGGTTATGTTTCCTAGCCATGGACAAAAGAGTTGTCATTTGATTAACGGGATCACATCATTAGGAGAATGATGTGATTGACATGACCCATTCCGTTAGCCTAGCACTTGATCGTTTAGTATATTGCTATTGCTTTATTCATGACTTATACATGTTCCTGTAACTATGAGATTATGCAACTCCCGTTTACCGGAGGAACACTTTGGGTGCTACCAAACATCACAATGTAACTGGGTGATTATAAAGGAGTACTACAGGTGTCTCCAAAGGTACATGTTGGGTTGGCGTATTTCGAGATTAGGTTTTGTCACTCCAATTGACGGAGAGGTATCTCTGGGCCCTCCCGGTAATGCACATCACTATAAGCCTTGCAAGCAATGTAGCTAATAAGTTAGTTAAGGAATGATGCATTATGTAACGAGTAAAGAGACTTGCCGGTAACGAGATTGAACTAGGTATTGGATACCGACGATCGAATCTCGGGCAAGTAACATACCGATGACAAAGGGAACAACGTATGTTGTTATGCGGTTTGACTGATAAAGATCTTCGTAGAATATGTAGGAGCCAATATGGGCATCCAGGTCCCGCTATTGGTTATGGACCGAGAATAGTTCTAGGTCATGTCTACATAGTTCTTGAACCCGTAGGGTCCGCACGCTTAACGTTACGATGACAGTTTTATTATGAGTTTTGATGTACCGAAGGAGTTCGGAGTCCCGGATGAGATCGGGGACATGACGAGGAGTCTCGAAATGGTCGAGACGTAAAGATCGATATATTGGACGACTATATTCGGAGTTCGGAAAGGTTTCGAGTGATTCGGGTATTTTTCGGAGTACCGGAGAGTTACGGGAATTCGCCGGGGAGTATATGGGTTTTATTGGGCTTTAGGGGAAAGAGAGAGGAGAGGTTGGGCGCCCCCCCAAGGCCTAGTCCGAATTGGACTAAGGGGAGGGGCTGCGCCCCCTCCTTCCTTCTCTTCTCTTCCCCCTTTCCTTGACTCCTACTCCTACTACTTGGAAGGGGGGGAATCCTACTCCTGGTGGGAGTAGGACTCCTCCTTGGTGCGCCTCCTCCTAGGCCGGACACCCCCTCCCTTGCTCCTTTATATACGGGGGCAGGGGGGCACCCTAGAACACACAAGTTGATCTACGGATTGTTCCTTAGCCGTGTGCGGTGTCCCCCTCCACCATATTCCACCTCGGTCATATCGTCGCAGAGTTTAGGCGAAGCCCTGCGCCGGTAGAACATCATCATCGTCACCACGCCGTCGTGCTGACGGAACTCATCCCCGACGCTTTGCTGGATCGGAGTCCGGGGATCGTCATCGAGCTGAACGTGTGCTGAACTCGGAGGTGCCATACGTTCGGTACTTGGATCGGTCGGATCGTGAAGACGTATGACTACATCAACCGCGTTGTCATAATGCTTCCGCTTACGGTCTACGAGGGTACGTGGACAATACTCTCCCCTCTCGTTGCTATGCCATCACCATGATCTTGCGTGTGCGTAGGAAATTTTTTGAAATTACTACGTTCCCCAACAGGATATTACCTCCATAGAGAGGGCCCGAACCTAGGTAAACATCGTGTCCCCCGCCTCCTATTACCATTAGCCTTAGACGCACAGTTCGGGACCCCCTAACCGAGATCCGCCGGTTTTGACACCGATAGTGAGGACCTGAGCATAAAGGCTGGCAAGACCAGATCTATCTACGGATCCAGGGACCGTGCCCCCATGTGGGACTGTGGTTATCAAGCCAAATATACCGGTCATATACCAGTTCGGAGCCGATACCGAACATTACAAACGTCGAACCCACGCCACGACGTAGCCAAATACAGGGGTGCCGCACACCCCCTGTGCTTCACCGATGAGGTGCTGGATCACGAATTTCCAGGAGGGTTTAAACCCGTAAATATTGAGGCATATGACGGAACAACGGATCCTGCGGTCTGGATAGAAGACTTTATTCTTCACATCCACATGGCTTGCGAAGATGATCTCCACGCCATCAAATACTTACCCTCAAGCTGAAAGGACCAGCTTAGCACTGGCTGAAAATCCTCCCAGAAAACTCCATTGGAAGTTGGGAAGAATTTGAGGATGCTTTTCGGGCCAATTTTCAAGGGACCTATGTCTAGCCCCCGGATGCCGACGATCTAAGTCACATAATCCAACAACCCGGGGAATCAGCCCGTAAGCTTTGGAATCGGTTTCTCACTAAGAAGAACCAAATCATCGATTGTCCGGACGCCGAAGCCTTGGCAGCCTTCAAGCACAGTGTTCGGGACGAATGGCTAGCTAGACACCTCATCCAAGAAAAGCCAAGGACAATGGCAGCCCTAACTACGCTCATGACCCGTTTTTGTGCGGGCGAGGACAGTTGGTTAGCCTGTAGCAGCACAAGCGATCCTGGCACATCCGAAGTCAGGGATGACAATGGAAAGCCACGACGTAACAAAAATAAACGTCGAAACTATGCTAGAAGCCCAGATGATACAACAGTAAACGTCCGGATTCAGTGGGTCCAGACCCGGCCAACGGAAGAAACCATTTAAAGGCAACAAAGATGGTCCATCCAGCCTAGACAAAATATTAGACAGGCCCTGCCAGATCCATGGCACCCCTGCTAAACTCGCGAACCATACCAACCACAGTTGTTGGGACTTTAAGCAGGTCGGCAAGCTCAACACCGAACACAAGGGGAAGCAAACTCAGAGAAAAGACGAGGATGAGTCTCGCCAGCCGAACACGGGGAGGGCAGAGGAAATTTCCACCGGAGATCAAAACAATGAACATGATCTATGTCACTCATATCCCAAAGAGGGAGCGCAAATGCGCACTCCGAGATGTCTATGCCGTTGAGCCTGTCGCCCCCAAATTCAACCCATGGTCGGCCTGTCCGATCACCTTTGATCGCAGAGATCATTCGACTAGTATCCGTCACGGGGGTTCGGCTGCCCTAGTGCTCGATCCAATAATCGATGGATACCATCTCAGTAGAGTCCTTATGGACGGCGGCAGCTGATACGTCTCCGTCGTATCTATAATTTTTTATTGTTTCATGCCAATATTCTATAACTTTCATATATTTTTGGCAATTTTTTATATTATTTTTGGGACTAACATATTGATCCAGTGCCCAGTGCCAGTTCCTGTCTGTTGCATGTTTTATGTTTCGCAGGAAACCCATATCAAACAGAATCCAAACGGGATAAAAACGGACGGAGAATATTTTTGGAATATTTGGGATTTTCCGGAGGAAGAATCAACGCGAAACGGTGCCCGAGGTGGCCACGAGGCAGGAGGGTGTGCCCCTGACCCTCGTGGGCCCCTCGTAAGGCAGTTGATGCTCTACTTTGGCCGCATGAAAGCTAATTTTTGGAAAAATATCTGGGCGAAGGTTTCAATCCAATCGGAGTTATGGATCTCCGGATATAAAAGAAACGGTGCTTGGGCAGAATCCAAGAACGCAGAAACAGAGAGAGACAGAGAGACAGATCCAATCTCGGAGGGGCTCTCGCCCCTCCCAAGCCATGGAGGCCATGGACCAGAGGGGAAACCCTTCTACCATCTAGGGAGAAGGTCAAGGAAGAATAAGAAGAAGGGGGGCTCTCTCCCCCTTGCTTCCTGTGGCGCCGGAACACCGCCGGGGGCCATCATCATCACCGCGATCTACACCAACACCTCCATCACCTTCCCCCATCTATATTCAGCGGTCCACTCTCCCGCAACCCATTGTACCCTCTACTTGAACATGGTGATTTATGCTTCATATTATTATCCAATGATGTGTTTCCATCCTATGATGTCTGAGTAGATTTTCATTGTCCTATCGGTGATTGTTAAATTGCTATGATTGGTTTAATTTCCTTGTGGTTATGTTGCTGTCCTTTGGTGCCCATCATATGAGCGTGCGCGTGGATCACACCATAGGGTTAGTTGTATGTTGATAGGACTATGTATTGGAGGGCAAGAGTGACGGAAGCTTCAACCTAGAATAGAAATTGGTGCATATGAGATTGAAGGGGGACCAATATATCTTAATGCTATGGTTTTACCTTAATGAACATTAGTAGTTGCGGATGCTTTCTAATAGTTCCAATCATAAGTGCATAGAATTCCAAGTCAGGGATGACATGATAGCAGTGGCCTCTCCCACATAAAACTTGATATCGGTCTAGTAAAGTAGTCAATTGCTTAGGGACAACTTCACAACTCCTACCACCACTTTTCCACACTCGCTATATTTACTTTATTGCTTCGTTATCTAAACAGCCCCTAGCTTTTGTTTACGTGATTTTCATTATCTTGCAAACCTATCCAACAACACCTACAAAGTACTTCTAGTTTCATACTTGTTCTAGGTAAAGCAAACACTAAGCGTGCGTAGAGTCGTATCAGTGGCAGATAGGACTTGAGAGAATATTTGTTCTACCTTTAGCTCCTCGTTGGGTTCGACACTCTTACTTATCTAAAGAGGCTACAATTATACCCTATACTTGTGGGTTATCAGCAGCAGTCTCAATCTGATATATCAGCACACTGTCCGCAAGATGGGGATTGACCCGTCAAGAATCAAGCCAAGCAGCACGACCTTTAAAGGAGTTATACCGGGCGTAGAAGCCCGCTGCATGGGCTCTTTAACATTGGAGGTCATATGCAACTCTCCCGATAACTTTCAAAGCGAAGAGCTAATCTTCGCCATAGCTCCATTCTGAAGTGGCTATCATGCACTACTCGGAAGAACGGCCTTCGCCCGCTTTAATGCAGTCCCGCATTATGCTTATTTAAAGCTCAAAATGCCTGGACCACGTGGCGTCATTATGGTCAATGGAAATATAGAGTGCTCTCTTCGTACGGAGAAAGGCACTACGGCCCTAGCAGCTGAAGTCCAAAACAGCCTATTCAAGCCGAATAGCTCATCGGTCGTTAAGACCGCGGACACAGCTAAACGTGTCCGGCGTACGCCTCAGTGTGGCAGCTCAGATAAACCTGAGCTTGATTAGTAGTTACGCCCCCATCGACTGCCCCATAAGGTGATAGCATACGTGCCTCGTGTACACAAGTATACCCTTAAAATTCCTTGGGCAGCGTAGGGGGCACACTGCACACAAATAGTCCATAGTTCGGCTCGACCCTATTTGGACTCTATAGTTATCTTTCAAGGTTCATTAACGAACCAGATTTGTTTACGGCCACACTGGATTTCTTTTTCCAGGTTTTTTATTATTTTTTTACAAATGGCCGTCACACTCCCCCCTTCAAGGACACATCACAAAGGAGAAAACAACGCAGACGTGCAGAAGGGCCCCACACTAAGGTTTCTTCGTAGATTTAGACCATGTGTAAACCTTTTTATCTCTTTTTGTTTTATACTTTTTTGGCATGTAAAATGTCCAAGGAAGCTATCGGCATTATCTGTAAGTACACGACTCGTCGTGCTAGAAAGGGATATTATAGAAGCAGCTTGGTTCATATTATGTTTGGAGTTTTATTCTCTCACCACCTGCGTTCTTTCCCCATGTCAGATTGCCACACGTGCCTTAACACCAGGGTCCACTACCAGGGGTTGTATTCGGCCCGGTATACTTTGAAAAGTACAAACACCTATCGTGAGTGTTCGGCGTCACGAGTTTGGCCTTATATGCATAAGCTCTGAATCATGTCTTCGGTCAATAGTTGGGTTGCCCGGCTCCTGTGCTTACTACCTTACGTTCTGCTCTATCGGCTAGGGTAGTAAAGGGAGAACTACCGCGATTGTGTACTGGTTCGTCCCGATGAGCACCTCTGTAGAGAAAGTCGAAAACTGACTGTCATGATGCGGCGAGAGCTGGTCAACCACTCGATGACTCATCGGAATCTTCGCGATTCCTTCCGTATTACACGAAGGACCGTTCTTCCGGTCACGTATGTCAACGCATCGTATTCGGATCGCGTACATACCAGGGGCTATCTCGTAGACCCACCGTCAAACTCCTATGGCTAAGTGAAAGTGTTAAAGCCCTATAGTCTGATTGTCTGGTTCGCCGCATTGACACCTCCTTAATGGACCAAGACGTAGGGTCAAGAGTGATCAAGTGCTTTTCCAAACACCCCCACATTCTACGTGAGGGGGCAGAAGTCAACGACTGGCAAACTTTCAGATTATACAAAAAACGACCGCACAGGAGGCACCAAAAACTTTTTAGGCAAAAGTATAAAAAACATAGCCTTAAATATATCATAATATTGTTTTTACAATTTCGAACCACCTCACTCGAACATAATATCTTTCGAGCACTGACCCTCTATCAAGCGAGCACCCTCTAGGACATCCTCAAAATAATGCTCTGGCATGCGATGGTCCTTACCCTCGGGTGGACTATTCGCTGCAAAATCAGTGGCCTTCATCTTCGCCCAATACGTCTTGACGCGGGCAAGGGTCATCCATGCACCTTCTATGCACGTTGATCGCTTAACAGCGTCGATACGCAGCACCGCATCAAAAAGTCACCACACCAAACCGAAATAACTATTCGGAATTGGCTCAGTCAGCCACAGCCGGGCTACGACGTCCTTCATGGCAGATCGGGATAGCTTGTGGAGCTCGGCCCATACGCTTTGGCATGCTGAATTGTGACCAGAAAAGCTTTTCTGTCGTGTGTCCTTCTTGCGCTTGGAAAAACTGCGTCGCATTGGAGACACTCTTCGGCAAGTCCAAAAATGCGTCTAGAGAACTCCACATCTGATTAAGCGGGGCATACTTTGGATCACCGAATTTAGTTTGTAATAAGAAGGGCTTACCGGCCGCGATCTCCCCAGCTTGTCGGATCTCCTCCCAAGCCGCTCTAGACTCGGACCGTGCTTCACTTGCCTCTTGTAAGGCCTTGTCAAGATCAGCCGCCCTGGTTTTGTTATCTTTCTTGAGAAAGTTGCATTGGCTAGTAGCACCCTTTAGCTCAAGCGCCGTGGTATATATTCTCTCCTCGCACTAGCGCCGAGCAGCCTGTTCGGCCTTTAATTCAGTAGCTTCCTTCTCGGCAGCCGCATTGCTCATCCTGGCCTGCTCCTTGGCTCGGGCAAGCTCAACCCGAAGGGTCTCAACTGCGGCGGCACTATCTGCAGTTATGCATATCTCAGTATACAATTCTCAATGTCATGCTCATACTATAGTACTTGCATATACTGAGTGCCCCAAAGAACATACCTTGTGCCTCGTCGAGCCGTCTATTAATAAGCATGATATCATCACCCGCCACATCAACTTTTTGCTTCAGATCTGCAATCTCTGTAGCTTGGGCAGTCGCCATGGATGTAACAGCCTGTGTTACATTTAGTCAGATTATTTTCTGGGCATATCTTTCTTGATCCTCTGATCGCCTCCCTTTGGACGCCACCCAGAGTCTCATGGGCTACTATCTATACACAGGCGCATTTTCCGCTTATAGCACAATTGAAAATATTACATTACGTACCTTAGAGCCTCTTAGCAGGCTCGTAAAGGCTTCATTCAATCCGCTTTTCATGGACCGAACCCTCTCAACCACCGTACCCATCAAGGTATGATGTTCCTCTGAGACGGAAGCATGTCGCAATGTGTCCATCAATGTATCCGGCGCCTTCGGGTCCGGAGCAGATTGTGCCGTCCCTCGGAAATTGGATAGTCCGGGGCCTTTAATGATGGTCCCCGTAGGGGCCGCACACCCCAGACCCTGGACGGCCGAAGTGTCACCTTCGGGCCCGGTCTTCATTGTCCCTCGCATCGCTTGTTGATCGGGAGAGATCCTCCAGGACGACACCTCAACGTCGTCTTCCTTATCGGGCAGGAAGATCTGTGGAGGCGCCTCGCTCTCCATCATTTCCGGAAGAAGATCCCCCGACGAGGAGGACTGTTGAGGAAGGTTGCATGCCGGACTGCAAACATATATTTTAAATGCTACCCTTGCAACCAGGAAAGAACGGCATATGTTTAAAACACCCTTGTTCACTTACGATTCAGCTAAGGGCCTATCTTTACAGAGGGACTACGTGTCAACGTCACCTCCCGAACTGTTGGATCACGCGGTACGCTATGCTAGCACCAAATAAAATTTTCTACCGCGCACCCAAGATCATGCTGCTGGAAATAGATCACGGGATCGGATTTACCACTAGACGCACAGTCACCACAGCGGAAGTAGAGTTGGTGATGCGTGTAGCCGATCTCCCGAGCCGTCTCCTCCTCGCGTCGTCGATCTCCCGCGAACAGTGAAGACCTGTGAATGGTGATCTCCCGCGGACGGCGCCTTGCGGTTCCCTTGAACGATTCGTCCAAGCACCGCAGATGCGATGCCTCCAAGGTATCCGCACGTGCGGGGTGCAGCGGCGGGCGGCAGACTGCTAGGTCCGGTCGCACGTCATTGGCGTGGGGAATGGCGGCGGCTATCGAGGGTTGGATCAAGATCAACCCTAAGAGGTGCGCCCACTCCCCTTTATATAGACCTCCAAGGTGGGCTCAACACTTGATCCCACTAAGAGTCTGCGTCCATTTTCCACTCGGATCCAATCCGAATGGGCAGCAGCCCCTTAAGTGTGTGACCCTATAGGTTCACATACACATGGACACGACCAAGTCGATAGTTGGTGGCGGCTCCTAGCAGAACATGCCAACTCCCATGTGTGCATAAAGTCGTTTGACGAACCTCGACAATGCGTCATATGCAACATTCCTTTTGCCTCATGATATTCGTTATCGAGCTCAAGGCGAGTACTTGTCACCCTTCTGATAGCTCGACCTCTCTTCTCGAAACCGTGATACAGATTCCCGAACTGGGTTAACACTTAACCCAAGACGCATGGCCATGCTTTCTCAATCTAATCACTCAAGAGGGCCCAGAGAATATATCTCCAAATAGGAGGGGCAAATCCCATCTTGGTCAACCATGTCTCGCGGCATGTCTCACGACTCACCTGAAATCTACCTTTATAACTACCCAGTTACAGAGTAGCGTTTGATAGACCCTAAGTGAATCGATCCTCATCCCGAGAACATGTGAGGACCTCAGGTCTAGGACATGGAATAGACATTGTACTTGAGACTAACAGATGACAATTTCTCGTTGCGTCTCAAAGTGGGTCTGTACGACTCGATGATCTCCATCCCCGAGTCCAAACTATCGGTTTAGCATCTCCATGCACATGACTTGTGAAACATAGTCATCAACCGAGTTGTATACTAGTCAAGGATATGTGTTCGCATAACCATATCAACTAGGGACCACTAGAACAATCATCATACAATACATAGTTCCACAAATAAGTCACATACTTACTGATACATATCATTGATGATGTTCAAGGACAATACAAAGGACTCATGAATACGTATGGAAATATCATCATCACATGATTGCCTCTAGGGCATATCTCCAACACGAACCGGAACCCCCTGATAGGGATATCTTCCCCCGCTTAGAAGCCTTTATCTTCAAGTCTTTGGAGGCGGTCCTCTTCATCCCATGAGAAGAAGGGATGTAAGTTTTTCCTTCCCTTCCATATTCAGAAGAGGGAGTTCCAATCTCCCCGGACAAGGTGTCTGGTGTGCCTCCAGAATGGGGGCCACCTTGGGCCTTTTTTATCTCCTCCTTGTCTTCCCTCGCCGGCACTTGATATGGTGTTGGAGCCAGCATCCTTGTTAACACCGGATCAGCTGAGTCTTCGAGAAGAGGGAACGAACACCTAATTCTCTCCGCCTTCTTTATCCATCCCTGACCGAGTATGATTTTCTCAGTATATTGTATGAGGAATTTGACTAAACTGTGTTCGGGAGTCGAGTGCTTACCTGAGGTATCCGCATGGTTGCAGTCAAGGCCAATGTCCTCTGTAGTATACGGCCACTGTTTTCGTGTCCCGAAGAATAATTTTCACGTTCCTTTGAGCGTCGTGCCGGAGAAGTGTTGAAACTACTGGAATCTGGCACTTTGCCATCTGCCATGGAAGATGGCAAAGGCATGGTCGGCGGATGGCAAAGGCTTTGCCATCTGCCAGCAGATGGCAAACAGGTCGTCCGAAACCCTGCCGGTAAAGGCTTCTTTGCCGTCTGCTGGCTGATGGCAAAGAGCCTGTGGCTTTGCCATCTGCTGACAGATGGCAAAGCCTCTTAACGGGGTTAGCCCCGTTAGAAGGCTAACGGCATACTTTGCCATCTGCTAGCAGATGGCAAAGGCTGCAGGCTCTTTGCCGTCTACCAGCAGATGGCAAAGGCTGCATGCTTTGCCGTCTGCCAGCAGATGGCAAAGAGCTTTGCCATCTGCTGGCAGATGGCAAAGAGCCCAAATAAGCCAGCCCAAATTTTACATGTAGATAACACATGGCCTCTTTGCCATCTGCCAGCTG
>NC_041383.1:148094116-148099298 GCF_002162155.2 Triticum dicoccoides | reverse complement strand
TGATGGCAAAGAGCCTGTGGCTTTGCCATCTGCTGACAGATGGCAAAGCCTCTTAACGGGGTTAGCCCCGTTAGAAGGCTAACGGCATACTTTGCCATCTGCTAGCAGATGGCAAAGGCTGCAGGCTCTTTGCCGTCTACCAGCAGATGGCAAAGGCTGCATGCTTTGCCGTCTGCCAGCAGATGGCAAAGTGACTATATTGCCCCATTTAATTTTGTTTTTTCTTATATCAATTCATTTTCACAGAAAATCAAACACAAATATATTTATATGACCAATATAGCATATTCAACACATATTACCAATAGTCATCAATATTACACAGTTTCATCCATAGGTAGCAAGTTTCACAAGGTCAAAACAAAAACTAAATATAGCATAAGACAGGCTACTGTATCAGCTCAGCTTTGTCCTCTGACCATATCATAGACAAGTGACAGACGGGTCAAAATGGAAAGCTTCAACGATAGCCATATAGGATATTAGGATTGACTCTACTTGGAGTGAAAAACAAAACAAACAGGCCAAAATCAATTGCTTTCAGTGCAGCCGTTTCTTTCCAGTTTGCAAACAAGAAATTCTCTGGTTTGAGGTCCCGGTGCATCCACTTCATGCATATGGCAGATCTGATATCGTATAGGAAAGAACAAATGTACACACGTTATTCACTAAACAGACAAAAAAGTGAAGTTGCAGCAATTTAAGTACTACCAAGTTAAATGTGATCCTGGATAATCTAACAGCGCGAATGAACAACAGAAAATGCAGAAATTAATTGCTTCACAGATTAGATCATAACCTATTCAATGGAATATAGCCAACAAATATTTCTACCATGAATCATAGAATGAATGTGTCCCAGCATACTGTTAGGATAGTGTTAACCAAATGGCATGGCCCCTTACTCTAAGAAGCATAAGTAGCTTCTCTAGAACAATAGGAATGCTAGCTACAAAACATTGATGAATTACTCATTGGCACGGTCTCTATTTTAACATCAGGTATCCTAGCCTTATTTCTAAAGAAAGTGATACTTGGCCTGGGTATATACTCCAGTTTTTTCCGGGACATCATGTACAAAACATTTAAAACAGGGCCATGAGGAAAACAACAAGAATATACATTAGATGATGAACACTATAGTCGAAGGATTTTTGGTGACACCAAATAGTATGCAGGCAGTGCATTTCTAATAATATTAATAATCTACGAATATGTAACATTTATCCTATGTTGTCTTTTGATAATTTCTTCTCCCTCAAATTTAGCTGCAGACTTATGACTTGGCACTATTAATTCAGTAGGAGAATGTGAACTTTGCGGAGATTGTTCAGTACATAAAAATATAAGTGAAGCCCAGAAGCAAGTGGTTGAAAGCAAGATGAGGGTGCTCTCTTACTATCCGTTGATAACACTACTCTTTAAGTCTGTTTAAACTGGCTTTTAGGAGAGCACGGAAGCACCATAAAGATTTCTTCCAAGGGATAAAGCATCAGGAAGGGTAAATTGTTGATTTCTGAAAATGGTGCAAGGTATGACATTATAACTAACTAGCAGTCAACCCGTGCAGTCTGCACGGGCTAGTTGTACAGATTATACTTTATTAGTAGAATATTTTTTATAATATTAACTATATTAAAAATGACTAATCATGAGTGTATATTTTTTTAGGTTGTTGAAAGTTTATTGTTAAAACAAAAAAACCATTTATCCATACACAAAAATAGTATTTAAATTTATTCAACATGATGATACTATTTTGTTGCCTCATAGTATATGAATTTAAATTTATTTCACTGTCAGTAATGTTTTGGAAACAATACAATTGTGGGAACAAATAATATTCCGATATTTACAAACAACAGACAACTTTCTTAAAGTCTTGCCATTCTAAAAAATAGTTAACTAATTCTTCATGCATACTAATTCTATATTATCAAAGTGGAAACATTGAGAAGATGTACAAAGTCAAGATCACAATCACAATCAGACTATGTGTTTTTCCATCCAAAATAATTAACATACATACAGTCTTGCAACTCTGTCAGTTGTGAGTTGTGACCATCAAAATAATTAAGCCTAAAACTTTATTAAAGTCTAGTATATGCCTCTTTCACCTCTTGCGCCTTATATATGCCTTGCAGCAGTTCTTGGGACACGAAAAAATATTAAAGTCCGAAGAAGCTAAAAGCAAATTGTTGACTAACCTATCATCTATCAGGATGGATGCATACTGGATCAAGTAAAATAGAAAGGATAAATATCTCCTAGCAAATGCACTTCGGGACATGGGCAGACAGCAGCACAGCCCCTCACAGAAGTTTGAACTGTAAATCCACTGATGATGTAAGCTGTACTGATGCATTATTAACTTTTTCGTCCGACACATTTTCCTGCAAGTAGCGACCAATTTACTAAGATACATACAGAAGATCGAGAACTAAATTCGAACCTTGTTGAGTATAAATTTCCCTCAGGTTGTTAATTATACATATGTATGCATACTCGTATTATTACAACATTTTTTCATTTTCCCTCAGGTTGGATGATAACACTATACACTACGATGCATGCATATGTGCAGAGGTATAAGTGGCCAACTGTAAGATATCGGTTTGAAATATGATTAAGATATTAAAAGCAAAATGTGGTGCACTTGTAACCAATTCAGGTCATTAAAACATTTAGCCCAACAATCAACCACACATCAAGTATCATAATGAGAATGAAAAATATCTGATGCACAATGTTGTCACCTTAAAAATTATTAGTCTAGCACATGATCGCTACACAAAATGTTTACAGAGCCATAAGGTCTCCAACTCTGCACCACCTTAACAAAACTCTGCACCACCTTCACGTAGTATGTACTGTTCCTGATTTGTACCCATAAAAAGCTTCAGAGACACAATTGAACATCGGTTGAGGAGGACAAATTACCTGAGGTGTGTGCTATTGTTACTACTGTTTTTGGCAAGAGGGCATCAGTGCCAGCCGCAGCCAGACTAAATATTTTGCAAGGAATCCTGAGCATCTTCATCTTATGGTTGTACATACCTTTCTTTTTTCTTTTCCACTTTTGCAGCCTATAGATGAGGATTTGACGTGGCAGGTGGTATAAAGTGCATGGACTTCTTGCCAGATACAATCCCACGGTTGTAGAAAACCAATGGGGATATCCAACGGATAATTTTGATTAGTTTCTAGGATTAACGTGGTATCTCGGATGGTGCCTCCAATTAGTAAATATAAGATTACTATGTGGAATTGCAAAGACAACTCACAATAGTTGCTGACGAAAACCATTCAAAATTTAAATTATTTGGTACTGTTAGGAATAAGTACACAACTTTTCTCTGCTGGATGCGCTAATCTGAGTTTAGTAAGGTATGGCATTTAATTTGTCTTTGAAAATTCTATTTGAATGAAATCCATGCACGCAAATAATAAGTACCCTATTATTCATCTACAAATTAAGTAATGAACGGGAAACAATTTTGTACACGACGAAAGGAAAAGCACCATGATTTCTCTTCATATTACACAATTGATGTGAAGCAAACTTTTACCAAAAATAATTTAGTGGATCATTAAGAAACCTGCATGTTTCTCTCACTTGAACAACAGAAGCAATTTCACTATTGAGAAGGAAGTCGATCCTGCAAGGCATGAGATATGGCAAGGAATTAAGAAAATATATTTGAGCTCAGCGTGTCTTAGTTGCCTAAATGACAATAACAAAATTTAAACAATTTAAAGAGAAAATCCAGGGCGATGCTTATAAGGAAGTAAAGATAGCTAACTATTTTTGAGTCCTGTGATAGCTTAATTGTGTGTCACGAATCATCCAAGCACATTTGAAAGAAGTCACTTTTGACGCGTCTAGCTTACCAAATAAGTGAAAATGCGTCTTCATTTGTCATATTTATTACCTGAATGTGCTATCCATACCACCTTCAGGGCAATCCAGCATAGCCACTTTAACAAATCATACAACTGAAACAAGTAAAAGGCCCCCAGGAGATTATAACACCCAATGAGTGTCGATGTTTTTGGACTAAAACATAATAAGGAACAAATAAAGTCCCTGACAAGCACCTATACATCATCTCACTACTGAGTGAAATACAGGCATGCCCCCTCATCATGTAACCTCTCCATTTCACAAACATTATAGTTCCATGTTTATTCAATCACCAAGATTTCTGGGCTTTCGCCACAGTCCAAATTCCTGAAGTTGACACAAGTGGAACTCCATGAGGTAACATGCTAACTTTTTTGAAGAAACATATATGTATTAAACTACATGGAACTCTCAAATAAGTCTGAGGTAAGTAGGTAACCAATGTTATCCAGCGGACATGTGATACACTAACAGTTCGGATTTATTATGGTAGTATGTGTTTTGCAAATGATGCAGCAAATGAATGAAACTAAGGGCAAAAAATACAGTAACAAAAATCAATAGCTTGCTATGGTACCTGAGAGAACAGGTCAGCAAAGCTGGTTAACATGTTCTCTTCACCATCTTTGTAACTTTTATTGTTTGCATAGTACTCCACTAATTGCTCCCGGAAAGAAACCTAGAAGTAAAGTGCCTGCAATAGAATCACGAAAGAATTTAGCCAATCCCATAAGGCATATAGATATAAATCTAGAAAACAAATTTTAGATTTCTAAATAATCACCATTTCTGCAGAAAGACACAGACGAAGGGCAGGTGCTCACGATAGGTTAGAACATCTTCACCTGCGCTCCTGTGTTGGGAGCCACCGCACCCGGCTTCTCCCGCACGCTGCCGATGCCGGAACCCGCGACGGCCGCATGAAAGTCCAAGAGGTCAAACCGCGTGCGAGCTATCAGCCGCGTACTTCGCGCACGCCGTCGTCGCCATGCTCAGTAGTGTGCATGCTTGGCCGGTGACACAGAGGACGATGGCTGCAATGCTGCAGGAGCTCCGCCCGCTTCCCTGATCCGCACCGGCCACCAACGTGGGACGGCGCATCCGTGTCATTCTCCGCACCAGGGCCCCGACCACATCTGCCACCGACGGCACGGCGTCATTGCGGCTGGATCCAGGAGGGCGGGAAGGAGGGGCGGGGCGGCTGGGCTCCGGTCGGCGAGAAACGGCGAGCTCGAGTGTGGTGGGGTGGTGGGGCGGCGGGGTGCTGGGTGCGGCGGC
>NC_041383.1:148037078-148093574 GCF_002162155.2 Triticum dicoccoides | reverse complement strand
GGCGATGGGTGGTGCGGGCGCGGGCGGCGGGGTGGTGGGGTGGTGGGGCGGCGGGGTGCTTGGGCGGCGGCGGGTGAGATGCGTGGGAGGGAGGGAGAGGAGGGGAGAGAGGGAGGGGATAACCCCACAGTTTTTTTACCTAGAAAAAAATAACCCATCTCTTTGCCATCTGCCAGCAGATGGCAAAGAATCTTTGTCGTCTGCTGGCAGATAACAAAGAGGTGGGGCTGGTACGCCGTTACACTCTTGACGGCCACAGGATTTGCCAACCTCTTTGCCATCTGCTGTCAGATGGCAAAGATTATTTGCCATCCACTAGCAGATGGCAAAGAATTGGCTGATGGCAACCATGTTCTTTGTCGTATGTCAGTTCTTTGCCATCTGTTTTTTATAAGCAGATGGCAAAGACGTTCTTTGCCATCAGCTGGCAGATGGCAAAGAGCTGGCTGATGGCAAATTCCCAGTTTCCAGTAGTGTGAAGGGTTCGTGGTCCTTCTGGATTGAACTCCCACATGCGGAGAGGCTGTCGCTGGCACGATAGGACCTGGCGGACCAACATTACTTGGATTACGTTGATAAGACTGGTGGCCTTTTCAATGAGGCTCTGAATGCGGCTTTGCAGCGTCTGTACTTCATCAATGGATCCCTAGTCCAACCCTTTATTAATCCATGATGCAAGCTGTAATGGAGGGCCAGATCGAAATGCCGGTGTAGCTACCCACCTGGTACCACGGGGTTCAGTGATATAAAACCACTCCTGCTGCCACAGGTCGGAAGTTTCCATGAAGGAGCCCTTTGGCCAAGTAGTATTGGTGAGTTTGCTCACCATAGCACCATCGCACTCCGCCTGTTTCCCATCGACTACCTTCGGCTTAACATTGAAGGTCTTGAGCCATAAGCCGAAGTGTGGGGGAATACGGAGGAAGTCCTCGCACATGATAATGAACGCCGAGACGTGAAGAAAGGAGTCCGTAGCTAGATCATGAAAATCTAGCCCGTAATAAAACATGAGCCCTCGAACGAAGGGATGAAGAGCGAACCCTAACCCTCGGAGGAAATGGGAGATGAATATGACCCTATCGCCGGATCTGGGAGTAGGAATAACCTGCCCTTGAGCAGGAAGCATGTGGGGGATTTCCGCGGTTAGGTATCTTGCCTCTCAGAACTTCACAATATCTTCCTCTGTGACTGAGGAAGCCACCCACCAGCCTTGAAGGTTGCGTCCGGACATGACTGGGAGGCGCGAAGTGATTAACTTGAACCTTGGGTGCCGGAGCTCGAGGTGGGATAGGTTGAGGAAAATCTTGGCGTGAAGGAAGAAGGGCGAGTCTTTGCCCCTTTATAAAGGCGATGAATATCAAACGCCCCCTCCTAGGCCTTAAAGCATGCCTGCTCCCAAGGAATTATGCCAACAAAACGGTTGGGTTACCCACGCCCGTGTTGATGAGAATCCTGCAATAAGGGGACACGATCTCTGCTTTGACAAGACGTGCCAATGAAACCGCATCTCGAAATATTGAGCAGCAGACTAAAAAAGGTTAGAATAATGACCGGGCGGCGACGTGATGTCACGCTACAAAAAGTTGTCAGCGGATTGGACTCATGAAATATTATACTCTCTACGGTTGTGTGTGGTATTTGTTTTGCAGAACCGGACACATTTTCTTGCGTTCAAAGACTATTTTGGAGTATTCGGAGAAGGAACCCGCCTTGCAATGCCGAAGACAATCTGCACGCGGGACACCTCGTCATTGAAGCCTGGTTCAGGGGCTACTGAGGGAGTCATGGTTTAAGGGGTCCTCAGGCGTCCGGACTATTGATATGGGCCGGACTGTTGGGCTATGAAGATACAAGGCCGAAGACTCTCTCCCGTGTCCGGATGGGACTCTCCTTGGCGTGGAAGGCAAGCTTGGCATTCGGATATGAAGATTCCTTTCTCTGTAACCGACTGTGTACAACCCTAGTCCCCTCTGGTGTCTATATAAACCGAAGGCTTGGTCCGTCGAGGCAATCATAATCATACATGCTAGACTTCTAGGGTTTTAGCCATTACGATCTCGGAGTAGATTTACTCTTGTAATACTCATATTCATCAAGATCAATCAAGCAGGAAGTAGGGTATTACCTCCATAGAGAGGGCCCGAACCTGGGTAAACATCGTGTCCCCCGCCTCCTGTTACCATCGGCCTTAGATGCACAGTTCCGGACCCCCTACCCGAGATCCACCGGTTTTGACACCGACAAGCCACTCCTAGCACCGCCAGTGTAGCTTCTTCTTCCCATCTTCCTTGCCCCACCAATGGTCTGAGATAATATGATGAAACCTCTCACACGTGGTCGCTGAAAGCTGAAAATAGCTCATAATGAAAATTAGAATCGCCTGGATAATTTATTTTAGCAAAACTTCCAACCTTACTCTGGACAAAGGCCTATCAGACCAACCATGTACATGCTGCCAAGCCTTATCAGGGAGAAATTTTTAAAGAATCGTAGGAGAATGTCCAAAAGTAGGCATGCCAAGATAGGAACAATGGAAAGATTCATTTGTGATTCCAAACCTTGCATTGACATGGTGCTTTACACTTTCACGACACTCATTGCCAAAAACTATCGAGGACTTGTCCTTATTGATAAGTTGCCCCGATCCTTCACAAAATAGCTTCAAAATGGAATCCAAAGAGGCCAAACAGGAGATGTCACATAGGTGGGCCAAAGTGTCCGTTGTGTATGCCATGTAGCTCACCACAATTCTCCTTCTATAATAATAGACTTGACAAGCCTTCTGTGCACAAAAGAAACAGGTAGGGGCTAATTGGATCCCCTTGGCGAATACCCCGCGAAGGAACCACAGGTTCAGAGAGTTCACCATTGACCCTGACTGCATACCGGACATTGGTGACACACCTCATGACTGACTCAATCCAGGTCGGAGCAAAACCAATCTAGCGTAAGCACCCCTGAAGATTCATCATATCAATCTTCAGGGCAAAGAAAGGTTGCTTCGCCTTTTGTTGTCTAATAGTATGCAGACATTCATATGCAATAAGAGTGTTGTTGGTGATGAATCTACCAGGCACAAAAGCACTCTGGCACTCCGAGACCACAACAGAGAGAAACACCTTTAGTCGGTTAGCCAATACCTTGGAAGCAATCTTGTACAGAACATTGCACAGATTAATAGGACGGAAATTCTTTAGTTGCTTTAGCCTAGCAACCTTGGGGATTAGAACAATCAATGAATCATAGAACCCCTCTGGGATAGATCCCCCCTCAAGGAAGCTTCTCACAACATGGAAAATATCCTCTTACAAAATATGCAAGTGGGTTTGGTAGAAAAGAGCCGGAAAGCCATCAGGCCCAGCTGCTTTCGTTGGTCCCATCTTAAACAAAGCCACCTTCATCTCTTCATTAGAATAAGGTCCACATAGGTCCTCATTTATATCCGAAGAAATTTTGGTAGGAATGGCATCAAGAATAGCATCAGCCGAAAAATAAGGTACTGAAGTGAAAAGTGTGTCCTAAAACCTCTGAACCATACCTTTAATCTCTGATTGCGACTTACATTTAGAACCATCCTCGCGTTCCAGCAAGGAAATCATGTTTGTTCGCCGACACTTTGTTGCTCAGGCATGGAAGAAGCTTTTGTTCTGGTCGCCCTCCTGGAGCCAATCCACCCGGGAGTGTTGTCGCTGTTGGGGAACGTAGTAATTTCAAAAAATTTCCTACGCACACGCAAGATCATGGTGATGATATAGCAACGAGGGGAGAGTGTTGTCTACGTACCCTCGTAGACCGAAGATGAAGCGTTGACGCAACGTAGAGGAAGTAGTCGTACGTCCTCCCGGTCCGACCGATCCAAGCACCGTTACTCCGGCACCTCCGAGTTCTTGACACGCGTACAGCTCGATGACGCACCCTCGATCTCCAATCTAGTAGAGGCTCCGAGGGGGAGTTCCGTCAGCACGACGTCATGGTGATGATCTTGATGTTCTCCTGTCGCAGGGCTTCGCCTAAGCACCGCTACAATATGATCGAGGTGTAATATCGTGGAGGGGGGCACCGCACACGGCTAAGGAACGATCAATGATCAACTTGTGTGTTCTAGGGTGCCCCCCTACCCCCGTATATAAAGGAGGGGGGGAGGAGGTGGCCGGCCCAAGGGGGGCGCGCCATAGGGAGGGGGAAACCTACTCCAAGTAGGTTTCCCCCCTTTTTCCTAATCTTATTTGGAGGGGGAAGGAAGGAGTACTAGTATTAGGAAGTAGTACTAGTAGTAGGAAGGAAGAGAGGGGGAAGGAGAAAGGAAAGGGGGGCCGGCCCCCTTCCCCAATTCGGATTGGGCTTGGGGGGGGCGCGCCCCCCTCCCTTGCTCCTTCTCTCTTCCTCCTACATGGGCCTAATAAGGCCCATATACCTCCCGGGGGGTTCCGGTAACCTCCCGGAGCTCCAAACTTCTCCGGAACCTTTCCGGTGTCCAAATATATCCGTCCAATATATCAATCTTTATGTCTCGACCATTTCGAGACTCCTCGTCATGTCCGTGATCATATCCGGGACTCCGAACAAACTTCGGTACATCAAAATACATAAACTCATAATATAATTGTCATCGAAACCTTAAGCGTGCGGACCCTACGGTTCGAGAACGATGTAGACATGACTGAGACACGTCTCTGGTCAATAACCAATAGTGTTACCTGGATGCCCATATTGGTTCCTACATATTCTACGAAGATCTTTATCGGTCAAACCGCATAACAACATACGTTGTTCCCTTTGTCATCGGTATGTTACTTGCCCGAGATTTGATCGTCGGTATCCAATACCTAGTTCAATCTCGTTACCGGCAAGTCTCTTTACTCGTTCTGTAATATGTCATCTCATAACTAACTCATTAGTTATATGCTTGCAAGGCTTAAGTGATGAGTATTACCGAGAGGGCCCAGAGATACCTCTCCGACAATCGGAGTGACAAATCCTAATCTCGAATTATGCCAACTCAACATGAACCTTCGGAAACACCTGTAGAGCACCTTTATAATCACCCAGTTACGTTGTGACGTTTGGTAGCACACAAAGTGTTCTTCCGGTACACGGGAGTTGCACAATCTCATAGTTGCAGGAACTTTGTATAAGTCATGAAGAAAGCAATAGCAGTATACTAAACGATCAAGTGCTAGGCTAACAAAATGGGTCATGTCAATCACATCATTCTTCTAATGTTGTGATCCCACTAATCAAATGACAACACATGTCTATGGTCAGGAAACATGACCATCTTTGATTAATGAGCTAGTCAAGTAGAGGCATACTAGTGACTATATGTTTGTCTATGTATTCACACATGTATCATGTTTCCAGTTAATACAATTCTAGCATGAATAATAAACATTTATCATGATATGAGGAAATAAATAATAACTTTATTATTGCCTCTAGGGCATATTTCCTTCAGTCTCCCACTTGCACTAGAGTCAATAATCTAGATTACATAGTAATGATTCTAACACCCATGGAGTCTTGGTGCTGATCATGTTTTGCTCGTGAGAGAGGCTTAGTCAACGGGTCTACAACATTCAGATCCGTATGTATCTTGCAAATCTCTATATCTCCCACTTGGACTTGGTCCCGAATGGAATTGAAGCGTCTCTTGATGTGCTTGGTCCTCTTGTGAAATCTGGATTCCTTTGCCAAGGCAATTGCACCAGTATTGTCACAGAAGATCTTCATTGGTCCCGATGCACTAGGTATGACACCTAGATCGGAAATGAACTCCTTCATCCAGACTCCTTCATTTGCTGCTTCAGAAGCAGCTATGTACTCCGCTTCACATGTAGATCCCGCCACGACGCTTTGTTTAGAACTACACCAACTTACAGCTCCACCGTTTAATAAAAACACGTATCCGGTTTGCGATTTAGAATCGTCTGGATCAGTGTCAAAGCTTGCATCGACGTAACCATTTACGACTAGCTCTTTGTCACCTCCATATATGAGAAACATATCCTTAGTCCTTTTCAGGTATTTCAGGATGTTCTTGACCGCTGTCCAGTGATCCACTCCTGGATTACTTTGGTACCTTCCTGCTAAGCTTATTGCTAAGCATACGTCAGGTCTGGTACACAGCATTGCATACATGATAGAGCCTATGGCTGAAGCATAGGGAACATTTTTCATTTTCTCTCTATCTTTTGCTGTGGTCGGGCATTGAGTTCGACTCAACTTCACACCTTGTAGCACAGGCAAGAATCCTTTCTTTGCCTGATCCATATTGAACTTTTTCAATATTTTGTCAAGATATGTGCTTTGTGAAAGTCCTATTAAGCGTATTGATCTATCTCTATAGATCTTGATGCCTAATATGTAAGCAGCTTCTCCGAGGTCTTTCATCGAAAAACTCTTATTCAAGTATCCCTTTATGCTATCCAGAAATTCTATATCATTTCCAATTAATAATATGTCATCAACATATAAAACTAGAAATGCTACAGAGCTCCCACTCACTTTCTTGTAAATACAGGCTTCTCCAAAAGTCTGTATAAAACCATATGCTTTGATCACACTATCAAAACGTTTATTCCAACTCCGAGATGCTTGCACCAGTCCATAAATGGAACGTTGGAGCTTGCACACTTTGTCAGCACCTTTTGGATCAACAAAACCTTCCGGCTGCATCATATACAACTCTTCTTCTAGAAATCCATTCAAGAATGCAGTCTTGACATCCATTTGCCAAATTTCATAATCATGAAATGCAGCAATAGCCAACATGATTCGGACAGACTTAAGCATCGCTACGGGTGAGAAAGTCTCATCGTAGTCAACCCCTTGAACTTGTCGAAAACCTTTCACAACAAGTCGAGCTTTATAGACAGTAACATTACCATCAGCGTCAGTCTTCTTCTTAAAGATCCATTTATTCTCAATGGCTTGCCGATCATCGGGCAAGTCAACCAAAGTCCATACTTTGTTTTCATACATGGATCCTATCTCAGACTTCATGGCCTCCAGCCATTTTGCGGAATCTGGGCTCATCATCGCTTCCTCATAGTTCATAGGTTCATCATGGTCAAGTAACATGACTTCCAGAACAGGATTACCGTACCACTCTGGTGCGGATCTTACTCTGGTAGACCTACGAGGTTCAGCAGAAACTTGATCTGAAGTTTCATGATCAATATCATTAGCTTCCTCACTAGTTGGTGTAGTTGTCACGGGAACCGGTTCTCGCGATGAACTACCTTCCAACAAGGGAGTAGATACAGTTATCTCATCAAGTTCTACTTTCCTCCCACTCACTTCTTTCGAGAGAAATTCTTTCTCTAGAAAGGATCCATTCTTAGCAACAAATGTTTTGCCTTCGGATCTGTGATAGAAGGTGTACCCAATAGTTTCCTTTGGGTATCCTATGAAGACACATTTCTCCGATTTGGGTTCGAGCTTATCTGGTTGAAGTTTCTTCACATAAGCATCGCAGCCCCAAACTTTAAGAAACGACAACTTTGATTTCTTGCCAAACCATAATTCATAAGGTGTCGTCTCAACGGATTTTGATGGTGCCCTATTTAACGTGAATGCGGCCGTCTCTAAAGCATAACCCCAAAACGATAGCGGTAAATCGGTAAGAGACATCATAGATCGCACCATATCAAGTAAAGTACGATTACGATGTTCGGACACACCATTTCGTTGTGGTGTTCCAGGTGGCGTGAGTTGCGAAACTATTCTGCATTGTTTCAAATGTAAACCAAACTCGTAACTCAAATATTCTCCTCCACGATCAGATCGTAGAAACTTTATTTTCTTGTTACGACGATTTTCTACTTCACTCTGAAATTCTTTGAACTTTTCAAATGTTTCAGACTTGTGCTTCATTAAGTAGATATACCCATATCTGCTCAAATCATCTGTGAAGGTGAGAAAATAACGATATCCGCCACGAGCCTCAACATTCATCGGGCCACATACATCTGTATGTATGATTTCCAACAAATCAGTTGCTCTCTCCATAGTACCGGAGAACGGCGTTTTAGTCATCTTGCCCATGAGGCACGGTTCGCAAGTACCAAGTGATTCATAATCAAGTGATTCCAGAAGTCCATCAGTATGGAGTTTCTTCATGCGTTTTACACCGATATGACCTAAACGGCAGTGCCACAAATAAGTTGCACTATCATTATCAACTCTGCATCTTTTGGCTTCAACATTATGAATATGTGTATCACTACTATCGAGATTCAATAAAAATAGACCACTCTTCAAGGGTGCATGACCATAAAAGATATTACTCATATAAATAGAACAACCATTATTCTCTGATTTAAATGAATAATCGTCTCGCATCAAACAAGATCCAGATATAATGTTCATGCTCAACGCAGGCACCAAATAACAATTATTTAGGTCTAAAACTAATCCCGATGGTAGATGTAGAGGTAGCGTGCCGACGGCGATCACATCGACTTTGGAACCGTTTCCCACGCGCATCGTCACCTCGTCCTTGGCCAGTGCTCGCTTATTCCGTAGTCCCTGTTTCGAGTTGCAAATATTAGCAACAGAACCAGTATCAAATACCCAGGTGCTACTACGAGCTCTAGTTAGGTACACATCAATAACATGTATATCACATATACCTTTGTTCACTTTGCCATCCTTCTAATCCACCAAATACTTGGGGCAGTTCCGCTTCCAATGACCAGTCTACTTGCAGTAGAAGCACTCAGTTTCAGGCTTAGGTCCAGACTTGGGTTTCTTCTCTTGAGCAGCAACTTGCTTGCTATTCTTTTTGAAGTTTCCCTTCTTCTTCCCTTTGCCCTTCTTCTTGAAACTAGTGGTCTTGTTGACCATCAACACTTGATGCTCCTTCTTGATTTCTACCTCCGCGGCTTTCAGCATCGCGAAGAGCTCGGGAATAGTCTTGTTCATCCCTTGCATATTATAGTTCATCACAAAGCTCTTGTAGCTTGGTGGCAGTGATTGAAGAATTCTGTCAATGACACTATCATCAGGAAGATTAACTCCCAGTTGAATCAAGTGATTGTTATACCCAGACATTCTGAGTATATGTTCACTGACAGAACTATTCTCCTCCATCTTGCAGCTATAGAACTTATTGGAGACTTCATATCTCTCAATCCGGGCATTTGCTTGGAATATTAACTTCAACTCCTGGAACATCTCATATGCTCCATGACATTCAAAACGTCGTTGAAGTCCCGGTTCTAAGCCGTAAAGCATGGCACACTGAACTATAGAGTAGTCATCAGCTTTGCTCTGCCAGACGTTCTTAACGTCGTCAGTTGCATCAGCAGCAGGCCTGGCACCCAGCGGTGCTTCCAGGACGTAACTCTTCTGTGCAGCAATGAGGATAATCCTCAGGTTACGGACCCAGTCCGTGTAATTGCTACCATCATCTTTCAACTTTGCTTTCTCAAGGAACGCATTAAAATTCAACGGAACAACAGCACGAGCCATCTATCTACAAACAAACATAGACAAGCAAGATACTATCAGGTACTAAGTTCATGATAAATTTAAGTTCAATTAATCATATTATTTAAGAACTCCCACTTAGACAGACATCTCTCTAGTCATCTAAGTGATTACGTGATCCAAATCAACTAAACCATAACCGATCATCACATGAGATGGAGTAGTTTTCAATGGTGAACATCATTATGTTGATCATATCTACTATATGATTCACGCTCGACCTTTCGGTCTCCGTGTTCCGAGGCCATATCTGCATATGCTAGGCTCGTCAAGTTTAACCTGAGTATTCTGCGTGTGCAAAACTGGCTTGCACCCGTTGTAGATGGACGTAGAGCTTATCACACCCGATCATCACGTGGTGTCTCGGTACGACGAACTTTGGCAACGGTGCATACTCAGGGAGAACACTACTTGATAATTTTTAGTGAGAGATCATCTTAAAATGCTACCGTCAATCAAAGCAAGATAAGATGCATAAAGGATAAACATCACATGCAATCAATATAAGTGATATGATATGGCCATCATCATCTTGTGCTTGTGATCTCCATCTCCGAAGCACCGTCGTGATCACCATCGTCACCGGCGCGACACCTTGATCTCCATCGTAGCATCATTGTCGTTACGCCATCTATTGCTTCTACGACTATCGCTACCGCTTAGTGATAAAGTAAAGCAATTACAGGGCGTTTGCATTTCATACAATAAAGCGACAACCATATGGCTCCTGCCAGTTGCCGATAACTTCGATTACAAAACATGATCATCTCATACAATAAAATATGGCATCACGTCTTGACCATATCACATCACAACATGCCCTGCAAAAACAAGTTAGACGTCCTCTACTTTGTTGTTGCAAATTTTACGTGGCTGCTACGGGCTTAAGCAAGAACCAATCTCACCTACGCATCAAAACCACAACGATAGTTTGTCAAGTTGATGCTGTTTTAACCTTCGCAAGGACCGGGCGTAGCCACACTCGGTTCAACTAAAGTTGGAGAAACAGACACCCGCTAGTCACCTGTGTGCAAAGCACGGCGGTAAAACCAGTCTCACGTAAGCGTACGCGTAATGTCGGTCCGGGCCACTTCATCCAACAATACCGCTGAACCAAAGTATGACATGCTGGTAAGCAGTATGACTTATATCGCCCACAACTCACTTGTGTTCTACTCGTGCAAATAACATCAAACCATAAAAACCTAGGCTCTGATACCACTGTTGGGGAACGTAGTAATTTCAAAAAATTTCCTATGCACACGCAAGATCATGGTGATGATATAGCAACGAGGGGAGAGTGTTGTCTACGTACCCTCGTAGACCGAAGCGGAAGCGTTGACGCAACACAGAGGAAGTAGTCGTACGTCCTCCCGGTCCGACCGATCCAAGCACCGTTACTCCGGCACCTCCGAGTTCTTGACACGCGTACAGCTCGATGACGCACCCTCGATCTCCAATCCAGTAGAGGCTCCGAGGGGGAGTTCCGTCAGCATGACTGCGTGGTGACGATCTTGATGTTCTCCTATCGCAGGGCTTCGCCTAAGCACCGCTACAATATGATCGAGGTGTAATATCGTGGAGGGGGGCACCGCACACGGCTAAGGAACGATCAATGATCAACTTGTGTGTTCTAGGGTGCCCCCCTACCCCCGTATATAAAGGAGGGAGGGAGGAGGTGGCTGGCCCAAGGGGGGGCGCGCCATAGGGAGGGGAAAACCTACTCCAAGTAGGTTTCCCCCCTTTTTCCTAATCTTATTTGGAGGGGGAAGGAAGGAGTACTAGTATTAGGAAGTAGTACTAGTAGTAGGAAGGAAGAGAGGGGGAAGGAGAAAGGAAAGGGGGGCCGGCCCCCTTCCCCAATTAGGATTGGGCTTGGGGGGGCGTGCCCCCCTCCCTTGCTCATTCTCTCTTCCTCCTACATGGGCCCAATAAGGCCCATATACCTCCCGGGGGGTTCCGGTAACCTCCCGGAGCTCCAAACTTCTCCGGAACCTTTCCAGTGTCCAAATATATCCGTCCAATATATCAATCTTTATGTCTCGACCATTTCGAGACTCCTCGTCATGTCCGTGATCATATCCGGGACTCCGAACAAACTTCGGTACATCAAAATACATAAACTCATAATATAATTGTCATCGAAACCTTAAGCGTGCGGACCCTACGGTTCGAGAACGATGTAGACATGACTGAGACACGTCTCTGGTCAATAACCAATAGCGTGACCTGGATGCCCATATTGGTTCCTACATATTCTACGAAGATCTTTATCGGTCAAACCGCATAACAACATACGTTGTTCCCTTTGTCATCGGTGTGTTACTTGCCTGAGATTTGATCGTCGGTATCCAATACCTAGTTCAATCTCGTTACCGGCAAGTCTCTTTACTCATTCTGTAATATGTCATCTCATAACTAGCTCATTAGTTATATGCTTGCAAGGCTTAAGTGATGAGTATTACCGAGAGGGCCCAGAGATACCTCTCCGACAATCGGAGTGACAAATCCTAATCTCGAATTATGCCAACTCAACATGAACCTTCGGAAACACCTGTAGAGCACCTTTATAATCACCCAGTTACGTTGTGATGTTTGGTAGCACATAAAGTGTTCTTCCGGTACACGGGAATTGCACAATCTCATAGTTGCAGGAACTTTGTATAAGTCATGAAGAAAGTAATAGCAGTATACTAAACGATCAAGTGCTAGGCTAACAAAATGGGTCATGTCAATCACATCATTCTTCTAATGTTGTGATCCCACTAATCAAATGACAACACATGTCTATGGTCAGGAAACATGACCATCTTTGATTAATGAGCTAGTCAAGTAGAAGCATACTAGTGACTATATGTTTGTCTATGTATTCACACATGTATCATGTTTCCGGTTAATACAATTCTAGCATGAATAATAAACATTTATCATGATATGAGGAAATAAATAATAACTTTATTATTGCCTCTAGGGCATATTTCCTTCAGTCGCGTTATTATCTCCTCTCGCTCAAACAACTTGTTGAGCTATCCTTCAATGGATCGTTATTCCATTAGAGATGTGGGAGAAGTCACGGATGATCCGATTGTGTGAAGACGATGCTCCAGCTTGGTAATTTTCTTCCTGATCGAACCGAATGACTCCCTACTCCAGGAGCGAAGCGAGCCAGTGACGCAGTTCAGATACACCCATGTAGACTGAAAAGATAAAGAGCCCTCCCTTCCAGCATCCCAAACATGATCCACAATCCCCCTGTAATCAGTTGTCCGAAGCCACATTGCTTCATATTTAAAGCCTTGTTGCACAGGTCTCTAATGGCAAAGCGAAGAAGTTGAAGAGAGACAAATGTGAATAGCACAGTGATCAGATGTGGTGGTTCTCACATTCTCTACCTTACAATCCTCAAACAGGTTCAAGAAACTTGCATTTGCCACTGCCCTATCCAACTGCACCTTGACATGACACTCTGGGTCTTGCCAGTTGCACCAAGTGAACTTCAAACCAACAAAACCCAAGTCAGTCAGACTACAATCTATCAGGCAGTCACGGAATGCAGTAATTTGTGAATCATTTTGATCCCTAGGGTCACAATGTTCATCCTAAGAAAGCACCTCGTTGAAGTCCCTGCAACAGATCCATGGGCCATTCCATTGAGCTCTCATAAAACGAAGAAAGTGTTGGGGAACGTAGCAAAAATTCAAAATTTTCCTACGAGTCACCAAGATCTATCTATGGAGAGACTAGCAACGAGAGAGAGGGGAGTGCATCTACATACCCTTGTAGATCGCGAGCGGAAGCGTTCAAGAGAATGGGGTTTAGGGAGTCGTACTCCTCGTGATCCAAATCACCGGAGATCCTAGTGCCGAACGGACGGCACCTCCGCGTTCAACACACGTGCAGCCCGGTGACGTCTCCCACGCCTTGATCCAGCAAGGAGAGAGGGAGAGGTTGGGGAAGACTCCGTCCAGGAATAGCACAACGGCGTGGTGGTGATGGAGGAGCGTGGCACTCAAGCAGGGCTTCGCCAAGCACTGCGAGAGACGAGGAGGGAGAGGGGTAGGGCTGCGCCAGAGAGAGGAAAACTCATGTGTTTGGCAGCCCCAAAACCCCCACTATTTATAGGGGAAGGGGAGAGGGGGCCGGCCCCCTCCAGATCCCATCTAGAGGGGAGGGACGGCGGCCAGGAGGGGTGCCTTGCCCCCCAAGCAAGGTGGAGGCGCCCCCTTCCCCTAGGGTTTTCAACCCTAGGCGCCTTGGGCCCTGGTGGGGGGGGGGCGCACCAGCCCACCTGGGGCTGGTCCCCTCCCACACTTGGCCCACGCAGCCCTCTAGGACCGGTGGCCCCACCTGGTGGACCCCCGGGACCCTCCCGGTGGTCCCGGTACGTTACCGATAGCACCCGAAACTTTTCCGGTGACCAAAACAGGACTTCCCATATATAAATCTTTACCTCCGGACCATTATGGAACTCCTCGTGACGTCCTGGATCTCATCTGGGACTCCGAACAACATTCGATAACCACGTATATCTATTCCCTATAACCCCTAGCGTCATCGAACCTTAAGTGTGTAGACCCTACGGGTTCGGGAACCATGCAGACATGACCGAGACAACTCTCCGGCCAATAACCAACAGCGGGATCTAGATACCCATGTTGGCTCCCACATGTTCCACGATGATCTCATCAGATGAACCACGATGTCAAGGATTCAATCAATCCCGTATACAATTCCCTTTGTCTAGCGGTATAGTACTTGCCCGAGATTCGATCGTCGGTATCCCGATACCTTGTTCAATCTCGTTACCGGCAAGTCTCTTTACTCGTTCCATAACACATCATCCCGCGATCAACTCCTTGATCACATTGTGCACATTATGATGATGTCGTACCGAGTGGCCCCAGAGATACCTCTCCGTCACACGGAGTGACAAATCCCAATCTCGATTCATGCCAACCCAACAGACACTTTTGGAGATACCTGTAGTGCACCTTTATAGCCACCCAGTTATGTTGTGATGTTTGGTACACCCAAAGCATTCCTACGGTATCCGGGAGTTGCACAATCTCATGGTCTAAGGAAAAGATACTTGACATTTACAAAAGCTTTAGCATACGAACTACACGATCTTGTGCTAGGCTTAGGATTGGGTCTTGTCCATCACATCATTCTCCTAATGATGTGATCCCGTTATCAACGACATCCAATGTCCATGGTCAGGAAACATGACCATCTGTTGATCAACGAGCTAGTCAACTAGAGGCTCACTAGGGACATGTTGTGGTCTATGTATTCACACATGTATTACGGTTTCCGGTCAATACAATTATAGAATGAATAATAGAAAATTATCATGAACAAGGAAATACAATAATAACCATTTTATTATTGCCTCTAGGGCATATTTCCAACAGTCTCCCACTTGCACTAGAGTCAATAATCTAGTTCACATCACTATGTGATTGTAGTGAATCGACACCCATGGGGTTTGATCATATCTCGCTTGTGAGAGAGGTTATTAGTCAATGGATCTGAACCTTTCAGATCCGTGTGTGCTTTGCAAATCTCTATGTCATCTCCTAGATGCAGCTACCATGCTCTATCTGGAGCTATTCCAAATAACTGTTCTACTATACGAATCCGGTTTACTACTCAAAATAATCCGGATTAGTGTCAAAGTTTGCATCGGCGTAACCCTTTACGACGAACTCTTTTACCACCTCCATAATCGAGAAAATTCCTTAGTCCACTAGTTACTAAGGATAAGTTTGACCGTTGTCCTGTGATCCATTCCTAGATCACTCTTGTACCCCTTGACTGACTCATGGCAAGGCACACTTCAGGTGCGGTACACAACATAGCATACTATAGAGCCTACGTCTGAAGCATAGGGGACGACCTTCGTCCTTTCTCTCTCTTCTGCCGTGGTCATGTCTTGAGTCTTACTCAATACTCACACCATATAACACAGCCAAGAACTCCTTCTTTGCTGATCTATTTTGAACTCCTTCAAAATCCTGTCATGGTATGTATTAATTTGAAAGTACTATTAAGCGTTTTGATCTATCCTTATAGATCTTGATGCTCAATGTTCAAGTAGCTTAATCCAGGTTTTCCATTGAAAAACACTTTTCAAATAACCCTATATGCTTTCCAGAAATTCTACATCATTTCTGATCAACAATATGTCAACAACATATACTCATCAGAAATGCTATAGTGCTCCCACTCACTTCTTTGGAAATACAAGTTTCTCATAAACCTTGTATAAACCCAAAACCTTTGATCATCTCATCAAAGCGTATATTCCAACTCCGAGATGCTTACTCCAGTCCTTAGAAGGATTGCTGGAGCTTTGCACACTTGTTAGCATCTTTCAGGATTAACAAAACCTTCTGGTTGTATCACATACAACCTTTCCTCAAGAAAATCGTCGAGGAAACAATGTTTTTACATCCTATCTGCAAGATTTCATAAATAATGCAGTAACTACTAATATAATTCCAACAGAATCTTAGCATCGCTACGAGTGAGAAAGTCTCATCGTAGTCAACTCCTTGAACTTGTCGAAAAACATCTTAGCGACAAGTCAAGCTTTCTTAATGGTGACACTTACCATCATTGTCTGTCTTCCTTTTAAAATCCATCTATACTCAACAGCCTTACGACCATCGAGTAGTTCTTCCAAAGTCTACACTTTGTTTTCATACATGGATCCTCTCTCGGATTTTATGGCCTCTAGCCATTTTTCGGAATTCGGGCCCACCATCGCTTCTCCATAGCTCGTAGGTTCATTGTTGTCTAGCAACATGACCTTCAAGACAGGATTACTATACCACTCTGAAGTAGTACGCATCCTTGTCACCCTATGAGATATGGTAGTGACTTGATCCGAAGCTTCATGATCACTATCATAAGCTTCTACTTCAATTGGTGTAGGCGCCACAGGAACAACTTCCTGTGCCCTGCTACACACTAGTTGAAGTGACGGTTCAATAACCTCATCAAGTCTCCACCATCCTCCAACTCAATTCTTTTGAGAGAAACTTTTCCTCGAGAAAGGACCCGTTTCTAGAAACAATCACTTTTGCTTCCGGATCTGAAATAGGAGGTATACACAACTGTTTTGGGTGTCCTATGAAGATGTATTTATCTGCTTTGGGTTTGAGCTTATCACGATGAAACTTTTTCACATAAGCGTCGCAGCCCCAAACTTTCAAGAAATGACAGCTTAGGTTTCTCTAAACCATAGTTCATACGGTGTCATCTCAACGGAATTACGTGGTGCCCTATTTAAAGTGAATGCGATTGTCTCTAATGCCTAATCCATGAACGATAGTGGTAATTCGATAAGAGACATCATGGTGTGCCCCATATCCAGTAGGGTGCATCTATGATGTTCGGACAGACCATCACACTATGGTGTTCCGGGCGGTATTAGTTGTGAAACAATTTCCACAATGTCTTAATTGTGTACCAAACTCGCAACTCAGATATTCACCTCTATGATCATATCATAGACATTTTATCCTCTTGTCACGATGATCTTTAACTTCACTCTGAAATTACTTGAACCTTTCAATAATTCAGACTTGTGTTTCATCAAGTAAATACACTTAGCATCTACTCAAATCATCTGTGAAGTAAGAACATAACGATATCCACTGCGTGCCTCGCCACTCATTGGACAGCACACATCAAAATGTATTACTTCCAACAAGTTGCTATCTTGTTCCATCTTACTGAAACCGAGGCTTTTCAATCATCTTTCCCATGTGGTATGATTTGCATGTCTCAAGTGATTCAAAATCAAGTGAGTCCAAACGATCCATCTGCATGGAGTTTCTTCATGCGTATACACCAATAGACATGGTTCGCATGTCTCAAACCTTTCAAAAACGAGTGAGTCCAAAGATCCATCAACATGGAGCTTCTTCATGAGTTTTATACCAATATGACTTACATGGCAGTGCCACAAGTAGGTGGTACTATCATTACTATCTTATATCTTTTGGCATGAACATGTGTATCACTACGATCAAGATTCAATAAACCATTCATTTTAGGTGCAAGACCATTGAAGGTATTATTCAAATAAACAGAGTAACCATTATTCTCCTTAAATGAATAACCGTATTGCGATAGACATAATCCAATCATGTCTATGCTCAACACAAACACCAAATAACAATTATTTAGGTTTAACACTGATCCTGATGGTAGAGGGAGCGTGCGATGTTTGATCACATCAACCTTGGAAATACTTCCAACACATATCGTCACCTCGCCTTTAGCTAGTCTCCGTTTATTCCGTAGCCTTTTATTTCAAGTTACTAACACTTAGCAATCGAACCGGTATCTATTACCATGGTGCTACTAGGAGTACTAGAAAAGTACACATTTAATACTATGTATATCCAATATACTTCTGTCAAACTTGCCAACCTTCTCATCTACCAAGTATCTAGGGTGGTTCTGCTTCAGTGTCCGTTCCTCTCATTACAGAAGCACTTAGTCTCGGGTTTGGGTTCAACCTTGGGTTTCTTCACTAGAGCAGCAACTGTTTTTGCCGTTTCATGAAGTATCCCTTCTTGCCCTTGCCCTTCTTGAAACTAGTGGTTCTACTAACCATCAACAATTGATGCTCCTACTTGATTTCTACTTTCGCGGTGTCGAACATCGCGAATAGCTCAAGGATCATCATATCTATCCCTGATATGTTATAGTTCATCACGAAGCTCTAGTAGCTTGGTGGCAATGTCTTTGGAGAAACATCACTATCTCATCTGGAAGATTAACTCCCACTCGATTCAAGTGATTGTTGTACCCATACAATCTGAGTACAAGCTTAACGATTGAGCTTTTCTCCCTTAGTTTGCAGGTTAAGAAACTTGTCAGAGGTCTCATACCTCTTGACGTGGGCACGAGCCTGAAATCCCAATTTCAGCTCTTGGAACATCTCATATGTTCTGCGACATTTCAAAAAATGTCTTCGGTGCCTCAATTCTAAACCGTTTAACATTACTGAACTATCACGTAGTCATCAAAACGTGTATGTCAGATGTTCGCAACATCCACAGACGACGTTCGAGGTTCAGCACACCGAGCGGTGCATTAAGGACATAAGCCTTCTACGCAGCAATGAGGACAATCCTCAGTTTATGGACCCAGTCCGCATAATTGCTACTATTAACTTTCACCTAAATTTTCTCTAGAAACATATCTAAAACAGTAGAACTAAGACGCAAGCTACGCATAATTTGCAAAAACCTTTTGACTATGTTCAGGATAATTAAGTTCATCTTATGAACTCCCACTCAGATAGACATCCCTCTAGTCATCTAAGTGATACATGATCTGAGTCAACTAGGTCGTGTTCGATCATCACGTGAGACGGACTAGTCATCATCGGTGAACATCTTCATGTTGATCGTATCTACCATACGACTCATGCTCGACCTTTCGGTCTCTTGTGTTCCGAGGCCATGTCTGTACATGCTAGGCTCGTCAAGTCAACCTAAGTGTTTCGCGTGTGTAAATCTGGCTTACACCCGTTGTATGTGAACGTTAGAATCTATCACACCCGATCATCACGTGGTGCTTCAAAACAACGAACTTTCACAACGGTGCACAGTTAGGGGGAACACTTTCTTGAAATTTTAATGAGGGATCATCTTATTTACTACCGTCGTTCTAAGCAAATAAGATGCATAAACATGATAAACATCACATGCAATCAAAAAGTGACATGATATGGCCAATATCATTTTGCTCCTTTTGATCTCCATCTTCGGGGCTCCATGATCATCATCGTCACCGGCATGACACCATGATCTCCATCATCGTGTCTCCATGAAGTTGTCTCGCCAACTTATTGCTTCTACTACTATGGCTAACGGTTTAGCAAAGAAGTAAAGTAATTACATGGCGTTATTTAGTGACACGCATGTCATACAATAAATAAAGACAACTCCTATGGCTCCTGCCGGTTTTCATACTCATCGACATGCAAGTCGTGATTCCTATTACAACAATATGATCAATCTCATACATCACATATATTTCATTCATCACATCCTTCTTGGCCATATCACATCACATAGCATACCCTGCAAAAACAAGTTAGACGTCCTCTAATTGTTGTTTACATGTTTTACGTGGCTGCTATGGGTTTCTAGCAAGAACGTTTCGTACCTACGCAAAAGCCACAATGTGATATGCCAATTGCTATTTACCCTTCATAAGGACCCTTTTCATCGAATCCGATCCGACTAAAGTGGGAGAGACTGGCACCCGTTAGCCACCTTATGCAACAAGTGCATGTCAGTCGGTGGAACCTGTCTCACGTAAGTGTACGTGTAAGGTCGGTCCGGGCCGCTTCATCCCACAATACCGTCGAAACAAGATAGGACTAGTAACGGTAAGCATATTGAACAAAATCAACGCCCACAACAACTTGTGTTCTACTCGTGCATAGAATCTACGCAATAGGCCTAGCTCTGATACCACTGTTGGGGAACGTAGCAGAAATTCAAAATTTTCCTACGAGTCACCAAGATCTATCTATGGAGAGACTAGCAACGAGAGAGAGGGGAGTGCATCTACATACCCTTGTAGATCGCGAGCGGAAGCGTTCAAGAGAACGGGGTTTAGGGAGTCGTACTCCTCGCGATCCAAATCACCGGAGATCCTAGTGCCGAACGGACGGCACCTCTGCGTTCAACACACGTGCAGCCCGGTGACGTCTCCCACGCCTTAATCCAGCAAGGAGAGAGGGAGAGGTTGGGGAAGACTCCGTCCAGGAACAGCACAACGGCGTGGTGGTGATGGAGGAGCGTGGCACTCCAGCAGGGCTTCGCCAAGCACTGCGAGAGACGAGGAGGGAGAAGGGTTGGGCTGCGCCAGGGAGAGGAAAACTCATGTGTTTGGCAGCCCCAAAACCCCCACTATTTATAGGGGAAGGGGAGAGGGGGCCGGGCCCCTCCAGATCCCATCTAGAGGGGAGGGGCGGCGGCCAGGAGGGGTGCCTTGCCCCCCAAGCAAGGTGGAGGCGCCCCCTTCCCCTAGGGTTTTCAACCCTAGGCGCCTTGGGCCCTGGTGGGGGGGCACACCAGCCCACCTGGGGCTGGTCCCCTCCCACACTTGGCCCACGCAGCCCTCTGGGGCCGGTGGCCCCACCTGGTGGACCACCGGGTCCCGGTACGTCACCGATAGCACCCGAAATTTTCCGGTGACCAAAACAGGACTTCCCATATATAAATCTTTACCTCCGGACCATTTCGGAACTCCTCGTGACATTCGGGATCTCATCCGGGACTCCAAACAACATTCGGTAACCACGTATATCTATTCTCTATAACCCTAGCGTCATCGAACCTTAAGTGTGTAGACCCTACGGGTTCGGGAACCATGCAGACATGACCGAGACAACTCTCCGGCCAATAACCAACAGCGGGATCTGGATACCCATGTTGGCTCCCACATGTTCCACGATGATCTCATCGGATGAACCACGATGTTAAGGATTCAATCAATCCCGTATACAATTCCCTTTGTCTAGCGGTATAGTACTTGCCCGAGATTTGATCGTCGGTATCCCGATACCTTGTTCAATCTCGTTACCGGCAAGTCTCTTTACTCGTTCCGTAACACATCATCCCGCGATCAACTCCTTGATCACATTGTGCACATTATGATGATGTCCTACCGAGTGGGCCCAGAGATACCTCTCCGTCACATGGAGTGACAAATCCCAGTCTCGATTCGTGCCAACCCAACAGACACTTTCGGAGATACCTGTAGTGCACCTTTATAGCCACCCAGTTACGTTGTGACGTTTGGTACACCCAAAGCATTCCTACGGTATCCGGGAGTTGCACAATATCATGGTCTAAGGAAAAGATACTTGACATTTAGAAAAGCTTTAGCATACGAACTACACGATCTTGTGCTAGGTTTAGGATTGGGTCTTGTCCATCACATCATTCTCCTAATGATGTGATCCCGTTATCAACGACATCCAATGTCCATGGTCAGGAAACCATGACCATCTGTTGATCAACGAGCTAGTCAACTAGAGGCTCACTAGGGACATGTTGTGGTCTATGTATTCACACATGTATTGCGGTTTCCGGTCAATACAATTATAGCATGAATAATAGACAATTATCATGAACAAGGAAATGCAATAATAACCATTTTATTATTGCCTCTAGGGCATATTTCCAACAGAAAGTCCCAGAACTGAGCTTTGTCCTCTCTCCTTGGTTATTCATAAATGAACGTTGCTCGCCAAGATACCCCCTCCTCGGGCTTGACATGAACATCAATGCAGCGGCTATTGAAAGCTTTCAAAGAGACACTTACTGACACTGACCAGAACAGAACTAGGCCACCACTTAGGCCATTACTACTCACACCATGGCCACTGGAAAAACCTAATGACCATAGAATTTTTTTAGCGCCGGAATCCCTCATCTTCGTCTCTGACAAAAAGAGGAGGGTGGGGCGATAAAGCTTCACAAGCCAGCGAAGCTCGCCAACTGTCGAGTCCGACCCCAAGCCTCGACGGTTCCAGCGTAAGATACTCATTGCATTTAGCGGGGCTGCTCTGCACCCGCCGCCGGATCCACCGATCAAGGTGTTGGGAGTCATTTGTTTCTTGTTAGAATCACCATCCAGAAAATCTACAGCCACCCAAGCAGCATCACTTACACTTGCTATGGGAACTAAAGCCAGAGCATTTGCATTGACATGATCCCAGCCCTCAATAGATGAGCCACCAACTTGGTCCTTGACAGATTTCCTTTTGTGGCCCGACACACCTCTCTTTGTTTTTTGAAGAGGGAACAACTCTTTGCCCGTGCCTTCCGACCTGCCATTGCCCCGGCCATGGGAAGACATGCCACGTCCGGGAGTATTAGTTTGGCCCCTCTTAAGAGTAGAGGGAACCTCACTATCTCCGGTAACAGTAGGATCCTGACCAGGCACTTTATGATGTCTAGCAGGCTCCTATAATTGAACACCACCTGAAGGACCATTCTAATTTGATTGCTTTCTCGGGCCCGGATGAGGACGAAGCATTCCTGGACCTTGTTCCCCTTGATCTCTTAGAATGATCCTCAATCATTCATAACTTTTTAGACGCATACGGCATATGACCATTGACATCTCTTGTTCCTCGATTCGGACACAAAATGAAAGAGTGCCCTACCAGCCCACAAGAGAAGCAATAAAAGGGAAGACGCTCATACTTCACTTCAGTTGTCTGGAATTTGGCCGAGGTGACAGTAACATAACGCACAAGTGGCTCATGAACTGTAATCTCTACTCTGACCCTCTTAGAAGCATCCCAACAACGTCCATCGGCATCAGACTCCCCTCTTTCAATTGTACCAATGCGTTTTGCGAATTCCATACCAAGCTTAGACTTCATCAACCTAGGTGGAAGATTCATTATATTGGCCCATATAGTCAGCTGATCAAACCTGACCTGCAGCGGATGTATATTCGCATCAAAACAATTAAGCAGAACAGCATGTTTTCCAACTACCCACGGTGATCCTTCCATGACACGGTCATGATCCATTCGTGTGCCAAATTCCGCTATGAACAAGTTGTCTCCAGCTGGATGGAACAGCATCCCTCTCGGGTTGCCCCACGCCGGCCTCATCCCAGACTCGATAGTCTGAATGCTAGTATTGGGGGAGAGAACCTTCCCAATCAGAGCACAATCATTCCGGCGGCACCAGATCGTCCTCCTCAGCATCATCCAAGACAATAGGTTGAGCTTCCACCTCGGTAAGCCGGAGACGCCCCATCATCTCTTCCACACGAGATGGGGATCTCAATCCGGAGGCTGCTCCAGAATCAGAGGACTCCGCCGCTTTTCCCAGCAGAGACTGCGAAAGATTCAGTTGATCCCTACAAGAACCAGGAATCAGACTAGCACCCATCGTCCCAGAGATCTCCGCCATTCAGCCACGAAAAAGGACCTCAAACAGCAGCCTGAGTCGCCCCAAACAACGAGCAGTGAGAGCCCAACGACGGACCAGGCCGGCGGAAGAAGGCCAGGGACCGATGGGAACAAAAAAAAGGGGAAGATCACGATCGTAATCACAGTCCCAGAGAGATTTCACCCTAGACCTGCCGTTCGCCAGAGCACAGCGGAGGAAGGGGGAAAACAGAGCACGGCTTCCAAGCCGTAAGTTTCTACTGTTGTGGTTCCAAGTTTTATTCTACTTTTGTATAAATACTGGTGATGCTTAGCTACTAAATTTCTTTGCTGATAACCAGGAGTCTGCGCCTTGCATTAGCCGGAGTAAGTTTCTACTGTTGTTAGACTTAGACTGGCTTTGAGTTGTATAAACTTTTAAGATACTATCTTATTTAACTGAACTGAACTTGCATGTATAGAACTGTTGCTTCATGTATGGAGAGATGTATTTTTTTCAGTTGTACTGAGCATGTCAGAAACTCAGAATGCATAGAAAATAGTAGTAGTATGTAACTTGTCTCAAGAATGCACTGAAATTAACGAAACAACGGAAATGGTCAAAATATGTTGAAACCATATTCTATCACATTACATCGAGTATCTTCAGCCATAACCGAAACATAAACTTTGAAGAGTCACGGCCAGCTGTCTAACTGTTCTTACCACCTCTTCTTCATCTTTGTTCCCAATGTTGTGACTGGCCGAAGTGACTGTCCCCTATCTCTAAAGGGGCGCACACATTTGATACATCCATTTTTATTCATTTCTCCAACAAGTATTTTGTTACGGAGGGAGTAGTGAACAGTCAACACAACTGGAGCAGATGCTGCCCATAGCAAAGGAGCAAACACTCCAGCCTTCACACACAAGGTCCAAAATATTTTACACAAGGAGAAACATAAAATGTAGTTACTCATGTTAGTGTGCTAGAGAACTCAGAAATTGAGATTTATGTTTTCAGATGCAAGCAGCTCGCTAAGCAAACAAAATATTAGGCTACCCTAATTGTTCAACCAACAGTTCAAAGAGAAACAACTGTTCAACCAAATATTATAATTTCTTACAGATACAAAATAGACCAGGATGCAAGAGTAATGGGGAATGAATCAACACAAGATTATTCAGAGCACCCACTTGACAGCGATGTCATTGAACACGTAACGAGTGCGCTTGTGCTGGACCATCCGGAGGCCGTCTTGGCCACGCTCCATCTCCACGCCAGTAAGAACGGCAAACTGCTTGCCCATTTCATCATCTCCAAAGAGCTTGGCCACGCAAAACCTGTTGTCACCCATGTTGATGAGCCTGAAAAGCAGAGGGTACCAATTCTTCTCGCCAGGCAGGGTGGCATTGTCCCAGACGTGCTGCCATGTGGGTGCTTGGCCATCCATGTCCATGGTGGAGAGGTCCACAGCGCATAGGTGGTGAGGTTTTCTGCCGGCCGTGAAGCCCAACCATATGCCCAATTCGGGAACATGCTCGGCTCTCCCATAGAACGGCAGTTCCCACTCCCCAACTTGCTTCCACACGTCCAGGTGCTTCCACCCAAGATGGTGGGTAGAATCGAAGCACCACGTGTCAAAGCAGTAGGTGCCAATCTTGTCGGACGATATGCAGATAGTGGTACAACCATTGGCGTCCTTGATTGTCGTGTGGGAGTTAATCATGGAGGGCCGGTATCCAGGTTGACGGACAAATGGAGGAGGAGGAAGAAGCCGCCAATCCCAACCCTTTATAGGGTCCCTGACATCATTGGACAGTGCCCTGTACTCGAGAACCTCGAAGCAGGAGGGGGGGTACTCGCTTCGGTCGGGCAAGAACCGAGCCTGGGCAACAGCTTGACCAGGATACCTGTGCAAGACGTAGAGGCTATCCTGCCCGCTGCCTGGGTGGGTGACGGAGAAGCTCACTGGGCTCGTGCCTTTGGCCTGGTAGAGGTTGGGCAGCGTGAGATAGAGAGACTTGTCGGCGTCGAACATGACGGTGTCGCCAGCCTTGTTGGAGCTCACGATCTGACCCTCGCCGCTGCGGGGTGCGAGGAGCTCGAACCATTCCAAGCCAGGAAACAACACACCGACGGGGGACGGATCGAAGCTCGTGATCGGGTCAGGCAGCCGCCGCAAGGTCTTGTATTTCTTCTTCTCGTCGTTTGCTGACTCTTCTGCTTCTTTTATTGACGGGTAGAAAAGATGCTTGGCCGCTTCGATGCGGCGCAGCGAATAAACGCCGTCGGAATTCTGCGCTACCAGATTCACAAAACGCCGGCGTAACATGATCGCCGATCTGCCAACAAAATCCGTCTAATTAGAGAGAAAACAGATAAAACTGCGGGAGTGAGAACCCCTACATCAGGCGCCAAGCAGGGGGAAGGCTTTCGCTGAGTAATACCTGAAACAGATGATCGACAGGGCTCGCACTTCGCAGCAAGGTCTTGCGTGTAGGGATGGGGTAGACGATGTACCGTGTGCTGGGGCGGGTGGAGGAGAACGCCTGCGGCGGCGGAATGGGAGGGGTGGGAGAAGGGAAGCTAGGTCTTGCCAACTTGCCTCTTTTATATATAGTAGTGACTCCTCACTTCGGGCCAGGCCGTGAGGCTATTGCAGGCCTGGGCCGGGCCGAAAAAATAGACCCAGCTTATGTTGCAGCAAGGTCTTGCGTGTAGGCCGGGAGCTCCTAACGGGCGCCTTCAGCGCCGGTTCGGCTTACTGGCGCCCGCAGGCGATAGTACTGGGCCGGCCCAACAAATTTCTATTGATCGCAGGCGAAGTTTGCTCGCTCCTGGGTAGCGCGAAAAAATCGGCAAAAATAGGTCTCGCAGTGGATCGAACACACGCCCTCACAAACACGTTCACAAGAACAGGGCGAACTGTTTAACAACATTTATACGCGCGCAATTTATTACACATCTATTTACTGTAGTGTTTGAATTTTCAACTATTTGAAACCATTTCGAAAAAAGTTCATGAATCACAAATGAAATCATTGATTTGAAAAAAGTTCATCAATTTTGAAAAAAGTTCACGATTTTGAGAAAAAAGTTCATCGAATTTGAAAAAAGTTCATCAAGTTTCAAAATTAGTTCACAAATATTGAGAAAAAAGTTCACGGATTGAAAAAAATTCATCAATTTTCAAAAGTAGTTCACAAATATTGAGAAAAAGTTCATCAGTTTTAAAAAAGTTCATCGTTTTCAAAAAAAAGTTCATCGGTTTTGAAAATAGTTCAATGAGTTTGAAAAAAGTTCACAAAATTGAAGGAAAAATTCATCACTCTTGAAAAAAGTTCATCGAACTTGAAAAAATGTCATCAAATTTTTAAAAAATATCCATCAGATTTGACAAAACGTTCAACAAATTTGAACAAAAGTTTACCAAATTTGAAAAGGTTCATTGAATTAGAAAAAAGTTCATGGAATTTGAAAAGGTTCATCAATTTTAAATAAAATGTGGATACATTTGAAAGAAAATCATCGAAGGAGGAAGAAGGAAACAAACAAAAATGAAAACAGAAAAATGAAAAAAAAAAGAAAACAGAAAAAATGAAAGACAATATGATAAGCAAAGAAAGTGATGGAACAAAGCGCGAAGTTCATGTGGCGTGGTGGTTACCATAGTGTGATGTGAGCCAGGAGATCTTCGGTTCGAGTCCCAGCTCTTGCAGATTTTTTGCGCCTTGAAGGAAAAGAGATGGCGGGAGGCGAGCGCGAAATGGGCCGAGCCCAGTTAAAGCGGCTGCAGGCGCCAGTTTGCGGGAAACAGTAGGAACCGGCGCCTGCGGCGCTAAATAGGAAATCCCGTAGGGGATGGGGTAGACGATGGGGAGCTCCTATACAGCGCTGCAGGCGCCCGTTAACGATCCGGCGCCTGCAGCGCTGCTAGCATGGGCCGGCCCACTAGCATGCTGACCCAAGTTTTTTTAATTTTTTTATGAAAATAAAAATGTGAAATGAAGAAAGGTTTACAGATTTAAAGAAAACAAAAGTTCATCCATTTGAAAAAATACGTTCATATCTTTAAAAAAGGTTCATAAATTTTGAAAAAGTTCATCAATTTGAAAAAAAGTTCATTCAAATTGAAAAAAGTTCATCCAATTTAACAAAAGTTCATTAAAGTTGGAAAAAGTTCATAGAAATTGAAAAACAAATCATGTATTTTTAGAAAAAGTTCATGGAACTGGAAAAAAGTTCATAAATCAAAAAAGTTTATCCATTTTCAAGACAAAATGTTCATTAAATTTCGAAAAACCTCATCAATATTCAAAAAAGTTCATCAATCTCAAAAAAGTTCACAGAATTTTAAAAAAAAATCGTCAATCGGCGCCTAGATGGGCCGGCCCATTTACGGACGCCACAGGCGCCAGTTAACAAAATGCATCTTAACTGGCGCCTGTGGCGCCAAATAGGAAATGCCTGGACGATGTGCCGTGTGCGGGGGCGGGTGGAGAACGCCTGCAGCGACGGAATTCTAAATCCTACTAGAAGAACGCCCGTGCGTTGCAACGGGGCCATATTAACTTTAAGAGTTCAATATTACGACATTGGCGACCTTTTTAACCATCAAATCCTCACACACACACACTCTCCCTCCCTCTTCCTCACTCTCTCTCCCCCTCTCCCTCTCTCTAACACACACACATATCCATCTTATTGGGTACGGGACCATAATCCATCTATTTCACACACACACGCTAGTGCATGACAATATGAATTATGTGTATTATATTTGCCACCAGAACTGAGGAAATTAATTTCATATAAATAGGCCAGCCACAGCTCCAAGAATACGCGGAGGAGGTGGCCCGGGTCAACGTCGGCGCCGTCCGATGCGGGCCACGGGCCCGCTTCCAAGTGCACGTGTGAAAGGATCGATATGGTTGACTAGAGGGGGGGTGAATAGGCAACTAACAATTTTTAAGCTTTTCTTTACCAAATTGAACTTTGCAACAAATAGGTTGTCTAGATATGCAACTAAGTGAGCAACCTATATGATGCAATAACAACTAGCAAACAAGCAAGCAAGAGATGTAACAATGAGTAAGCTTGCGAAAGTAAAGGCACGAAATAACCAAGAGTGGAGACGGTGGAGACGAGGATGTGTTACCGGAGTTCCTTCCTTTTAAAGGGAAGTACGTCTCCATTAGAGCGGTGTGGAGGCACAATGCTCCCCAAGAAGCCACCAGGGCCACCGTATTCTCCTCACGCCCTCACACGATGCGAGATGTCGTGATTCCACTATTGGTGCCCTTGAAGGCGGCGACCGAACCTTTACAAGCAAGGTTGGGGCAATCTCCACAACAATCGGAGGCTCCCAACAACAACACCACCACGAAGCTTCACCACAATGGAGTATGGCTTCGAGGTGACCTCAACCGTCTAGGGCGCTCAACACCCAAGAGTAACAAGATCCGCAAGGGATAAGTGGGGGGAATCAAATATCCTTTGGTGGAAGTGTAGATCAGGCCCTTGTCACCCAATCCCGAGCAAATCAACAAGTTTGATTGGCTAGGGAGAGAGATCGAGCAAAAATGGAGCTTGGAGCAACAATGGAGCTTGGAGGTGGAAGAGGTAGTCAACTAGAGGTAGGAGACAACCCTTATATAGTCGTGGAAAAGATCCAACCGTTATCCACTAGATCTGCCCGTGACTCACGGTACTACCGCTCCAAGGGCGCGGTACTACCGCGAAGCCGCGCGGTACTACCGTGGGCCACCACGGTACTACCGTGGCAGCTGCGCAGGCCGGACCAAGCCTGAGGAAGGAGCAGTACTACCGCTCGCGCGGTACTACCGCTCCCCCTTGCGGTACTACCGCAAGGCAGGAGGGTCTCGGCCTGGGAAGGGCGCGGAAGAAATAAATTTCATCCGTGCCTACTTCCGCAGAAATTAGGGTGGCGCAAAAACCCGACGCGGTACTACCGCCCGTGAGGCGCGGTACTACCGTGGTAGGCACGGATGTAAAAAATTACATCCGCGCCTACTACCGCGACGCAGCGGTACTAGGCAGAAGGGCCATGGTACTACCGCGCTGGACGAGCGGTACTACCGTGGGGAGCGCGGATGTAAAAAATTACATCCGCCCCTACTACCGCACCGGAGCGGCACTAGGCCAGGGTGCGGCGGTACTACCGCACCAATGGAGAGGTACTACCGTGAGGGGCGCGGATGTAAAAAATTACATCCGCCCCTACTACCGCACCGGAGCGGCACTAGGCCAAGGTGCCGCGGTACTACCACGCCTAAAGAGGCGGTACTACCGTGGCCTGCCGCGGTACTACCGCTTGTACTTGCGGTACTACCGCAAGTACAGCAGTAGTCGTCAGTTTTTCGCACAACCAAGATAACGATGGGTAGCTCCAGAGTGCAAGGAAAGGAGGGACAAGTGTACGTGTGATTCCACCCTACCTTTTCGACGCGGAACCCCTCTTAATAGTACGGCTCTCCTACGACTCAACTCCACCAAAGAGAAACGTAGAACAACGCCGGCTTCAACAGTCTCCGAGGGGCACCGAATCGTCTTGTGCCTAATGATAAAGCATCTGAGGGACTCAAGGCACACGATTAGTCCGCACGAGTATTGTCATCAATCACCAAAACACTTAGGGATAAATATGCCCTTACAATCTCCCCCCTTTTGGTGTATTGATGACAACACGGGATTTGCACATAGATAAGATATTTTTAAAGCAGTGGCAAAACCCACTCCTCTAAAATATAGACGGGGCTCCCCCTAGATGTGTGCACTATAGATGAATGCTTTGGAGTGCATGGCACACAAACTAGGATCAACACTCCTCCTATATTTTAGAGACCAAGACATGATAATAAGCATAGCATAGCATGAAAGTAGCACAATATAACACAAGCTAGCTAGGATAGATAGAGTGCATATGTCTTACACCATACGAGATAAGATAACCAAGGTTCAAGCGATAAAAGCAGCAGATAGTTCAACTGAAAGCAGCAAACACACAAACTCGCAAACAAACTCGCAAATCCCTACACTCTCTCCCCCTTTGGCATCGAGACGCCAAAAAGGCAGAGAGGACACCTAAACACGCAAGAGGTGGCTCAAGCAGAGAAGTTGTCCCACGCGTCTTCGTCAGACTCCTCTGCAGCTGGAATGGACTCCTCGGCCTCCTTGCTTCTCCATCCACTCGGTCTCAGGAGTGATGCGCTCCTCAGAACCGCCAGACACATCCTCGCCATAGAGCTGCAAGACCTTGTTGTGCCGGCGACGACTCTCCTTGGACTCCACGTGAGCCCTGTACTGTCCCTTGGCTTGCATGCAGAAAAGAGACTTCATCTTATCCTTCAACTTCTTGGCCCAAGATGGCCTAGAGTCACTCTGAGAGGGCCTAGCAGAGCGGCCCTCATCAACATCCTCAGCGCCAGCAACATCCTCATCAACAGCAGCAGCCCTCGCAGTAGACGCCTCAGCACGAGTAGCGGTGTTGGCCCAGTTGGGTTTGACCCGCAGACAAATGGGCTCATGGCGAATCCAGTCAGGAGCCAGGAACTCCTCCTCAGGGTACATCTTCTCCCAAGTCTTCGAAATCAGCAGAAACAGGTAGGGCCCATAGATAGGCACCTTACGGTTGAACACAGCAAACCGAAGTTCACACCACATGATGTGAGAGACATCAAGTGGCTGAGTCTGAGACGAGCGAGCCTCCTTGCACAAAAGCATCATATCCACCATGAAGGCATGAACCTTGTCTTTGTCACCGATGCGTGGGAACAAGGAGTTGCGGAAGATGCGGTACATGATATCCAGAAAGGGATTGAGAACCAAGATAATCTTGCCAGTGGCTAGCTTCTTCTCAACCATGAACGGGGTGAGCTTGTCCTTGTTAGCAGAGTCAGCATTGCCGTGAGGGCGAACACCAACGGGAGTGTCAAGTCCATCATCAGGAACGTGAAGTAACTCCATGAACTCCTTCCAGGTAGCAGACAACTGGCGGCCATTGGTCATCCAAGTCATCCTCCTCTCATCATTGGTGTGAAAGAACACAGAGGCAAAGAACTGACAAATGATCTCAGGGTCATAGTCCATGTGGAAAGAGATCACATGCTCAATCCCAAACTGCTCCAGCAAGTCCAGAGCCTCCCCAAAGTAGTCACGAAACTTGTCCTTCCTCATGTGATGCATGTCAATCCACTTCACCTCCACATAGGTATTCTGCTTGTTCTTGATGACATCCAAGTAGATCTGGGTTTGGGACTTGTTCCAGAACAGTTCACACCCTCTGACAGTGGAGCGTGGGTGCACATAGGGGTGAAGCTGCCTGAGACGGACATACTCTTGAGCGCCTATCTCATCCATACCCCTGGCGGGCTCCTTGTGCTTGCTGGCGGTGGACTTGACATTGCGCTTCGATGCAGACGACCCCTCAGGAACTTCTCCTGGGTTGCGCAGACGCTTGGAACCAGTGTCACGAACGGGATTGGCCCGGGGAGAACCACCACCTAAAACACACACGCAAAGCACCAAAACAAGTCGAAAAGGATCAATGCAAAAGCTATAAGACAGCACATGAAACCCATAGAAGATAAACGAGAAAGTTGGCATGCGATAGATGTGAGCCACGGTAGAACTGCCATGGGGTGCGATACTAAAGTCTTAGTACAGCTTCAGACGCGGTAGTACCATGAGGGGTCACGGTAGTACCGTGGCTGGGGCAGAAGTAAGGCTTTAGTACCACACGGCACGCGGTAGTACCGCGCCCTAGGGGCGGTAGTACCGTGAGAGCGGTAGTACCGCGCCCTACGGGCGGTAGTACCGCGTCGCGTCGGATCTAGCAGGATTTGAATCTGAAAAAGACCCGCGAAGCCATGGTGGTGCTACGGTGATCAGATCTAGTGCAAGACAACAATACAAGTGTAAATCCTATGCAATACCACACTCCTTCATCCTACTCTTGCAGAGATCTAGACTAAGAGCCTCAAGAACATACAAGCCTCCCCCAAAACCTAGAAGAACCAAATACAATCAAAACGGAGAAGGATTTGGGGAAAAACCTTGGTCCATAGCAAGAGCACGAGGTGGGGAACGATCCCACCGGACGGAATCACGGGAGGGCAGCCGGTGGAGAAGATCCGGCGACGAACACCGGCTCCGTTCGTGAGCACGAGAGAGGAAAGGGCAATGTGGAGAGAAGGGGGCGAATGGGTATGGGGGAGTTAGAACTCCCCCTGCCCGACCTTATCCCCACGCGCCCGAACCGGCGCGGTAGTACCGCGGGTCATCGCGGTAGTACCGCCCGGGCGGAAGTACCGCGCCGAGGCGGTAGTACCACTCAACCAGGCGGCAGTAAAAAATTACTGCCGCTTGGGGACGGTAGTACCGTGCTCCCATTAGCGGTAGTACCGTGATTGGCCACGGTAGTACCGTGACCGACCGCGGTAGTACCGTGAGCTCACGCCACCGAAGGTTTCGAACAAGAGAGAAAGGTGCCTTTGCATCAAAAACAAACACAACACAAAACTGCACAAAACAAGCACATACCAAGTGAACAACAGGCAATCCCTAAGTGACAAAACCTCTCGAGGAGAGGGCGGTGGCCGAAGCCACCTATGTTTGAGTTGGATGGTATGGCACCGCGAAGAATTATCCTTGGGCCCATGACCAAAACTCGTCTTTGAAGCACAAGTACCATCAAAAATGGCGAATGTGAAAGAGGTGATCTATTTATGCATAATGGGGGGAGGGAGAGTTCATTGAGAGAACAACACTCCCCCTATGTCCATGCCTACACCTAGACTAGACAACAAGTTGAGTGTGGTGGGGGGTGCATGGGTTCAAGTCACATTGCTCAAATCAATGATATTTAACTCATGCCTTAACTCGCGAAATCTTGCTTCATCCAAGGGCTTCGTGAAAATATCTGCAAGGTTATCATGAGTGTTGAAATACTTGAGCTCGATCTCCCCTCGCCTAATGTGATCCCGAATGAAGTGATACCAAATCTCAATGTGCTTCGTCTTGAAGTGTTGCACCGGGTTGAGAGAAATCTTGATGGCACTTTCATTATCACACCAAAGAGGCACTTTGTCACAAATGACACCGTACTCCTTTAAAGTTTGCCTCATCCATAGGAGTTGAGCACAACAACTACCGGCCGCCACATACTCCGCTTCGGTGGACGAGAGAGACACACAACTTTGCTTCTTGGAAGACCAACTTACCAAAGAGCAACCAAGAAATTGGCACCCTCCGGAAGTGGACTTCCTATCCACTTTGTCTCCCGCCCAATCGGAATCCGTGAAACCTTCAAGCTTGAAGTTTGCTCCTCTTGGGTACCATAAGCCAAAGTTTGGGGTATGAGCCAAATATCGAAAGATTCGCTTGACCGCCACATAGTGACTTTCCTTTGGTGCGGCTTGAAAACGTGCACACATCCCCACACTCAACATGATATCCGGTCTAGATGCACAAAGGTAAAGCAAGGAGCCAATCATGGAGCGATATACCTTTTGATCCACCGCTTTACCATTGGGATCGATGTCAAGTTGGCACTTGGTAGGCATTGGAGTAGAGGCCGGCTTGACATCACTTAGCTTGAATCTTTTAAGCATGTCTTGAGTGTATTTGGCTTGGTTTATGAAGGTTCCTTCTCTTCTTTGCTTGATGTCGAAACCAAGGAAAAACTTCAACTCTCCCATCGAAGACATCTTAAACTTGGAGGTCATGAGGGCGGCAAATTCTTCATTGAAAGCTTTGTTAGGGGAACCAAAGATAATGTCATCAACATATAGTTGGCATACAAACAACTCCCCGTTGACCTTCTTAGTAAAAAGAGTGGGGTCGATTAGCCCTACTTCAAAACCACGATCTTGTAGCAACTCGGTAAGGTGGTCATACCACGCACGTGGGGCTTGTTTAAGGCCATAGAGTGCCTTATCGAGTTGATACACATGATCCGGAAAGTAGGGATCCTCGAACCCGGGGGGTTGCTTGACATAGACCAACTCATTAATGGGACCATTAAGAAAAGCACTTTTCACATCCATTTGTTGCAACTTAAAATTGTGATGGGAAGCATAAGCAATCAACAAACGAATGGATTCAAGGCGAGCAACGGGAGCAAAGGTTTCACCGTAGTCGATACCCTCGACTTGGGAGTAGCCTTGTGCTACCAATCTTGCCTTGTTGCGAATGATGTTCCCATGAGCATCTTGCTTGTTCTTGAAGATCCACTTGGTTCCAATGACGTTGTGGTTCCCGGATGGTCTTGGCACCAATCTCCACACCTTGTTGTACTCGAAGTTGTTGAGTTCTTCATGCATGGCATTGAGCCAATCCGAGTCTTCGAGCGCCTCATAGACCTTTTGGGGTTCGACACAAGAGATAAACGCGTGATGTTCACAATAGTTTGCCAATTGTATACGAGTGCTTACCCCCTTTCGTAGGCTTCCAACCACATTTTCCATGAGATGGCCTTGGGTGGTGAGCTTGGAAGCAATCTTCGCGGCACGACGCTCTAATTCCTCCTCGGGTGTGGAAGGAGGAGGGTTAACTTGATGATCTTGAGCGCCGTCTTGAGCTTGTTCTTGATCTCGAGGTTGCTCTTGATCTTGAACTCGCTCGAGGGGGAGAACTTGACCTTGGGCATCATTTAGTGGTTCATCGCCGTCTTGAGGTAGATCTTGCCCTTGGTCTTGTTCACGAGGTTGAGGGCCTTCACTTTGTTCTTCGGAAGCGTGTGGGTCTTGATGAGGTGATGGCTCTACTTGAGTAGAGCATTGTCCTTCTCCTTCGGCCACAAGGGGTTCCTCAATGGGTAGGATTTGACCAATACCCATTCTTCTTATGGCTTGGGGAGGAATTTCATCACCTATATCACAAGTACCACTTTGCTCCACTTGGGAGCCGTTATTTTCGTCAAACTCCACGTTACACGTCTCCTCAATGAGTCCGGTGGACTTGTTGAGAACACGGTAAGCATGAGAGTTTGTAGTATAACCAACAAATATGCCCTCATGAGCTCTAGCCTCGAATTTAGACAACCGAACACCTTTCTTGAGAATGAAACACTTACAACCGAACACCCAGAAGTACTTGAGGTTGGGCTTGTTGCCGGTGAGGATCTCATAAGGAGTCTTGTTCAAGCCTTTGCGAAGATAGAGCCGATTGGATGCATGACATGCGCTGTTGATGGCTTCGGCCCAAAAGTTGTACGGAGACTTGAACTCCGCCATCATGGTCCTTGCCGCATCCATCAACATCCGGTTCTTCCTCTCCGCAACACCATTTTGTTGAGGGGTATAAGGTGCCGCATATTGATGCTTGATCCCCTCGTCACTAAGAAACTCATCCAAGGTGTAGTTCTTGAACTCGGTGCCGTTGTCGCTTCTTATTGTCAAGATCTTTGCATCATATTGACGTTGAGCTTCATTTGCAAAGTTGATGACGGTTTGTTGGGTCTCACTCTTCCTCTTGAAGAAGTATACCCAAGTGTATCTTGAATAATCATCCACAATCACCAAGCAATACTTTCTTCCTCCAAGACTATCAAAAGATGGAGGCCCAAAGAGATCCATGTGAAGGAGCTCCAAGGGTCTCTTCGAGTAGATGATGGTTGAGGGAGGGTGAGCCTTTTCATGAAGCTTTCCTTCGATACAAGCACTGCAATCACGATCTTTGGAAAAACTAACATTTGTTAGTCCACGAACATGGTCCCCCTTGAGAAGACTTTGCAAAGATCTCATATTGACGTGGGCCAAACGGCGATGCCAAAGCCATCCCACGTCAACTTTAGCCATTAGGCAAGTCGCGGTCTTAGTGGGTTGCTCCGAAAAGTTAACCACATAGAGACCGTTCTCGACATGCCCAACAAAGGCTACTTTAAGAGTCTTGCTCCACAAGAGGGCCACGGTATCAATATCAAAGAATGTGGCAAAGCCCATGAGTGCAAGTTGACGAACGGAAAGTAAATTGAATGCAAGGGACTCAACAAGCATGACTTTCTTGATCGTTAGATCATGAGAAATGACAACCTTGCCGAGACCCAATACCTTAGAATGTGATGCATCACCCCACTCGACATTGGTGGGCATAGATGGAATCTCTTGCACGTCCACCACCAAGTCCTTGCTCCCGGTCATATGATTTGTTGCTCCACTATCGAGCAACCATGATCCCCCACCGGAAGCAAACACCTACATGAGATCAATGCTTGGTTTTAGGTACCCATTTAGTAATGGGTCCTTTGATGTTAGCAACAAGGGTCTTGGGAACCCAAATAGACCATTCAATGTACTCATATGAAGAACCAACAAATTTAGCAAAAACATATCCATCACTAGCACGGCACAACACATATGAAGGGTTAAAGTCGCCGGCTTTGTTTGAGGAAATGCTCTTGCCCTTTTGGACATCAACTTTCTTCACTTTCTCCTCCTTCTTCTTAGAAGCACCCTCTCCCTCTTTCACGAACGATTGTTTGAGGGGAGGTGGATGATTGGCCTTGTTGTTCTTCTTCTTCTTGCTCTTGGATTTGGGTGCGAACCCAATTCCTTCCTTGCCCACAACTTCCTTTTGATTGCTCAAAAGATCGTTGAGGTTTTTCTCACCTTGAATGCAAGTCACAAGGCCCTTCTCAAGTTGATCCTTCAACTTGGCATTTTCCTCCACAAGATGCACATGCTCACAACAAGGGTTAGTAGCACATGCATTATCAATTAATACCATATGAGGAAAGGTGGCCTTTTCCTTGATTAGCTTAACTTGGAGTTGAGCATGAGACTCTTTGAGGCTAGCATGAGTACCCTTCAAGACCTTGTGAGCCTTGTCAAGTATCTCAAACTCCTCTTTGAGTCTAGCATGATCAACCCCAAGTTTAACCTTCTCGGAGGTTAGCACACGAGACATGACAAGAGCATGATCAAGATCTTTCTTTAACTTGGCATGGTCATCATTGTGTGACTCCTCAAGAGTCAAACGATGCACACGCTCTTCCTCAAGAGCATTAGAGAGATCCAATATCTCATCGGCATAGTCACGACTATGACCTTCCATCTTGGAGATGGTTTCTTCGTGAGCCTCGATCATGTCATTGGCCTCATCAAGTTGTTCCAAGAGAGCAACAAAGTGCTTCTTGGACTTTCCCTTGAGCTTACTCATAAATAGCTCAAATTCATTCACTTCCTCATTAGACTCAACATGTTCATCAATGCAATCCTCCACGGAGGGATTAGTAATGATGGTGGTTGTGATGTTGGGGGTTACCTTGTTTGAGGCCTTAGCCATGAGGCATCTAGCGGTGATGTTTTCATTGGGTGATTCGAAGAGAGACACCCGGGGAGTAGCAATGGCAATGGATGCCATGGCCGTTACTTCTTCATTCTCATCATCATCGTCATCCTCTTGGTATTCTTCTTGAACCACCAACCCACGCGTGGGAGTCTTCTTGGCGAAGTTGTTCTTGTTGGGGAAGGACTTGGCTTTGTCTTTCCGAATGAACTTGCCACCATTGTCCTCCCGCTTCTCGTAAGGACAATCCGCAACGAAATGGCTCACATTGCCATAGTTGAAACAAGTTCTAACTCGTTGCTTGCCCTTGACGCCACTTGAGTTGTTCTTGTTGAAGTTGGGTCTTGAGCTCTTCTTGCTCCAAAATTGTCTTGAAGCAAGGGCCATGTGCTCATGGTAGTCAAACTTGGTGTCTTCGGGGTTGCTTTCCTCATCTTCGACTTCTTCCTCTTCTTCCGCAATAACCTTGGCCTTCAAAGCAAGGTTAGGCTTCTTTACTCTTTGAGAGCGGAGCACCGCATTGTCGGCGGTCTTGTCCAAGATGCTCATTGCCATGAACTCATCCAACACTTCACTTGAGGTCATGGTGTGGAAGTCCGGCCGTTGACGAATGACGGAGGACATGGCTTTGTTGTAGGGCATCATGGCCTTGAGGAACTTCCGCTTGATCCAATTGTCATCCGTGTCCTTGCTTCCATGATCTCGAAGTGCCACCGCGAGTTTGGTCACTCTTCGAAAGAGCTCACGAGGTTCTTCATCTTCTTTCATTGCAAACTCATCGGCTTCATCTTGCACCACTTCATAGTTGGACCGTTGAATGCTAGCACTTCCACGATAGAGACCCTCGACACATTTCCATGCTTCTTTGGCCACGACATGGGGTCGAAGGTGAGGGAGATCTTCGGGAAGAATGGCATATTGGATGATGAAGAGAGAACTCTCATTGAATTGATTGTCCACGGCTTCTCGAGGAGTGAAGTTGCTTGGGTCATGAGGATAAAAACCTTCTTCAATGACTCTCCAAAGGTTAGTGTTCACATGTTTCAAATGACGCTTAAAACGATAGACCCAATTATCAAAATCTTCATGCTTCTCATATTTAGGAGGTGGACCGGCATGATTCAAATGAGTGGAGGGGATAGGCCCTCCATAAACCGGGGGTTCCACATGGGCAAAGATGCCGGTGCCATTTCTACCACTAGTAGAAGGACTCTTTTCATTGTTAGCTTCCCCCTTGTCGGAGAAAGCATCCGTCACCTTGTTAGTAGGATCACCCACTTTCATAGGCGCGGTAGATAGTTTAAGTCCCTCTAGGAAATCATTAAACATGCTTTTAACCTCGGCCGTCATGGAGGTTTTCAATGTGTCTAAAGCCACATTGAACTCCTCACGAGAGACCGAGGTTCCCCCTTCGGCCGAAGATGAGATGGGATTCACACCGGAGTGTTCCTCTGCACCATCGTTGGTGTCAACCATACTCTTCGGACGGCAAAGTCCTTAATAAAGAGACGAGGCTCTGATACCAATTGAAAGGATCGATATGGTTGACTAGAGGGGGGGGGGTGAATAGGCAACTAACAATTTTTAAGCTTTTCTTTACCAAATTAAACTTTGCAACAAATAGGTTGTCTAGATATGCAACTAAGTGAGCAACCTATATGATGCAATAACAACTAGCAAACAAGCAAGCAAGAGATGTAACAATGAGTAAGCTTGCGAAAGTAAAGGCACGAAATAACCAAGAGTGGAGACGGTGGAGACGAGGATGTGTTACCGGAGTTCCTTCCTTTTAAAGGGAAGTACGTCTCCGTTAGAGCGGTGTGGAGGCACAATGCTCCCCAAGAAGCCACTAGGGCCACCGTATTCTCCTCACGCCCTCACACGATGCGAGATGTCGTGATTCCACTATTGGTGCCCTTGAAGGCGGCGACCGAACCTTTACAAGCAAGGTTGGGGCAATCTCCACAACAATCGGAGGCTCCCAACAACAACACCACCACGAAGCTTCACCACAATGGAGTATGGCTTCGAGGTGACCTCAACCGTCTAGGGCGCTCAACACCCAAGAGTAACAAGATCCGCAAGGGATAAGTGGGGGGAATCAAATATCCTTTGGTGGAAGTGTAGATCGGGCCCTTGTCACCCAATCCCGAGCAAATCAACAAGTTTGATTGGCTAGGGAGAGAGATCGAGCGAAAATGGAGCTTGGAGCAACAATGGAGCTTGGAGGTGGAAGAGGTAGTCAACTAGAGGTAGGAGACAACCCTTATATAGTCGTGGAAAAGATCCAACCGTTATCAACTAGATCTGCCCGCGACTCACGGTACTACCGCTCCAAGGGCGCGGTACTACCGCGGAGCCGCGCGGTACTACCGTGGGCCACCACGGTACTACCGTGGCAGCTGCGCAGGCCGGACCAAGCCTGAGGAAGGAGCAGTACTACCGCTCGCGCGGTACTACCGCTCCCCCTTGCGGTACTACCGCAAGGCAGGAGGGTCTCGGCCTGGGAAGGGCGCGGAAGAAATAAATTTCATCCGTGCCTACTTCCGCAGAAATTAGGGTGGTGCAAAAACCCGACGCGGTACTACCGCCCGTGAGGCGCGGTACTACCGTGGTAGGCACGGATGTAAAAAATTACATCCGCGCCTACTACCGCGACGCAGCGGTACTAGGCAGAAGGGCCACGGTACTACAACTCCAAGGGAGCGGTACTACCGTGGGCTCCCGCGGTACTACCGCGCTGGACGAGCGGTACTACCGTGGGGAGCGCGGATGTAAAAAATTACATCCGCCCCTACTACCGCACCGGAGCGGCACTAGGCCAGGGTGCGGCGGTACTACCGCACCAATGGAGAGGTACTACCGTGAGGGGCGCGGATGTAAAAAATTACATCCGCCCCTACTACCGCACCGGAGCGGCACTAGGCCAAGGTGCCGCGGTACTACCGCGCCTAAAGGGGCGGTACTACCGTGGCCTGCCGCGGTACTACCGCTTGTACTTGCGGTACTACCGCAAGTACAGCAGTAGTCGTCAGTTTTTCGCACAACCAAGATAACGATGGGTAGCTCCAGAGTGCAAGGAAAGGAGGGACAAGTGTACGTGTGATTCCACCCTACCTTTCCGACGCGGACCCCCTCTTAATAGTACGGCTCTCCTATGACTCAACTCCACCAAAGAGAAACGTAGAACAACGCCGGCTTCAACAGTCTCCGAGGGGCACCGAATCGTCTTGTGCCTAATGATGAAGCATCTGAGGGACTCAAGGCACACGATTAGTCCGCACGACTATTGTCATCAATCACCAAAACACTTAGGGATAAATATGCCCTTACAACGTGCAATGCACGTCTTCACAAATATTATAACCAGATGTGAGAAATCACATACTAACACGATGTTGCAATCAATTTGTAATTAAAGAAGCCAAAAGTCTTTTTCTTAAACCAGAATTCCTTATGCTGAAGTTTAAACAAACCCCACAATAATATGATCAAATTTTTTTGCTCTACTTATCACCTAATTAAGCAAATGCATGACTTATGAAGTGGATAAGAAATCATGTTAACTTGGAACTAAAATTCCAACAAAAGAGTGAGGAAGAAACCTTGTTATCATTGCTCTGAAGTCTGAACCTCCCCCTATCTGTTAGTGAAATGTGACTATGCTTCGAAGATAATAATTTCTTATGCAACATATGCTTTTACATCTGAAAGAGCTACAAAATATGTTGACCTGCCTATGTGCACTTCCTAAATCAAGCGAATAATATTATTTCTATCGGCAATATAAAATACTAAACATTAGTTCGAATTGAATAATATAGCAGAATTGTCATTCTGACTTTTCATCCATCACTAATACGAAAGAAAGGGACAATGTCCACAAGCCATGCAAATATTCTGACCATGGGATATTTAGGCTGGCGTATATGGGAAATCAAAGCTAAAAATGACTCGATGAGTTAGGGATACATCAATAAATATTGTAAAAAGTGATAAAAACAAATCTGCAGCAACTCGCGACCCCACGAACTCGTATTCGCAATGAGCAAGTTAGTGAGGCCGCCACGGTAGGCTAGCACCAAGGGACAAGGGCAACAACCGCCTTCCCGTCCAACGTACTGATTCTGCTGGCGCTACTTTCATCCTACGCCCATGAGTACCGCTAGTGTGTTGCCACATACAAAAAAACTACGAACTAAAATTTTCATCCAAATCATGAAAAATGTTAATGTTCCTCTCCTCTCCCATCCCTTGTGTGAACATACCCAATTCGTGGTTGGCTCGCTACATTCAGCGTAGCTCTGATGTCCACTGCCCTCACTCTTGATTAGTTGCCGCAGTGCCACGCATCTACGCCAACAAGCTGGGGGAAGAAATGCAAATGTTACACTGAGTCAAAATCAACCATCCCACAATCGTAACAATAGAAAAGATAATAACCAAATTTTAACAGAAGAACTACTGCTTGGCTCCCAGATCCATCTCGATAGCCCTTGATCTGGCTGCTGAGCTTCTCCTAGCCACCTCAACATCACGTCATTACCAAACATGTAGTGGATGCCTAGTGGGACAAGGATTAAGAAATAACATGAGGTGAAAAATACGATGGCTGTCAATTCCATAAAAGGATCCAAGTAATTTGACAAAATAGATCAGCAGCATCTTGTATAATCTCAAAAAAGCAACTAAAAATATGAGAAATGAATTGATGAAAATCAGCCCCTGCTCTCGTTCATGCTCGCTTTTGTAATGGGAGGCAAGGAATGGGGATACCGGGAGAAGAAAGGATCACATGGACGGCAAGCCTCCACCACCGGCAAGTGGGGTTGCTTCACATCCAATCTCCACGGCCGCCGCCTCCATGGGGACGAACTCCCATGTTCACAACCGGGCTCCCAATCGGCCGCTGCCTCGCCGACCTTGACGACGAAGTAGTCCCTCCCTTCGATCCCATTCGCAACGGAGGCAACACCCATCCCAGCGGACGGGTCCGCGGTGAGATCCCTACTGGATTGTGGTCGCGCCTCCCCGAACCTCACTTCGGGACACATGAGAGGGCGCCGTTGCCATGGTCAGGCTTGGATGGGGAAAGGAGGCAACATAGCAGCAACGACGCCTTCGCCGGGACTGGTGGCGACGGCGGCGGCGAGCGAGTGGGAGGACGGCGGCAGCGAGAGAGTAGGAGGGTGGTGGCGGCAGTCCATCAGCCGCCGTGACGTGAGAGGAGGATGGGGATGGGGCCGTGATCTGGACGTATGAAGCGGTCGAGAGGAGGAGAAGTAGGCGGCTGGGTTTTTCCATCGTGCGGGGTTTGGGGGAGGTCAAACGAGAGGGGTTTTTTCATGCGGGAGGCAGAGCAACGAGGGCGGATGTAGGGAGACGGGACGCGGTCGGTTGGCAGGAAAAGGAAAGGTACACATTTTTTTAGGCAGTAGAGATGATTGATGATAAGAAAGGGAAAATCACATCAATATAAGGAAATATCCCATCAATACTTGATTGGAAAATCACATCAATATAAGGAAATATCCCATCAATACTTGATTGATTGCGATTTATTTTTTATATGGTAACTAATCTGATGGGTTTATGTGGGTGGTGAAACGAAAAGGCAGGTGGGAGGGAGACGAAATAAAACCAGCGAAATAAAACCAACGAAAGTGGTGAGGCGAAACAAAACCAGCGAAAAATAACCGACGGACTATTCACCAACTTCTCCATTAGGAGTAGAGATTCGGCGCCCTGTGCGCCCGCTGCAGTACAAATCGCAAAAAATTCTGCTGGTGCTAGGAATCTAACCGGGGACGTCACGCTTAATTGTAAGCTATAGTAACTGCTACGCCATCCGTAGTAGACATACTAACTTTCATACTTTATTCCTTTTCTTCTTTTTTTGTTTTCCTGTTTTCTTTTTTCTTATTCCTAGGTTGGATGAACTTTTTTGAAATTTGTGAACTTATTCTTCAAAATCGATGAAATTTTATCAAATTCTATGAACTTCTTTTCAAAATTTGATGAACTTTTTTCCAGATTCGATGAACTTTTTTCCAGATTGATGAACTTTTTGAAAATCGATAAACTATTTTTCAAATCAATGAACTCTTTTGAAAAGTGATAAACTTTTTATTCAAAATCGATGAACTTTTTCCAAATTTCGTGAACTTTTTCTTTCATGAACTTATTTCAAATCTAGGTATTCTATTTCAAATTTGATTATTTTTTATTTTTTTGAAAATTTAACACCGTCAAGTGCGAAACGGTCAAAAGTTTAATGGTCAACTGAATTCAACGCGTCAATTGAATCGAACGAGAGTTTTCTGTTTCTGGAGCATTCGAACGGATCGATCCAGCTAAATGGGTCAGCCCAAGTGAGCTGGGACGTGAGCGCCACCAGGGGAATGCGGCGCATAAGGCGCCAACGAGGAGGACTCCGGCGGAATGGGAGGGGTGGGAGAAGGGAAGCTAGGTCTTGCCAACTTGCCTCTTTTATATAGTAGTGACTCCTCACTTCAGGCCAGGCCGTGAGGCTATTGCTGGCCTGGGCTGGGCCAAAAAAATAGACCCAGGTCATGTTGCCGTGAAAATTGATTTTCTCTTCTACTCATTGCCTACAAAAAAACGTCTTGCCTACAAAAAACTTGTCGTGTCAAAATTACCCAAAAAACACTTGTCGTACCCTCTCCTGCTAAGATAGGTCAGCGCCGCATCACATCAGCCCCAGATTCACAACTAAAAGGGGACAAGTATGATAACTTCTAGTTTTTCTTGTTGTCGCCACCTCATTCTGAAAAAGACCTAGCCACCGCCTCCACCATAGATCGGTTCCCCCTCCTCCGGCCGGCCTTGCCACTGTCAGGAGGGGTGGGGAACCCGATCTATGAATGGAGTTCTTAATAATAGTAATGCTTCCATTAGCTTAATTTAGGGTTTTGGTAGTCATCTTGTTCGTTGGAGATGGCATTGTCTACAATATATAATCTTTGTCCCTTCGTTCAACGACAAGATCTTTTCCCCAGCGTCAATGGTGGTGTTGGAAGATTAAATTTGTCTAGGTATGGTCGTTTAGATCTTGCTTCGCCAGATCTTTTTTCTCATGGTCGCCGTGAGGAGGATTGTCCTTGCAAACCGACTGCTACGTCGTCGACAATGGTGATTCGTACTCTCAGCTCCCAGCGATGTCGACCTGGTTGTTTGGTTTTTTGTCCCTGGAACTAGTATTGGCACTCTTGCCGGTGTTGGTTGATTACTTTAATGGCGGCGTGCTTGCATCATCGCCTTGGCATTGCGGCTCAAATTAAAACAATGGGAGAACCCTCGTTGGTATTTACAAGTTTGTAGTTTGATACTTTTCTTATGTTTCTATGGCTGCCTTCAGAAAAGTACAAGATTGTGTCATGGAAGAAGGAAGAGTTTGAAAATCTCAAAGATTTACTCATTTCTTTTAGACTTTATTGTGTATCGATGTAGTCAGCTCATATATCTCTACCATGTACAATTTGCTACTATAATATGTCATGGTATTGATTGTCAAAAAAGGCAAGTATGCATAGTTTTTACATGTCCGGTCACAAAAGAATATCAGTCTGGAGTCCATGCAAAAATTGGATTTTTTGCCCTAGCGGGCCGACAATCTGTGTCGCACGCTTAATTTTCCGCCACCGCCTCTGCATCCTTCTCCGTCGTCTCGACCTTCTTCTTCTTCTTCTTCTTCTTCGCCACCACCTCCATCTCCAACTCTTTTTTTGCCGCTTCAACATCTTGAAACGGACATCTTTGATGATCATCCTTGCATCATCATCTAAATCCTCCATCTTTGAAGGTCAACATCTTTGCGCCCTCCTAAGAAGCTATGATCTCAACCTTCTTCTCTTCGAGAACGACCTTCTTCACTTCGCTTGTTCTTCTTGTCGGGTGTCGGGGTCAAAACCGGCGGATCTCAGGTAGGGGCCCTGTCGTGGATTTGTCACGGCAGATGTCCTAGTGTGAGGACTTAGTCGTGAGGCCAATGCATCTATGTGGTACCTTAAAGGTGTTGGTCGGAACCGAGATACACGAGGTTTTTTACCCAGGTCCGGCCCCTCACGGTGGAGGTAAAAGCCTACATCCTGCTTCATTGATATTGATAATAATGGTCATGATTACAAGGGTGCTCTATACTTGTCTCTCTCTCAACTTGTGAAAACTTGCCCCTCTTGGGGCGCCTTGCCCCTCTTTATATAAGTTGAAGGGGCAGGTTACATGACTAATCCTAGTAGGATTAGGATTACTCTATTGCAAGTGGAGTCCTAGTCTTGCTTCCTTTGTAAGGGAATATTCCTTATGCTTTCTTCTTAAGCTTGTCCATCGGACACGCACCTTGAGTCAGTCTTCTCATAAGCCGCCTTCTAGGCCTTGGGCCTTGTTATTCCTCTGACCCGCCTGCCGGTCTCCAATGAGTCACCAGGTCCGACCGGGTCACCAGTGGGTGGAGATATCCAGGTGGGTGAGTTAATGAGTCATCAGTCTTTGGGTGGGTCACTAGTGAGTCGCCAAGTCCGGCCGGGTCATACCGCGGGGTATATCCCCGACATTAGCCCCCAGTTTAAATGGGTTTTATCCATGTTAAACTGATCCTGCAAAATAAACACAAGAACAAATTTGATAGGTTGTGCTCCGGTTTAAAGTTTTTCTGAACCGGCACCTGCTCATCCTTAAGTCCTTGTCATTTCCTTCTTGATACGTGTCCATGACTTCATAGCAAATCACCTTTAGCAGATAGGTTCAAACTTTGCCAATGCAAAAGATCCTGGTACTTCGTCTGAAAAGTCCGGGTCAATAGGCCAGCTTCATAGTCAATTTGTTGTAGAAAAATATTATAAAAAAGAATCCATTTGAGTCGGCCTTTAATGCTCTGACTTAATAAAAATATTGGACTTAAGATGTCCTCCTGGAGCTGAACCAGTTTTTGAATACTCCGGCTTAATGATGCTAGATCTTGTCAAGTTGTGATCCTCAAAATTGCTGGGTTATGACTGATAATTGTTGGAAATATGCTCTAGAGGCAATAATAAAATGGTTATTATTATATTTCCTTGTTCATGATAATTGTCTATTGTTCATGCTATAATTGTATTAACTGGAAACCGTAATACATGTGTGAATACATAGACCACAACATGTCCCTAGTGAGCCTCTAGTTGACTAGCTCGTTGATCAATAGATGGTTATGGTTTCCTGACCATGGACATTGGATGTCATTGATAATGGGATCACATCATTAGGAGAATGATGTGATGGACAAGACCCAATCCTAAGCATAGCACAAGATCGTGTAGTTCGTTTGCTAACAGCTTTTCTAATGTCAAGTATCATTTCCTTACCATGAGATTGTGCAACTCCCGGATACCGTAGGAATGCTTTGGGTGTACCAAACATCACAACATAACTGGGTGGTTATAAAGGTGCACTACAGGTAGCTCCGAAAGTATCTGTTGAGTTGGCACGAATCGAGACTGGGATCTTGTCACTCCGTATGACGGAGAGGTATCTTTGGGCCCACTCAGTAATGCATCATCATAATGAGCTCAATGTGACTAATGAGTTAGCCACGGGATCATGAGTTACGGAATGAGTAAATAGACTTGCCGGTAATGAGATTAAACGAGGTATTGGGATACCGACGATCGAATCTCGGGCAAGTAACATACCGGTGGACAAAGGGAATTGTATACGGGATTGATTGAATCCCCGACATCGTGGTTCATCCAATGAGATCATCGTGGAACATGTGGTAGCCAATATGGGTATCTAGATCCCGCTGTTGGTTATTGGCCGGAGAACGTCTCAGTCATGTCTGTATGGTTCCCGGACCCGTAGGGTCTACACACTTAAGGTTCGATGACGCTAGAGTTGTTATGGGAAATTGTATGTGGTTACCGAAGGTTGTTTGGAGTCCCTTATGAGATCCCGGACGTCATGAGGAGCTCCGGAATGGTCCGGAGGTGAAGATTTATATATGGGAAGTCTAGTTTCAGTCGCCGGAATGGTTTCGGGGGTTATCGGTATTGTACCGGAACCACCGAAAGGTGTCCAGAGGTCCATCGGGTGGGGCCACCTACCTCGGGGGACTTAATGGGCTGAATATGGGAGGGAACCAGCCCCCTAGTGGGCTAGTGCGCCCCCAAGGGCCTAAGGCGCCTAGGGTTTAGAATCCCTAGGGGAGGGGGCGCCTCCACCTTGCTTGGGGGGCAAGTCTCCCCCTCCTGGCCGCCGCCCCCCTCTAGATGGGATCTAGAGGGGACGGCCCCATCTCCCCTTCACCATATAAATAGAGGGACGATGAGAGGGCTGCAGCACCCCTTCGCTGGCGTAGCCCCTTCCTCCTCCAACTCTTCCTCCTCCTCCGTAGTGCTTGGCGAAGCCCTGCAGGAATACCACAAGCTCCACCACCAAGCCGTCGTGCTGCCAGAGCTCTCCCTCAACTTCTCCTCTCCCCTCGCTGGATCAAGAAGGAGGAGACGTCCCCGGGCTGTACATTTGTTGAACGTGGAGGCGTCATCCGTTCGGCGCTAGATCGGATCTTCCGCGATTTGAATCGCCGCGAGTACGACTCCATGAACCGCGTTGTAGTAACGCTTCCGCTTAGCGATCTTCAAGGGTATGAAGATGTACTCCCTCTCTCTCTCTCTCTCCCGTTGCTAGTATCTCCTAGATTTATCTTGGTGACACGTAGGAAAATTTTGAATTATTGCTACGTTCTCCAAAAGTGGCATCATGAGCTAGTTCCATGCGTAGATTCTATGCACGAGTAGAACACAAGTAGTTGTGGGTGATGGTTTGTTCAATTTGCTTACCGTTACTAGTCCTATCTTGGTTCGACGGCATTGTGGGGTGAAGCGGCCCGGACCGACCTTACACGTACGCTTACGTGAGACAGGTTCCACCAACTTACATGCACTTGTTGCATAAGGTGGCTAGCGGGTGACAGTATCTCCCACTTTAGTCAGATCGGATTCGATTAAAACGGTCCTTATGAAGGGTAAATAGCAATTGGCATATCACCGTTGTGGCTTTTGCGTAGGTAAGATACGTTCTTGCTAGAAACCCATAGCAGCCACGTAAAATATGCAACAACAATTAGAGGACGTCTAACTTGTTTTTGCAGGGTATGCTATGTGATGTGATATGGCCAAAAGAATGTAATGGATGATATATGTGATGTATGAGATTGATCATGTTCTTGTAATAGGAATCACGACTTGCATGTCAATGAGTATGACAACCTGCAGGAGCCATAGGAGTTGTCTTAATTTATTGTATGACCTGCGTGTCATTGAAAACGCCATGTAATTACTTTACTTTATTGCTAATCGTTAGCCATAGTAGTAGAAGTAATAGTTGGCGAGACAACTTCATGAAGACACGATGATGGGGATCATGATGATGGAGATCACGGTGTCATGCGGGTGACGAAGGTGATCAGCCGCGCCTCAAAGATGAAGATCAAAGGTGCAAAATGATATTGGCCATATCATGTCACTTTATGATTTGCATGTGATGTTTGTCATGTTTACATCTTATTTGCTTAGAACGACGGTAGCATAAATAAGATGATCCCTCACTAAAATTTCAAGAAAGTGTTCCCCCTGACTGTGCACTGTTGCGAAAGTTCGTTGTTTCGAAGCACCACGTGATGATCGGGTGTGATAGATTCTAACATTCACATACAATGGGTGTAAGCCAGATTTACGCACGCGAAACACTTAGGTTGACTTGACGAGCCTAGCATGTACAGACTTGGCCTCGGAACACAAGAGACCGAAAGGTCAAACATGAGTCGTATAGTAGATACGATCAACATGAAGATGTTCACCGATGATGACTAGTCCGTCTCACGTGATGATCGGACACGGCCTAGTTGACTCGGATCATGTATCACTTAGATGACTAGAGGGATGTCTATCTAAGTGGGAGTTCATTAAATAATCAGATGAACTTAATTATCGTGAACATAGTCAAAAGGTCTTTGCAAATTATGTCGTAGCTTACACTTTAGTTCTACTGTTTAAGATATGTTCCTAGAGAAAATTTAGTTGAAAGTTGATAGTAGCAATTATGCAGACTGGGTCCGTAAACTGAGGATTATCCTCATTGCTGCGCAGAAGGCTTATGTCCTTAATGCACCGCTCGGTGTACTGAACCTCGAGCGTCATCTGTGGATGTTGCGAACATCTGACATACACGTTTTGAGACTACGTGGTAGTTCAGTGTGTAATGCTAATGGTTTAGAATTGAGGCGCCAAAGATGTTTTTGAAATGTCGCAAAACATATGAGATGTTCCAAAGACTGAAATTGGGATTTTAGACTAGTGCCTACGTCAAGAGGTATGATACCTCTGACAAGTTTCTTAAGCCTGCAAACTAAGGGAGAAAAGCTCAATCGTTGAGCATGTGCTCAGATTGTCTGAGTACTACAATCGCTTGAATCGAGTGGGAGTTAATCTTCTAGATGAGATAGTGATGGTTCTCCATAGTCACTGCCACCAAGCTATTAGAGCTTCGTGATGAACTATAACATATCAGGGATAGACATGATGATCCTTGAGCAATTTGCGATGTTTGACACCGCGAAAGTAGAAATCAAGTAGGAGCATCAATTGTTGATGGTTAGTAAAACCACTAGTTTCAAGAAGGGCAAGGGAAAGAAGGGATACTTCATGAAACAGCAAATCAGTTGCTGCTCTAGTGAAGAAACCCAAGGTTGAACCCAAACCCGAGACTAACTTCTTCTGTAATGAGGGGAATGGTCACTGAAGCAGAACTACCCTAGATACTTGGTAGATGAGAAGGCTGGCAAGGTCGACAGAAGTATTTTGGATATACGTTATATTAATGTGTACTTTACTAGTACTCCTAGTAGCATCAGGGTAATAAATAACGGTTTGGTTGCTAAGTGTTAGTAAATCGAAATAAAAGGCTACGGAGACTAGCTAAAGGTGAGATGACGATATGTGTTTCCAAGGTTGATGTGATCAAACATCGCAGGCTCCCTCTACCATCGGGATTGGTGTTAAACCTAAATAATTGTTATTTGGTGTTTGCGTTGAGCATAGACATGATTGGATTATGTTTATCGCAAGACGGTTATTCATTTAAGGAGAATAATGGTTACTCTGTTTATTTGAATAATACCCTCAATGGTCTTGCACCTAAAATGAATGTTTTGTTGAATCTCGATCGTAGTGATACATATGTTCATGCCAAAAGATATAAGATAGTAATGATAGTACCACATACTTGTGGCACTGCCATTTGAGTCATATTGGTATAAAACGCATGAAGAAGCTCCATGTTAATGAATCTTTGGACTCACTCGTTTTTGAAAAGATTGAGACATGTGAACCATGTCTATTGGCATATATGCATGAGAAACACCATACAGATGGATCGTTTGGACTCACTTGATTTTGAATCAGTTGAGACATGCAAATCATACCACATGGGCAAGATGACTGAAAGGCCTCGTTTTCAGTAAGATGGAACAAGAAAGCAACTTGTTGGAAGTAATACATTTTGATGTGTGCAGTCCATTGAGTGCTGAGGCACGCAGTGGATATTGTTATGTTCTTACTTCACGGATGATTTGAGTAGATGCTAAGTATATTTACTTGATGAAACACAAGTCTGAATTATTGAAAGGTTCAAGTAATTTCAGAGTGAAGTTGAAGATCGTCGTGACAAGAGGATAAAATGTATATGATATGATCATAGAGATGAATATCTGAGTTACAAGTTTGGCACACAATTATGACATTGTGAAAATTGTTTCACAACTAATACCGCCTGGAACACCATAGTATGATGGTGTGTCCGAACATCATAACTGCACCCTATTGGATATGGTGCATACCATGATGTCTCTTATCGAATTACCACTATCGTTTATGGGTTAGGCATTAGAGATAACCGCATTCACTTTAAATAGGGCACCACGCAATTCCGTTGAGACGACACCATATGAACTATGGTTTAGAGAAACCTAAGCTGTCGTTTCTTAAAAGTTTGGGGCTGCGACACTTATGTGAAAAAGTTTTAGGTTGATATAAGCTCGAACCCAAAGCGGATAAATGCATCTTCATAGGACACCCAAAACAGTTGGGTATACCTCCTGTCTCAGATCCGGAAGCAAAAGTGATTGTTTCTAGAATCAGGTCCTTTCTCGAGGAAAAGTTTGTCTCGAAAGAATTGAGTGGGAGGATGGTGGAGACTTGATGAGGTTATTGAACCGTCACTTCAACTAGTGTGTAGCAAGGCACAGGAAGTTGTTCATGTGGCGCCTACACCAATTGAAGTGGAAGCTGATGATATTGATCATGAAACTTCGGATCAAGTCACTACCAAAACTCGTAGGTCGACAAGGATACGTACTACTTCAAAGTGGTACGTAATCCTGTCTTGGAGGTCATGTTGCTAGACAATAATGAACCTATGAGCTATGAAGAAGCGATGGTGGGCTCGGATTCCGATGAATGGCTCGAGGCCATAAAACCCGAGAGAGGATCCATGTATGAAAACAAAGTATAGACTTTGGAAGAACTACTTGATGGTCGTAAGGCTGTTGGGTACAGATGGATTTTAAAAGGAAGACGTACAATGATGGTAAGTATCACCATTAAGAAAGCTCGACTTGTCGTTAAGATGTTTTTTGACAAGTTCAAGGAGTTGACTGCGGTGAGACTTTCTCACTCATAGCGATGCTAAGAGTCTGTTGGAATTGTATTAGCAGTTACTGCATTATTTATGAAATCTTGCAGATAGGATGTCAAAACATTGTTTCTTCGACAATTTTCTTGAGGAAAGGTCGTATATGATACAACCAGAAGGTTTTGTCAATCCTATAAGATGCTAACAAGTATGCAAAGCTCCAGCAATCCTTCTAAGGACAGGAGTAAGCATCTCGGAGTTGGAATATACGCTTTGATGAGATGATCAAAGATTTTGGGTTTATACAAAGTTTATGAGAAACTTGTATTTCCAAAGAAGTGAGTGGGAGCACTATAGAATTTTTGATGAGTATATGTTGTTAACATATTGTTGATCAGAAATGATGTAGAATTTCTGGAAAGCATATAGGGTTATTTGAAAAGTGTGTTTCAATGGAAAACCTGGATTAAGCTACTTGAACATTGAGCATCAAGATCTAAAAGGATAGATTAAAAATGCTTAATATTACTTTGAAATGAACACATACCGTGACAAGATTTTGAAGGAGTTCAAAATAGATCAGCAAAGAAGGAGTTCTTGGCTGTGTTATAAGGTGTGAGTATTGAGTAAGACTCAAGACCTGACCACGGTAGAAGAGAGAGAAAGGACGAAGGTCGTCCCCTATGCTTTAGACATAGGCTCTACAGTATGCTATGTTGTGTACCGCACCTGAAGTGTGTCCTGCCATGAGTCAGTCAAAGGGTACAAGAGTGATCCAGGAATGGATCACAGGACAGCGGTCAAATTTATCTTTAGTAACTAGTGGACTGAGGAATTTTCTCGATTATGGAGGTGGTAAAAGAGTTCGTCGTAAAGGGTTACGTCGATGCAAACTTTGGCACTAATTTGGATGACTCTGAGTAGTAAAACGGATTCATATAGTAGAGCAGTTATTTGGAATAGCTCCAAATAGCACGTGGTAGCTGCATCTACAAGATGACATAGAGATTTGTAAAGCACACATGGATCTGAAAGGTTCAGAACCGTTGACTAAAAACCTCTCTCACAAGCGAGATATGATCAAACACCATGGATGTTGGATTCATTACAATCACATAGTGATGTGAACTAGATTATTGACTCTAGTGCAAGTGGGAGACTGTTGGAAATATGCCCTAGAGGCAATAATAAAATGGTTATTATTATATTTCCTTGTTCATGATAACTGTCTATTGTTCATGCTATAATTGCATTAACTGGAAACCGTAATACATGTGTGAATACATAGACTACAACATGTCCCTAGTGAGCCTCTAGTTAACTAGCTTGTTGATCAATAGATGGTTATGGTTTCCTGACCATGGACATTGGATGTCATTGATAACGGGATCACATCATTAGGAGAATGATGTGATGGACAAGACCCAATCCTAAGCATAGCACAAGATCATGTAGTTCGTTTGCTAAGAGCTTTTCTAATGTCAAGAATCATTTCCTTAGACCATGAGATTGTGAAACTCCCAGATACCGTAGGAATGCTTTGGGTGTACCAAACGTCACAACGTAACTGGGTGGCTATAAAGGTGCACTACAGGTAGCTCCGAAAGTATCTTTTGAGTTGGCACGAATCGAGACTAGGATTTTGTCACTTCGTATGATGGAGAGGTATCTCTGGGCCCACTCGGTAATGCATCATCATAATGAGCTCAATGTGACTAATGAGTTAGCCATGGGATCATGCGTTACAGAACGAGTAAAGAGACTTGCCGGTAACGAGATTAAATGAGGTATTGGGATACCGACGATCGAATCTCGGGCAAGTAACATACCGGTGGACAAAGGGAATTGTATACGGGATTGATTGAATCCCCGACATCGTGGTTCATCCGACGAGATCATCGTGGAACATGTGGGAGCCAACATGGGTATCCAGATCCCACTATTGGTTATTGCCCGGAGAACGTCTCGGTCATGTCTGTATGGTTCCCGAACCCGTAGGGTCTACACACTTAAGGTTCAGTGACGCTAGAGTTGTTATGGGAAATTGTATGTGGTTACCTAAGGTTGTTCGGAGTCCTGGATGATATCCCTGATGTCACAAGGAGCTTCGGAATGGTCCGGAGGTGAAGATTTATATATGGGAAGTCCAGTTGCAGTCGCTGGAATGGTTTCGGGGGTTATCGGTTTTGTACTGGGACCACCGAAAGGTGTCCGGAGGTCCATCGGGTGGGGCCACCTGCCTCGATGGACTTAATGAGCTGAATATGGGAGGGAACCAGCCCCCTAGTGGGCTGGTGCGCCCCCCAAGGGCCCAAGGCGCCTAGGGTTTGGAAACCCTAGGGGAGGGGGCGCCTCCACCTTGCTTGGGGGGCAAGTTTCCCCCTCCTGGCCGCCGCCCCCCCTCTAGATGGGATCTATAGGGGCGGCCCCCCTCTCCCCTTCACCCTATAAATAGAGGGAGGGTGGGAGGGCTGCAGCACTGCTTCCCTGGCGCATCCCCTTCCTCCTCCAACTCTTCCTCGTCCTCCGTAGGGCTTGGCAAAGCCCTGCAGGAATACCACAAGCTCCACCACCACGCCGTCGTGCTGCCGGAGCTCTCCCTCAACTTCTCCTCTCCCCTTGCTGGATCAAGAAGGAGGAGACGTCCCCGGGCTGTACGTGTGTTGAACGCGGAGGCGCAGTCCGTTCGGCGCTAGGTCGGATCTTCCGCGATTTGAATTGCCGCGAGTACGACTCCATCAACCGCGTTCTAGTAATGCTTCCGCTTAGCGATCTTCAAGGGTATGAAGATGCACTCCCTCTCTCTCTCTCATTGCTAGTATCTCCTAGATTGATCTTGGTGACACGTAGGAAAATTTTGAATTATCGTTCTCCAACAATAATGCCGGGTCATGATTGTTGCTAACACCGGGTCATGTAATTGACTTTCTTGAGCTATCCAGGCCAAAACTGAGAATATAATACCTGGTTTGTTCATAAAACTGAGAACTTGAATATATTCCTCCCTGATATGCATATCATCTATAGCCCCCAAGTCTTAAGAGGAAAACATAGTGATAGCTTAAGACTTGCTTCAATACAAATGCTGCAACTTTGGAGAAATCCAGATTGTTCATGTAAGTCACCAATCATAAACTGAACACTTTGTATTTCCCAGATTGTTCATGTAATCACCAATCATAAACTGAACACTTTGTACTTCCCATGTGTAGTCCCCAAGTGCTGGATCATTATGCAATAATGAGCAAGGACTTTGTAGATTTGATTATGTAGACTTAAGCAGCAATGTGTAGCCCCCATGGGCCGGCTCAGTAAAATAATACTGAGCTGGGACTTTATATGTACTTCAAAAAATAACACCATATGATGTAGCTCCCAAATTTTAGGTCACCTTTGATAGGAGCAATTAGTAGCCCCCAAGGGCCGGCTCATCACTATGTGATGGGTCGGGTCTTCAATGAGGCAAGTTAAAAATGACTTTGCATTAGCCCCCAAGTACCATGGTGCATGCTTGCAGTGACATGGGACTTGAATACTTGATGTAATCTCAATTTGAATAATCAATACAAAAAAAAGACACATCCGTGACATTTTGGGTTGAACGAATTTTTTTCTGTCATACATATGACACTTCTATGACGATAATTGTGACAAAACCTAGTATCATCACAGATGTGGTGGGATCCTACTTCTATGACAAAAAATCATGACAGAAAATGGGCTTTTCGTCCTGGGCGGGCCGGAGACGCATCTGCTTGACATTCTTTGGGCCGTCCATGACGGAAAAAACCGTGGTAGAAGCGAGGACGAGGAAAATTTCAGGGAGTTCCCGGTTACGGTGGGTGGTCGGGGGCCGAGCGATGCGCGTTTCTCTTGTACATGTATGCACGTGTGTGCGAGGCGTTGGCTCTAACTGAACCTGAGCGAGGCGTTGGGCTCTAACTGAACCCGAGCGATTGCACTGCAGGCTACGCGTTACTAAACCCGAGCGATTGATCGATGGCTGTTAACTGAACCCGATCGAGCGATTCCTTCGCTACTGTGCTAACTGAAGTCGATCGATGCTGCCTCTCTG
>NC_041383.1:147888470-148036681 GCF_002162155.2 Triticum dicoccoides | reverse complement strand
CTCTGGATGAACAGGACCCCGATCGATCGAGCCGGTTGGGGCTGGATGAACAGGACCCCGTGGAGGGCTGGATGAACAGGACGACCCCGTGGAGGGCTGGATGAACAGTAGCCCGTGGAGGGGTGGTTGAATAGGAGCCCTTGGAGAGGGGTGGTTGAATAGTAGCCGGTGGAGTAGCGTGCGGTGGAGGCTGGATGAACAGGAGCCCGTGGATGAATAGTCGCAGGTGGAGGCTGGAGGAGGTCGACGGTGGATGAACAGTAGCCCGTGGAGGCTGGAGGAGGTCGACGGTGGAGATGAACAGTATCCCGTGGAGTCCCGTTTTGCGGTATGCCAAACCCCTCCCGATGAACAGGACCCCCGTTTCGACCGTAGCACTCCAACACAAGTCTGTTTCGTCCGTTTTGCGGTACGCCACACCCCTCCCGATCAACAGGACCCCGTTTCGACCGTAGGAGGTCTGTTTCCTTCGTTTTGCGGTACACCAGACCCTCCCGATGAACAGGATCCCGTTTCAAACGTGGCCGTTCGAACACAAGGCCGTTTCCTCCGTTCCGCGGTACGCTAGGCCTCGTTTCCATCGCCTATTCCATCCAAGCCCTCCCGATGAACACGACGACGCATTCCGTTCCGACCCAGCCGGTTGGCTCCCCATAAACATGACGACGATGCTGTTTCTCCGTTCTGACCCAGCCATGTACACGAGCCCTGGCCATACGTATGCGCGAGTAGGCATTCGAGACCCCGCCCGTATGTACACATACGTGGCCGAATTTTCTTTCTTGCACACTGGCCGCTGTACGTACTTGTACATGCTATGTGCGTGCCTCTACATCGACCAGTATATATGTACGTACACGTTCGCGACCAGAATGACAATGCTACGTACGCTTCGATAAGATGGGTCCCGACTGTCAGGCACTTCCTTGCGTGCGAAGATGTAGCTGGTGGGTCCCAGCAGTCAGGGGGGCGAATCGGTTTTTTTTGCCCGGACGCACTTCCTTGCGTAAGAAGATGTAGCTTGTGGGTCCCAGCAGTCAGGGGGAAATGTTTTTTCTGCGAAATAAGGTGGCCCGTCCGGTGGGTCCCCACTGTCAGGTGGAGGAATAATTATTTTGCGCGTAATAAAGAGGCACTTCCTTGCTGCGGCCGTGGACCCAGCTGTCAGCCTCTCCACGTATAGTCCACTTCAGATGCATGTCAGTCGTTGACCACGTTGACTAGGCCGCACCGAGAGCACCAGGGTGGTGGACGACGGCGAGGCCTAGGAAGGGACGAGATGGAGGCAGGGAAGACTTGGCAGTTGTTTCCCACGCGGAGGGGAGTACGACTGTACAAGGGTTTATTGGTTCATCTCCCGTTGCCGGAGAATAACAGCAGGTGTGGGTCAGTAGAGGGATGGCTAGGCCAGCGATGGGAGTACGATGGGGCGGTGAGGCCTGCGTGGCAGCACAGCCGGCCGCGGGGAGGAGGGAGCAGGCAGTCCCGCCAGCACTTGTTTGAGCGGCTGGAGCAGGAAGAGCAGAGATTGAAGAAGCACGATGGCCGTTGGATGGACATCCAACAGTCACTGCTTGTGCGCCAACCTTTTTTTAGGAAAGCCTCAAATCTGTGGAAAACAGCATACAACCCATCTGACATTATTTCTAATAATTTATAGCCAATTTGCTAATTCTTAAGGTTTTTTTGGAGCCCATATTCTTTTTGTTAGCATTGCAGCCCATATTGTGGCCACGGTTAAAAAATTATACGAAATTTTGCATATTTCGGTGCGGTCCGAACTGTTTTTAATCCCAAAATTTCGACTCACATTCAAACTTGGTTTTAAAAATAAATGTATGTCAATATAAAATCCAACAAATTCTCCATGCATAAAAATTAATGTAATTTAAAATCTCGAAATGAAAAAAAAAGATATTTGAAACTAATTGCCGGTTTGATGTGTTTTAAAAATGTACAACCCATTTCTCATTACTGATGGGCCATTTTCCCGGCCAGCCGAATGAAAGCTCTCCTCGTCTTGAAAGATTTGCAGCCCAACAGGCCTGACAAAGCGACTTACTTGGCAAATCACAAAAAACTGGGCTGTGGCCGTGGACCCAGCTGTCATCCTCTCCACGTACAATACTCTTCCGATGAAATTCCGTTGACCACATTGACCATGCCGCGCCGAGAGAACCAAGGCGGTGGACGACGGTGAGGCCTAGGAAGATGACAACATGGAGATGGGGAAGACGCGGCAGTGGATGCCCACGCAGAGAGGAGTACGAGGGTTCACTGGTTCGGCTGCGGTGTGAGGCTGCCGTCGCCGCAGGGCCTGACTAGCGGTGGGAGTAGTAGGGGGCGATGAGGCCTCAACGGCAGCACAACCAGCCACTGGAGGCAGGAGCAGGCAGTCTCCCCGGCGCTGGTTTGGGCGGCTGGTGCAAGAAGAGCAGCGATTGAAGAAGCAGCAGGACTGTTCGATTCAAATCCAATGGTTACTGCTGCTAGAATCGTTTGTTGACTAAGTTGACAAGCCCTGCGTACACATCAACTTAGTAGGCCCACAGGTTAGCCTCCCAACCGGTGCGCCCCAGATGTTAGTGGGAGGAATCATTTTTTTGCGTAATAAGGAGGCAGTTGATTGCGTGTGGCCAGGCCAGCGGAGGGAGTAGGGTGGGCCGAGGAAGCCTGCGCGGCATCACAGCGGGCCACAAGAGGAGGGAGCAGGCATTCCTGCCGATGCTAGTTTAGGCGGCTGGAGCAGGAAGATCAGAGATTGAAGAAGCACGTCGGCCGTTGGATGGACATCCAACAGTCACTGTTGCTAGAATCGTGTGTTCATTGACAAAGCCTTGCGTAAACAAGTGAGCCTCGAAATCTGTGGCGTGTACAGCCCATTTGCTATTATTTTTATAATTTTTACTCATTTTCTAATTCATATGGAATTTATTGTAGCCCGTTTTCCATTTTTAGAATTGCTGGCCATTTTCTGGTCAGTACCAGGGTCAAAAAATTAACTAAATATGTGGGAAATTTTGAAAATTCGCAAATTTTTACTGGGAAACAAAATATTCTTAATCCAAAAATTAATAGCCATACTAAAATAAGTTTAAAAATAAATTAGTACTATGTCATGTTAAATCCAGTGAAATACGTATAAGATATCAGTGAAGAACAAAAACAAAAAAAGAAACTAATATCCCATTCGCTATAATTTTTTTGGAATTTTCAACCCCTTTTGATATTACTTTTAACAGACATTGACCATACTCTTTGGCTAGGGCGGAATGCATCCCTCCTTGTCTTGAAAGATTTGCAGCCCAGTAATTCAGAGAAAACAAATAGGCCTGGCTTAGGTATTCTTCAAAAAGAAATACTGGGCTACCTATCTTCCCAAAGAACTGGTGCATGAGCATTTAGCTTTATTTATTTACTTATTTATGTTTAGGGGCCCATGAGCATGTACCAGGGCCGGATTCATGTGAGAGCCTCCCTTCTAGTTAATTATGGGCTTCTCTATTGGGCCTTCATCAATGGGCTGCATGTTATCAACAAGTGGAAAATGTGTTCCGTACGAAAAATAGTATGAGCTACATACGGTACGGGGCACTAAAGGATCGAACCGTGCAACGACTTCCAAAACATTGTGTTTGTCGTTCTAACAACATATTTATTCAACCAACAGATGAAATATACTACTGATTGTACATTGAAAATAGCAGCAGCAGCAACCAGGGATGGGGGTGCAACAGAAGCAGTAAGCAGGCCAGAAGAGTGAAGATGCAGCTCTCTCTTCCAAACCAAACATTAGCCATCATTACAAAAGGGCTACCAAAAAAGAACAAGTGTATGCATCAAACTAAATAAAGATCCTACTACACCAAGTGTACGCATCTAACTAACTAGCTCAGTTAGACATTACTATTTATTAAGCTGTGGAGATTGGCTGACGGCTTGAACCAGATGGGTGCCTGACGGGGGAAACTCCAGCCAGCAGGTCAAAGTCTGATACTTGCGACCCTCTCTCCTACTTTGGGCTGCAGAGTGTGGCGACACATATCAGGGTATGGTGCACGAAGAGACGCATGGTACGCTGTGTACACATAGTTTTGCCTGATGAGCGAAACCGCACTGCCATCATGATCCTTGTCGTCGGTTATCTCCTGGTTAATCGGATAATTCACTCCGACAAACAAAGAGCATGTACCAAGGCTACTTACCAGCCTCCAGTCAAAAATTCTTGAAGGCCCAAAGAAGCTGGGATCCTGCTCAAAGACCTTACAGTGACTGTGATTATATTCCGCGAAACAACACGTCCGATACATGCGAACGATCATCAATCTTTCGCTGTCGTCTGATCGAGCCGGGAACCACCTGCAACTGCCATGCCGCTTTTCTTTGAAAGGTTCTGGGATTAGGAAGGGTAGGGACACGAGGCGGCCTACAACATCATATCAAGTTGGAGTCAAATAAAAAAGAGCTCTTGATTTAGTCAACCTTAAGAACAGCATGTTATGAGCATGAATATTTTTTCAGTAAATGTTGACAGTAATATAAGCAAGCCATCATGATATCATAGGAACGTAACATACTGCTGTAACAGCCATTTGTAGCGATGACTGGAGTAGGCCAGCAATATGTCCAGCCATAGAAGGAGTCGATAGTGTAAATGAAGCCCTTGTGTTCAATGGCATCAGAGAACCATGAAGGATGTATGATCCTGCAATGGACGTGCAAATTTATGCACTTACCGCAGTGACCTGTCAGATAGGCGAGACCGCAGTTGAAGAATGCAATTAGCCTGAAGTCTTTATAATTCGCAGATCTTGTGGGCACTTGGCAGATTACAACCTTGAGCAAATCAAACTTGGTATCATGTTGGCTACTGTAAGATTCCGAGTATTATGGGCCGCGGTGCCAAAACAGTGCAGTGTTTCGAAGGAAGGGGGATCAATCACCGGGTCTAGACCTCCACGAGCATCCAGCTGCCGCGACCGTTGATGAGCACCATCCAAGACGTGTTCATGCCGACCCAGTACATACCGTTAATGTAGTTGAGGGTGACGGGGATCGGATCGCAGTCAAGGGGGTTGATGCTCGCCACCCTATGATTGTTATGCTGCGTGACACGCCGTTTTTGAAGATCAGGCGACATCAGCAAGCAAGGAGCTGGCTTAAAAAGCTCCGGCCTGAGGGCTTTGAGTAAACGGTACAGCCCCGATGAGCATGCGGCGGGCGGCATGGTACTGAGATTGTCCACACGCGAAACAATGAGCTTGATTACCTCTGTGGGGAGCGAATTCCAGCCACTCTTTTGGCGGACGCTGCTCGGTTCTGCCATTGTTAGTGCTTGGGTTTCGGACAAGGGGGGGAGGTGCCTTAGCGGGGATGGAAGATTGGATGAGATTATCTGCGGAGAAAGATGGAGAAGCGAATATGTGCTGCTGGAAGTGGATAGGTGATGATGACTACAACACGGCGCTTGACTTACGAGACACATACCAACAGCATAGGGTCATATCGATGCCAGACAACTTGCTTGAGTGATCACAGTACTGGTACTCCCTACAGTAGTATGCCCTAACTTGCTTGAGTAGAGTAGTAGTGTAGGACTTTGCTCTACTACTAGAACGGGAGGAGTAGTATATTCTAATCAAAAATTGTTACAAACTTCAATGCCCGAGCGTGGAACGACTACGAACTGTGCTCAAAGACTGTGTCTATGTGGTGTTTGGACTTATATGCAAAAAAATAGCAAGATGACCGTGCATTGCACGGCACACCATCATCACCAACTCGGTTTTTTCTGTACTCCTACTCCTATAAAAGACTCAGTTGGTGATGATGGAGGCGAGGTGGCGTGTTTAGCCGGCCGTGCAGCGGATGGCGCAACACTATTCGATTTGTTATAAAAAACAAAGAAGAGTAGTAGAGATAGAGACTTAAGGGAGGAGTGAGGGAGTCCTAGATTAGGGGGTATCCGGACAGCCGGACTATATACATCGTCCGGACTATTGGAGCGTGAAGATACAAGACTCAAGACTCCGGCCCGTGTCCGGATGGGACTCTCCTTTGCATGGAAGACAAGCTTGGAGATCCGGATAGTATATTTCCATCCTTGTAACCGACTCCATGTAAACCCCAGCTCTCTCCGGTGTCTATATAAACCGGAGAGGATGGTCCTTAGAAGGCCGATCACAATTACAATCATACCATCATAGGCTAGCTCTTAGGGTTTAGCCTCTATGATCTCGTGGTAGATCTACTCTTGTACTACTCATATCTTCAATATTAATCAAGCAGGAAGTAGGGTTTTACCTCCATCGAGAGGGCCCGAACCTGGGTAAACATTGTGTTCCTTGCTTCCTGTTACCATCATCCTAAGACGCACAGATTGGGACCCCCTACCCGAGATCCGCCGGTTTTGACACCGACATTGGTGCTTTCGTTGAGAGTTCCTCTGTGTCGTTGCTTTGAGGCTTGATGGCATCTTTAATCGCCAATAACACGGTCCGGTGCGAGACTTTTCTCCCCGGACAGATCTTTGTGTTCGGCGGCTTCGCACTGCGGGCCAATTCGCTTGGTCATCTAGAGCAGATCGACAGCTATGCTCGTGGCCACCAGTCAGGTTCGGAAACTTGAACTACATGGTGGATATTCGCGGAGACTTGATCTTCGACGGATTCGGCCCTGTGCCAGGAGCGCTGGACAGTCACGACGAGCACGGCCTAGACCTGCCATCGGGCAATGCTCGGGACATCACCTGTGCATCAGCCCCGGATCTAAATCCGGAACAGGTTGCGCCGCCCAAGGACGGAAGGGTAGACCCCGCCCCGCAGGCCGCATACTCATCGGCGGTGGAGCCGAACACATGTCTCACCTCTGTGGAGGCCTGTAACCTCGGGCCCCCGGACTCGTATCCGATTGTTGGTTCCGGTCCGCATACCTTCGAGCCAGTCAAACCAGGTTGGGCTCTGGTAATGGAGCTTACCGCTGCGGACATCTTCCAGCACTCACCCTTTGGCGACATGCTGAACTCATTAAAGTCTCTCTCTTTGTTAGGAGGCTCTGGTCCGAATTATGTCCGGCCTGAGTGGGAAGCAGGCGACGAAGGAATTAGTTGCCCACCCACCACCCACTTCATTGCCATGATCAATGATTTAACCGACGTTCTTGAGTTCGACTCCGAAGACATCGACGGTATGGACGACGATGCAGGAGAAGATCCAGAATCTCTGGGGCATGGGACTACTACCTTGTCACATGATATATACATGGTGGATACGCCCAAGAAGGACGACAACGATAATCCGGAAGATAAAACACCCGGGCAAAAGCCAAAACGGCAGTGCAGACGCTGCTCAAAGTCCAGCAACAGTAAAAATAGCGACAAGAGCGCAAGAAGGATCGATATACCAGTAAACCCCGAAGGCAGTAACAACCACATGGACCCAGCGATGGAGCAGGACGAGCCAGGTCACGCCAAACTGAGTTCGGAGCAAACACCCGATCACAATGATCCGGAGGGACGAGATCATGAAACCGCCCCAGAACAGGAACACAGTCCGGACAACGATGCATTCACCATTCCGGACGAACGAGGGGAACGAGACAACCTCCACGGAAAGCTTATGGCCATGGCAAGAAGTCTAAAGAAGCAGAAACAACGGCTTAAAGCCGCACAGGAAAAGCTCAGTCGCAGATGGAATAAAGTGCTAGACACTGAAGAAAGATATGGCGACGATCGCCATGCAAAAAGCTATCCAAAATGCAAGCTACTGCCAGAATTCGACGATGAGGCCGTTCCACCAAAGAATAATATGACCAGGAGACCAGACGTACCGCTTCACAACCACAACAGAGCGGCTACTGACACCGCGCACGATCTACGTGAGAAGCTGGATAAGAAGGCCGGTGCAGCCAGGTCCATCTATGGATCTAAAGGACACACCCCAGCAAGGGACTATGGTCACCCAAACGCTCATACGAGCCAAATACCAGTTCAGAATAAGCACCGGACACAGCAACAGCTGACTACATGCCACAACGCGCCTAGATACAGAGGGGCTGCTTCACCGAAGAAGTACTGGACCATGAATTCCCACAAGGCTTTAAACCTGTGAACATAGAGGCATACGACGGAACGACAGACCCAGGGGTCTGGATCGAGGATTTTATCCTGCATATTCACATGGCTCGCGGGGATGACCTCCACGCCATCAAATACCTTCCCCTCAAGTTGAAGGGACAAGCTCGACACTGGTTGAAAAGCCTCCCCGAAAATTCAATCGGGAGTTGGGAGGAACTCGAGGATGCTTTCAGGGACAACTTTCAAGGGACTTATGTCCGGACTCCGGATGCAGACGATCTAAGTCACATAATCCAATAACCCGGAGAGTCCGCCCGCAAGCTTTGGAATAGATTCCTCACTAAAAAGAATCAAATAGTCGACTGTCTGGACGCTGAAGCCTTAGCACCATTCAAACACAGCATCCGCGACGAATGGCTCGCCCGGCACCTCGGCCAAGAAAAGCCAAGGACAATGGCATCCTTAACAGGCCTTATGACCCGCTTTTGCGCGGGTGAAGATAGCTGGTTAGCCCGTAAAGGCACCAGCGACCCCAGCACATCAGAAATAAGGCATGGCAACGGGAAGCCACGGCGTAATAAACACAAACGCCAAAACAAGGAAGAGAGCCCGGATAACACGACGGTCAATGCCGGATTCAGAGGCTCTCGACCTGATCAGCAAAAGAAGTCATTTAAAGGCAGTAAAGAGGGACCGTCCAGTCTGAACAGAGTCCTGGATAGACTATGCCAAATTCATGGCACCCCGGAGAACATGTGAACCACACGCATAGAGAATGCTGGGTTTTCAAGCAGGCCGACAAATTAAATGCTGAACACAAGGGGAGGGAAACACCAAGTGAAGACGAGGATCAACCTCGCCAGCCGAACACTTAGGGACAGAAAAAAATTCCTCCAGAGGTTAAAACAGTAAACATGATCCACGCGACTCACACATTCGCAAGAAGGCATGAACGCGCGCCCAGAGACATGCATGATGTAGAGCCCATCGTACCCACATCTGACCACTGGATGTCTCGTCCGATCACTTTCGATCACATGGACGGCCGAACTAGTATTCGGCGCGGAGGATCACATGCCTTGGTGCTTGACCCAATAATCGACAGATACCGTCTCACCCGCGTCCTCATGTACGGTGGCAGTAGTCTCAATTTAATATACGAGGACACTGTCCGCAGAATGGGGATAAACCCATCCAGAATTAGCCAAAGCAACACCACCTTTGAAGGGGTGATACCAGGCGTTGACGCCCACGACAGGGGCTCCGTCGTGCTAGAAGTAACATTCAGCTCCCCAGGTAACTCCAAAAGCGAAGAACTACTCTTCACCATCGCACCGTTCCAAAGTGGCTATCACGCATTGCTTGGAAGAGCGGCCTTCGCCCGCTTCAACGCATTGCTGAGCTATGGCTACCTTACACTCAAGATGCCCAGTCCACGTGGCGTCATCACCGTTAGCGGAATCACAGAGAGCTCTTCACGCGCAGAGGAACACGCGACGGCCCTGGCGGCCGGACTATAAGCAGCCTCCAATATTAGAAAACATGACTGGTCATTAAGACCACAAACATGGTTAGACAAGCCCGGTAGCCCGGATAAAACTCAACCAGGGCACCGTATATGTAATCCCATAGCGGAAACCAGGGGCTATAAATATTTAATACAGCCCCACACTTGGCTCAACCTTATTGGCAGGCCAATATCTAAGACTTTTATTATCAATCGCATACTTACGTTGTACTCTCCTACGAGTTTTCTTTTTCCACAGACAACTTCCACGCGATACCCTTCCAGGATACGGCACAACGGAGACAAAGGCGCAGACGTGCAGCAGGGCCCCGTTTAACAGGTTTCTTTTTAGATTAAGCCCCTGTGTAAACCTTTTCTACTGCCTCTTGTTGTTTAACCATCCCATGGGTTCCATACCCACAGAGGATACTGCCGTTATTGGCATTTCGCCATGACAGATCACCGCACGTACCTGGAAACATAGGGTTCATAATGAATGGGCATTCTTGAGCCCATCTCCTGTTACAAAGCCCGAACACCTTCGGGAGTGTTCGGCGTCATAAGTTTGGCCTTATATGCATCAGCTCTGAATCATGTCTTTGGTCAAATGTTGGGTTTGCCCGGCTCCTGAGTTTGCCGCCTTACATTCCATTATTATCGGCTAAGGCAGGCCAAAGGAGAACTACTGCGATTGTGCCCTGGTTATTCCGGATGAGCACCTCAGTAGAGAAAGCCAAAAACTGACTGTCATGATACAGCGAGAGACTGTTCGACCACTCGAAGACTCACCGGAATCTCTAAGGATTCCTCCGCATTAACGAAGGGCCGTTTCCCGGCCATGTACACATGCGCCCATATTCGGATGCACGCGAATGTACCAGGGGCTACATAGTGGCCCCACCGTTAGACTCCCATGGCTAAGCGAAAGTGTTACAGCTATATAGTCCGGTTGCCTAGTTTGATGTGCGATCACCTCCTTAATGGACCAAGACGTTGGATCAAGTGTGATTAAGCATATTTTTCGCGAACAACCCCGCATTGTATGCGTGGGGGCTGAAGCCAACGACTGCTATCTTTCGGACTACTTATACATATAAAAACAGCCGTACAGGGGACACAATCATATTTTCAGGCAAAAAGTATAAATATAGCCTCATAATCAAAATAAACATTGTTTTTTACAATGATTCGACTTATCACTCGAAGAGGAAATTCTTCGAGCACTGCGCCTCTATTAGGCGGGCACCTTCTGTGACCTGCGCCAAGTAGTGCTCGGCCGGATATTGGCCGCCCGCCGGATCCTGGGTCGCTATAATGGTGGCCTCCGTATCCGTCCAATAGGCTTTAACGCGGGCAAGAGCCATCCGCACACCCTCTATGCACGCCGACCTCCTCATGGCGTCAATCTGAGACACGGCCCCAAGAAATTGCTGCACCAAACCAAAGTAGCTGTTCGGCTTAGGCCCCTTTGGCCAAAGATGGTCTATTACAGACCGCATTGCAAGCCCGGACAACCTGTGGAGCTCCGCCACAGCAGCCACCTTCTCATTTAGCGGCAGCGGGCGAGTGGGAGCATTGAAATGCGACCAAAAAAGCTTCTCCACTTCTTTATCACCTTGACCCTCGAAGAACTTGACAGCGTCAGCTATACTATGCGCCAAGTCCGCATATGCGTCTACAGGACTCCAGCGCTCAGCCAGGGGAGCATACTTCGGATCCAAAAACTTCGTCCGCAGTAAGTAGGAGCCCCTAGCCACGATTTTATCGGCCTGTTGGAGCTCCTCCCGCATACCCCGGATCTTGGTCTACATTTCTTTGGCGGCATTCAGTGCCTTGCCCAGCTCGGCCGAACTAGCCTTATTCTCCTTTTCAAGGAGTACATACCGGTCGGCGGCATTTTTCAACTCTTCAGCCATTTCGGCTATCTTTTCCTCGCTTCGGCGATGAGCAGCCTATTCGGCTCTCAACTCTTCGGCCGCCTTTAGGGCAATTGCATTGCTAGCCCGAGCTTGTTCCTTGGCCTGAGCAAGTTCTGCCCTTAGGGCCTCCACGGCAGCAACACCATCTGCAGTGCATACACATGACATTAACATTATGCCATTCTCGCATTTTCCTATACAATATAATAAGGGAAGCAGAGCGCATACCCTGGGATTCTTCCAGCCGTTTGTTCACCAACGTGATATCGGCATCAATAGATCCGATCTGCCTTCTCAGTTCGGAAACTTCAAATGACTGGTCGGCTGCCGGATCCTTATATACCTGCACACATGTACGGTGCAACCATTACTATATGATCCCCCGTTTGCCGCCTATGGCGGGCAACCAGAGTCTCAGGGGCAACTATCCATAGGGAGCACACCTAGCGGGCGCTTCATAACCAAAAAATAGTGCATTTTTCACTACATACCTCAAAGCCTTTGAGCAGGCTTGTAAATGCCTCATTCAAACCGCTTGTAGTGGACGAAATCTTCGTGAGCACATCTTGATTAAAGAGAGGTGCTCCTCCGAGAGCGCGACTCACTCTAGAAGGCCTGTCAGTACGTCCAGCCGGACATCGAACTGTGCCGGACCCTTCTCATCGCCCCCCGTGGGAGCCAAACGCTCCGGGCTCAAGGTGACTAACGTGTTAACTTTCGGCTTTGGCAGATCCGGACTCCTCCGTGTTGACACCTCAGTGTCCCCCGCTTCATGAGGCGGAGAGGTGGGTGGGGTCTCACTCTCCATCATCTCCGGATGAAGATCCCCCGAAGACAAACTCTATTGAGAAGAGTTGCTCGCCGGACTGCAAAAGACGAAGTCCCGGTTATGGATCTCGGAGAAACACCATACCTTCGAATTAATGAATAACTTACGGCTCTGGGGAGGGTGGCCCGTTGGTGGGCACGATGCGGTGAGGGTGCCCGTCGTGGCAGAGCCGCCTGGTGATACCTTCTTCCCTTGCTTGGGCGTCTCCGCCTCCAAGTCTTCGGAGGCGGCCCTCTTCTTTCCGCATGGGGAGGAGACTTTAACCTCCCCTTCCCGGCTATCCTCCATAGGAGAGGTAGAGATTCCCCCGGTCTAGATGCGTAGTGCATGAAGTTCGGCTTCCCTGCCCTTTCCTTCGCCTTTCCCTGAGGGGATTTTGCTGAGCACCCGGCCAAGCATCTTGGCAATGGTTGGACCGGGTGAGCCTTCAGGAAGTGGCGCCGGACACCTGATTCTCTCCGCCTTATTGAGCCATTCCTGGCCACGGAGGGATTTTCAGAATAATAGTTATGATAAATATAAATGAAGTGTCCAGCTTTAAGGTTACTTACTTGGCCATCTAGGCGATTGCAGCTTAGGCCCGCATCCTCGGTGGTGTCCGGACACTTTACTTGTGGTCCAAAGAATAATTTACACATTCCTTTGAGCTTCAGGCCGAAGAAGTGCTTAATAGTCCGCGGACCCTCCGGATTAAACTCCCACATCCGGAGAGGCCGACGTTTGCACGGTAACATCTGTCGGATTAGCATCACTTGCATTATGCTGACAAGATTTATGTCCGTCTCAATAAGCTCCCGGATGCGATTCTATAGTTCTGGTACATCACCAGCGGGTCCAAAATTCCGTCCTACATCGGTCCAAGATGCTAGCTGTGATGGAGGGCCCGAGCGAAACTCGAGGGCAGCTACCCACTTTGTGCCTCTAGGAGCTGTAACATAAAACCACCTCCGTTGCCATACATCAGATACTTCCGGAAAAGAACCCTCTGGCCATGGGGCATCGGCGTTCTTGCTTATTATGGCACCTCCGCACTCCGCATGTCGCCCCTCGATCATCTTCAGCTTCACATTGAAGGTCTTGAGCCATAAGCCGAAGTGTGGGTTGACGTGGAGAAAAGCCTCGCACACAATAATGAACGATGAGATATGGAGGACGGCGTCTGGAGCTAGATCATGAAATCCAACCCATAGTAGAACATGAGCTCCCTCACAAAGGGGTCGAGGGTGAGGCCCAGGCCTTGAAGGAAGTGATGAGTAACAAACACCACGCTCTCACTGGGCTCCGGCGTAGGGATGACTTGCCCCGGAGCAGGAAGCCTGTGCTGGATATCGCCAGTCAGGTATCCGACCTCCCTAAGCTTCATGATGTCCTCCTCTTGAATCGAGGAGGCCACCCACCGGCCTTTTGCATCGGATCCGGACATGTTGGAGGATCTGGGGTGTTGGAGCTTGGGTCTTGGGTGTTAGAACTCGAGGTGTGAGAAGGAGCAGGGGAGGTGGAAAAGAGGCGTAGGCCTTGACCCCTTTATAAAAGGGATGAATATCAAGAGTCCTCAGCGTGACCGCTTGAGACTTATCTAAAATACACGGAGTCATACCAACGGTCGCCGTAGGGTCACACACGCCCATATTGATGAAAAATCCCGTAATAAGAGGAACATGATCTCTGCTTTGGCAGGACATGCCAATAAAACCGCCTCGCAACACGAGTCGAGGTGGAGCAGGAAACACCGGTTCGTGTTGGACCAGGCCATGATGCAAGGGCACGACGCACAAAGATCGCCATCAGAACGGATTTATGCTATGTTTCCTAAAATGGTGTGTGAAGATCATCTTGCAGATCCGGACACGGTCTACGTGTTCGATAATAACCTTGGAGTATTCGGAGAAGGAACCTGCCTTGCAATGCCGAAGACAAGATTGTGCGCTGGACTCATCGTCATTGAAGCCTGATTTAGGGGCTACTGAGGGAGTCCTGGAGGGGGTATCCGGACAGCTGGACTATATACATCGTCCGGACTATTGGAGCATGAAGATACAAGACTCAAGACTCCGGCCCGTGTCCGGATGGGACTCTCCTTTGCGTGGAAGACAAGCTTGGCGATCCGGATAGTATATTTCCTTCCTTGTAACCGACTCCATGTAAACCCTAGCTCTCTCCGATGTCTATATAAACCGGAGAGGATGGTCCTTAGAAGGTCGATAACAATTACAATCATACCATCATAGGCTAGCTCTTAGGGTTTAGCCTCTACAATCTCATGGTAGATCTACTCTTGTACTACTCATATCTTCAATATTAATCAAGCAGGAAGTAGGGTTTTACCTCCATCGAGAGGGCCTGAACCTGGGTAAACATTGTGTCCCTTGCTTCCTGTTACCATCAGCCTAAGACGCACAGATAGGGACCCCCTACCCGAGATCCGCCGATTTTGACACCGACAAGGAGCACGAGGTTGTGGGAGATAAGGATGAACGAGGCAAGGCCTTATCTGTAAATGTGGAGAGAGGTGCTGTTGACATTTGGGGAGTGCACTCTCGCGACTGCTGGCAGCCACGACTTCACCGACGACGACTTCTTCCCCGACCTCGGCAACCTCTTCCTCAATGACATGGGCGACAACCTCAACGCCAACGGTGCTGCTCCCGTTGCACCGTATGTGTTTCTGTCCTTCCTGTTCGAAATCGTGGTAGAATTCATGTTTCTACTCTGTATCCTACTAATATGCTAGTCCACATGATTAGTTTCATCTCTGTTATAGTCGTCATGATTTATTTTGTGATTATTTGGATTAAATCTCGTAGTAACTTGCTCATATATTCAAGTGGCGCAACGTCTGAGGGAGTCCTGGACTAGGGGGTGTCCGGACAGCCGGACTATCATTATCCGCCGGACTCCCAGACTACGAAGATAGAAGATTGAAGACTCCGGCTCGTGTCCGGAAGGTACTTTCCTTGGCGTGGGAGGCAAGCTTGGCGATACGGATATGTAGATCTCCTACCATTGTAACCGACTCTGTGTAACCCTAGCCTCTCCGGTGTCTATATAAACCGGAGGGTTTTAGTCCGTAGGACAACATTACATCACAACAATCATACCATAGGCTAGCTTCTAGGGTTTAGCCTCCTTGATCTCGTGGTAGATCTACTCTTGTACTACCTACATCATCAATATTAATCAAGCAGGACGTAGGGTTTTACCTCCATCGAGAGGGCCCGAACGTGGGTAAAAACACTGTGTCCCTTGCCTCCTGTTACCATCCGCCTAGACGCACAGTTCGGGACCCCCTACCCGAGATCCGCCGGTTTTGACACCGTCATTGGTGCTTTCATTGAGAGTTCCTCTGTGTCGTCGCCGGATGCCTTTACCCGTCTTCAAAGACGGTGTTTTCGCCGGAGGGGCCTTGGCTGCCGGCCAAACTATCCGGCTTGGTGGCTTTCTTATGACCGCCTGTCCGGCCGCCGCTTCAGCAATGACTTCTCAAGTCGTCGGAAGCAATCTTCGCGTCAGCCCTAAAGCTGCCGAACAGTTAGATCCAATTGAGCTCTCGTCTGTTAACGAGCTCTTGGATCGCATCGCCGCCCTGGGAGTCGCTACAGACTACAATCAGATCGGGCTTAAAACCGATCTGAGAGAGATTAACTCTCCCCAGGCCACCCACCACGTCACTGTGGTAGAGGAACCACTCGGCAATTCTTTGCCAGTGTCGAAAACAATCCGTGTCCGGATTCCCGAACCCTCCATGCCGGATTCCCGCGGAGGGACGGACTTTGATCGAGCATTGAACCTAAAATCATGCGTCGCTCCGGACTCGCTGGACTGTCTCTAGCAAACCAAGCTTCCGAATTCGGAAGCCCCTCGGCCTTTGACACCAAAGATGGGCAGGGATCCGGATTTTATTCCACCCACCCGCCCGGACACATGCGATCTATCTCTAATACGACAAGAGCCTTCAGAAACAGTACATCATTACTGGGCCAGATTCCTCCTGGTTATGGACAGGATAAAGGACTGCCGAGAGGAAAACACAATCTCAATCTTCTGCAATAACTGCACGGACAAGGGAATTCTGAACGCCATTGATCGTCGCAAGATTACGCGCTTCACCGATCTGGCGTCCATAGTACGAAAGTACTGTGCGATGGAAAGTTTCCGGAAAACTGAAAATCAATTTTGGATAATCCGGCCCCAAACCTAGTCCGCAGCAAAAGGGCGCCTTACACTCGCGCCCCAGAGGCAAAAACCAAAAAACAGAAACCCGATAAGGGAAACGAACCGTACTGGAGGGATGGCTCAATGGACCCTGTAAACTTCATAGTGCAGAGGGAGCCGTCCCAAAACATAGCCTTAGAGCATGTTGGATATTGCGGCAGGTGGCCAAAAGTGGTGAAGAACTTCTTGCTCCGGGAAACCACTCCAACAATACCAGCACGGTGTTAACAGTCTTCGAGACCTTCGCATCAAACAATATGCGAAAGCGAACAATCCGCGGACTCGCCGAAGTCTACCAAGTAGCAACAGCAAACCCATGGAGCGACACAACTATTACTTTCAACGCCAGCGATGAGCCCAAATTCCGAACAACCAGAGCACCAGCTGCACTGGTACTTAGTCCCATAGTGGACGGCTTTCGACTGACAAAAGTCCTCATGGATGGAGGCAGCGGACTAAACCTCATTTACGAGGAAACTCTGCGAAAAATGGAAATCGATTGGAGCCGTATTGAGCGAAGCAGCACAACCTTTAGAGGAATAATCCCCAGCCAGGAAGCACGCTGTACTGGAAAAATCACACTCGACGTGGTGTTCGGCTCTCCAGACAATTACAGATCCGAAGAAGTCACGTTCCAGGTGGCCCCGTTCAGCAGTGGCTACCACGCCATATTAGGACGAGAGGCATTCACAATTTTTCAAGCAATACCTCATTACGGGTACATGAAGCTCAAAATGCCTGGGCCCAGCAGAATAATCACTCTTGTCAGTGATCCGGACATAGCACTCCGCGCCGAAAACAAGACAGCCGCACTAGCCCTCGAGGCACTATCCGAAGCCTTAGCGGCAGAGGAACTCACCGTGCTGCGCTCTACGGTAAACAGGGACGATGTGATACTTGACAAAAGATCCAAGTCCACCTCCTTCAAACCAGCAGACGAGATAATAAAATTTCAGGTCCACCCAACGGACCCCACAAAGACGGCTTCCATCGGGGCACAGTTGAACCCCGAAGTTGATGCCGCACTGCGCGAATTCCTTCGGGAAAATTGGGACATCTTCGCCTGGCATCCCTCGGACATGCCCGGAATCCCTCGCAGGTTGGCAGAACACAGCCTAAACATCCTAAAAGGATTTAAGCCAGTCAAACAGGCCCTTCGACGATTTTTCGAGCCCAAAAGACAGGCAATGGGAGAAGAGCTGGCCAAGTTATTGGAAGCCGGATTCATTAGAGATATCAAACATCCGGACTGGCTAGCAAATTTGGTGATGGTACCAAAGAAGGATAAATCCTGGCGCCTCTGTGTCGATTTTAAAGACCTTAATAAAGCCCGCCCAAAGGATCCCTTCCCTCTCCCCCGCATCGACCAAATTATCGATGCCACAGCAGGACACGATTCGTTGTGCTTCCTGGACGCATACTCTGGCTATCATCAAATCAAGATGGCGGAAGCAGATCAAGCCGCAACGACATTCATCACTCCATACGGACCATTCTGCTTCAACACGATGCCCTTCGGACTTAAAAATGCCGGCGGAACATATCAGCGCATGATTTAAACGTGTCTGGCCACCCAGATCGGCAAAACAGTCGAGGCATACGTAGACGACGTAGTCGTCAAAACAAAACACGTCAAAACTCTAGTAGACGATCTGAGGCTCACATTCGAAAACCTCAGAGCATATGACATCAAGTTGAATCCAGAAAAATGCGTCTTCGGCGTACCAGCCGGAAAGCTGCTAGGCTTCATTGTATCCGGTAGAGGAATTGAAGCAAATCTGGCAAAAATTCGAGCTCTGTCACAGTTGGATATTCCAAAGGACCTCAAGCAAATACAAAAGTTAACAGGATGCGTGGCAGCCTTAAGCCGCTTTATCTCCCGTCTAGGAGAGAAGGCACTGCCTCTCTATCGCCTCCTTAGGCGCACCGAACACTTCGAGTGGACGGATGCTGCCACTGCCGGACTCGAAGAAATAAAGGCCATGCTGGCAACAAATCTGGTCCTGGCGGCGCCCACTCTGGGCGAACCAATGTTGTTATACATTGCGGCCACACATCAGGTTGTAAGCGCGGTCCTCGTCGTCGAACGAGTGACCGAAGGGCATAAATCCCCTCTTCAAAAACCAGTGTATTATGTATCCACTGTGTTAACCCCCTGCAAATCCCGTTACCCGCACTACCAGAAGATAGCATATGCGGTGTTCATGGCGTCTCGGAAGCTCCGGCACTACTTTCAAGAGTGTTCGATAACAGTGGCCTCTGAAGTACCACTCAATGACATTATAAATAACCGTGACGCAACGGGCAGGATTGCAAAATGGGCCATTGAGCTCTTGCCATTTGACATAACTTACAAACCTCGACGAGCCATAAAGTCACAAGTTTTGGCTGACTTCGTCGCCGAATGGACTGAAGCCGAACTCCCTAAAGAGTACGGCGCATACTCCAATTGGATTATGCATTTCGACGGCTCCAAAATGTTGGCCGGACTGGGGGCTGGCGTCGTATTGACGTCCCCCACTGGAGATACTGTCCAGTATGTACTTCAAATAATGTACACGGACTCCAACAACGCAGCCGAATACGAGGCCCTATTACATGGTCTCCGGATGGCGGTCTCCATGGGCATTCAACGCCTAGAGGTACCGGGGATTCAAACCTTGCAATATCCCAAATAAATGGAGACTTTGACGCCAAGGATCCGAAAATGGCAGCATATCGCAATGTTGTCCTGAAAATGTCAGCTCGGTTTGAAGGACTCGAATTCCATCACATAGCCCGAGATAATAACCAAGCGGCCGACATCCTGGCACGCATCGGCGCGAAACGTGATGCCGTCCCTCCAAATATCTTCCTGGAACGGCTCTTCAAGCCATCCGTACTATGGGAAGAGGAGCCCGGTAGCGACAAACCGGAGAAAACCGCACCAACCGGTGATTCAGCAGATGACATAACACCCTCCGCCCACGTTATAATGGCAGTAATCGCCGCGTGGACAGAACCTTTCCTAGCCTATTTACTTAGGCAGGAACTTCCCAAGGACCAAAATGAGGCCCGCTGCATAGTACGGCGATCGAAGGCCTACAAGGTCCACGAGGGAGAACTTTATAAGAAAAGTACAACCGGAGTCCTTCAAAGGTGTATCTCCGAAGAAGAAGGGCGGAACCTCCTGGCTGAAATTCATGCCGGACTAGGCGGACACCACGCAGCAGCCCGAGCCCTGGTAGGAAAGGCATTCCGTACAGGATTTTATTGGCCGACGGCTCGGGCAGATGCACAGGACTTGGTCCAGCGATGCGTCGGTTGTCAGCTCTTTGCTAATCAAAGCCATATGCCACCCACCGCCCTCAAAACCATACCCATTACCTGGCCGTTCACGGTCTGGGGGCTTGACATGGTTGGACCCCTTAAAGGGGGAGCCCACAAGAAAAAGTACCTATTGGTCATGGTGGATAAATTCACCAAATGGATAGAGGCCAAACCGGTTAAAACGGCAGAGTCCGGACCAGTGATAGACTTCATATCAGAGGTGGTACACCGTTACGGAGTCCCCCACAGCATCATCACCGACAACGACACGAACTTCACGGCCGATGAGGTTAAGTCATGGTGCAAAAATACGGGCATCAAGCTCGACTATGCGTCAGTCTATCACCCTCAAACCAACGGTCAGGTGGAAAGAGCAAACGGTCTAATAATGAGCGGCATTAAACCCAGACTGGTGAGGTCACTCACTAAATCCGACACCCAATGGGTTGAGGAGCTCGACTCCGTACTCTGGAGGCTGCGGACAACGCCTAACCGTACTACCGGATTCACACCATTTTTTATGGTATACGGAGCAGAGGCAGTCTTGCCCTGCGACATTATTCATGACTCACCTCAAGTGCGCATGTATGAGGAGAGAGAGGCCGAGCTGGATCGGCAGGACAGCTTGGACACATTGGAGGAAGAACGTGACGTCACGAAGGCTCGTTCCGCATTTTATCAGCAGCAGGCCCGAAGATATCAAAGTAGAGAAGTACGGGCCAAGACTTACAACGTTGGCGAACTAGTTCTACGCCTGCCGGACAAGAAAAAGGACAAGCTCAAGCCCAGATGGGAAGGCCCCTTCATTATTGATCAAGTATTGACCGGCGGAGCATACCGTCTACGAAATGCGTCGGACAACCGACTCGAGCCGAACCCATGGAACGCAGCCCGACTCCGACGATTCTATGCCTAGCGCCGGACTAAGAGTTCGTCCCCTTCCCCCGTCCAATCTTTTATACTTCGGCTGTCTTTTGTTCCTCTTTTTATCCTTTTAACTCAAAAGCCCTTCGGGGCATATTTTAGCATTCTTTGCATACGCATGATGTGCCATCCGCACTCGTTATTCCCTGGGGGCTTCTTTTACAGAAGCTCAACTATACGGGTTTCATACCCAACACATGTGTCAAAGCTTCCACATGTACCTTTTAATCGCCATTATATGCATCGATATGACTTAAGTTTTGGCCAAGCTGGGTTGCTTGGCTCCTGTGCTTACCCCTACGTTCCCGATTGTTCGGCTAGGAGGTAAAGGGAGCACCTCTGCGATTGTTACTGCCGGGTCAGCCGGATGTGTACCTCAGACTGGGTGAAGCCAAAAGCTAGCGTTCTTAAGGGAATATTCGGTCGGTGATTTAAAAGATGACTTTTTGTTTACTTATCTATCTGCCCCCAGATGTTTTACTGCCCTCTTTGCAGTCCGGCCATGCACTTTAGGGCATGCCTCCCCAGCGAAAGGAACCCTTAACGGAACTATTCTCCCTGGAAGATGTTTCTTACTAGCCATGTAATATAACATAACTAGTTGGGCACTTGTCTGATAAAGCACTAATGACCCCTACGCCTGGTCTCCATGCATACCCCGGTTTTTTCATAACCAAGAAGGTATTCGGACACACTCCGGACTCTAGGGTCCAGAGGTCGAAGCGAAAAGGTCGGCAAAGACAAACGATCTACAATCCGGCTAGAAGGCATTTCACATGTCATTTTAAAAGGATAACATACATTGTCAAGTTTATTGATTGTATTCCTCCTCAATCCCGTCTAACAGGCTGTCTAGTTTACAGTCCCGTTGGGAAAATTTAGCAGCCAACTCTACTTGGCTGTACACTAAACTCACGGGGATCTCCTTCCCGTCGGGCCCTACGGGTCCAACTTCGGCCATATGGTTGGGGTCCGCCTTCTTGTACCGCGTCTTCACCATGGCCCACGCCTCCCTGGCACCTTGACGGCAAGCTGAGATCTTCCACAAACGGAAGCGCTGCCGCACTCCCTGCAGCTTCTCCGCAAGCTCCCCAAGGTTCTCGGGCAGGGTGAGGGCTGGCCATAAAGCCTGAACGGCACCACTCATCGCCTGCCGAACTCGTTCGAGTAGCTGCAACAGTTCGGGAAGTGGATCACCCATCGATATGGGCATCTCCTCTGCAGGACGATCCGTGAGTATACCTACAAGACATATCATGTCAAATTACTTCCTCGCCGAACTCTTCTTTTCAAAAGATTTCGCTCAAGCACTTACTATATATGCCGCGACGAAGTCGTTGATTCTCCTTGACGGAGCCGGACAGCTCGGCCTGTGCGCCTTTCAGCTCTTCCCCGAGCTTGGCATTGGCATCTTGGAGCTTGTTCCTCTCCTGCTGAACCCTATTCAGCACACTCTCGCCGGCCTTTAGCTGGCGCAGCAAGGCTTGCCTGTCCGGATCTTGTCCGGTGGTACCTGCAGTGTCATTATTAGACTCACGCGCACGCCGCACAACGCTTGTACTTATTAATAAAAATGTGTTACCAGGGGGGTGTTTCCGTCTCCTCCTGCGGCAGCAAGTGCGGCCTCAAGTTGGGCCTTGCAATCTTGCAGCTCCCGAGACAGCTGGGCGTTCTTCTCGTTAAGTGCCTGAAATTTACAATGATCCTTAAATCAGTTAACATAACTAATTTAAGTCTCGGGGGCTACTGGTGTATACAACCATTAAAATTCCCTTACCCGTATGTCCTTCACATACTGCTCCGTGGCTCTGGTGAAACCATTTTGAGCAGCACGGAGATGCGCGTCCCCTGCGTTAAAGGCATCCAATGCCTCAGGGGAAAAGCACGCTTCTTGAAATACTGTCCGGCGGCGTCTATGATTCATAGCGCTCTCCACCTCGGACTTGGTGGCGGACAGTCTGTCGGTATCCTCCGTTGGAGCAGGATCCGGTTCGCGTCTTGCGCTTGCCTCCCCCTCCAGTTCGGGCGCTAGAGCCTGACCGGTGTGGATTGGATCAGCAATTCCTGCGCTCGCGGTCCAGCGAGCGCTTTTTCTCCTGTAGAGATCATGAGCACTTAGGCGTTTCCTCGGAACGTTGCTCTAAAAATTCGAATACGAGCTATACCTTTGCGGCGACGTTTCCGTCCGCACTGCGCTCCTTTTCCGCCTGCTGGACCGGACTGGCCTCAGTTGGTCAGCCGTCGCGGGCTCGGCTTCCTGCCGTAAAGGCGCTTCCTGTGAAATACCATCGTTCGCGAGGGTCAGAAAGGCACAGGGAAGAAATACGGGTGTCCGGACTTCGGTCGCAGTCACCTGTGAAGCCAAATTCAGTCCGGGGTAGTCCGCCGTAATGGCGACCAAAGCATTGTCTATGCTGAGCTGGTGATACACCCCGTCGATCAGCTCCACCTCGATGTCCAGATCCTCCTCGGAGGCCGGACCCAGCGATCCTTCCGGATCCTCGGGTTGTGGAGAGGGACTCACCATGTCCTCCACAGTCCGGCGTAGACCCTGCGCCGAAGACATAATATAAGAAGCTTAAACTTCGAAAGCACGGGTAGAGCCCTTCGAGGTGTTCGCTTACCCATCCTCTGGGGTTGATCATGGAAAACCCCTCCAAAGGGTTCAGGCGAAGGAAGTCCTCCTTCTCCCCCTTGTACAGGCCGGACAGGATCTTCACCAGATCCTCGGTCGAGTCCGGCCCTTTGCGGCCGTGCCGGGTAGCGTCGTCTTCCCCGTTGAAATCCCACATGGGATGGCCTCTGTATTGCAGTGGCTGCACCCCTCGCTTGATACACGTCGCCATGACTCCGATCATGGTCAAGCCGGAATGAGTCATTAACCTTATCCGGCCCATCAAGTAGTGGACGCTCTTGTCTTCCTCCAAACGGGGGCTCCATGGGCGCCAGCTGAGGCGTTTCTTCAAGGGAGCAGTATTAAACTCCGGGAGGCCGATCCGGACTGGATCCGGCAGCGGGGCGTCCCCAATATAAAACCACTCCGAGGGACAGTCTTTGGGCGCCTTCTTGGGAGTGCCGGATAGGTATCCGGTCCCGGCGATGCGCCATATCTCGGCGCCGCCCACTTGATATATGGACCCCTGGTGAGAACGGGGTACAAGGCAAAACAGCCTCTTCCACAATGCAAAATGGGGCTCGATGCCCAGGAATAGCTCACAAAGAGCTACGTAGCCCACGATATGCAGCACAGAGGCGGGCGTGAGGTGGTGGAGCTGGAGTCCGTAGAACTTCAGGAACCTGCAGAGGAACGGATGCATTGGAAATCCGAGCCCCCTTATCAGATAGGGGACAAAGCACACTCGCTCCCCCTTATTGGGGCTTGGAGTGTCCTCCGCCTGCCTCCCACCTTGATAAGTAACCAGTCCGGCTCGGACCAGAACCATGAAGGCCGGAGGGAGAAACCCCTCCGTTTGGAGCTTCACTAGCTCATTGTGCGAGATAGAGCACCTCCTCTAACTCCCCGGCGGTGGGCTGGGAGTGCGTGAAGAAGAGCCGCGTTGATGATCCATGGTGGAATGGATTTCTAGGTCTGAGGCGCTTCGATGAGGTATACGCGGGAGGAAGATGGTGCGGTTTGGATCTGGATTCTAGCCTCTTTAATAGGCGGACGACTCGCACAATTAGGAGGTGGAATGCAAAAGGCACCCTGACTTTTCGCATTCGTGCGACGCGTGGAAGAGGGCCATTATTTGGCGTGGAAGCCGAGGAACACAGTATTCAAGATGAAGCCGGACACTATTCGGCTGGTACATGGAATTTGAAGGGAGAACCCGCCTTGCAACGCCGAAGACTATAAACGCACTGGACTTGTCGTCATTGAAGCCTGGTTCGGGGGCTACTGAGGGAGTCCTGGACTAGGGGGTGTCCAGACAGCCGGACTATCATTATCCGCCGGACTCCCAGACTACGAAGATAGAAGATTGAAGACTCCGGCTCGTGTCCGGAAGGTACTTTCCTTGGCGTGGAAGGCAAGCTTGGCGATACGGATATGTAGATCTCCTACCATTGTAACCGACTCTGTGTAACCCTAGCCTCTCCGGTGTCAATATAAACCGGAGGGTTTTAGTCCGTAGGACAACATTACATCACAACAATCATACCATAGGCTAGCTTCTAGGGTTTAGCCTCCTTGATCTCGTGGTAGATCTACTCTTGTACTACCTACATCATCAATATTAATCAAGCAGGACGTAGGGTTTTACCTCCATCGAGAGGGCCCGAACCTGGGTAAAAACACTGTGTCCCTTGCCTCCTGTTACCATCCGCCTAGACGCACAGTTCGGGACCCCCTACCCGAGATCCGCCGGTTTTGACACCGACAACGTCCCCTACAGCCACTCCCGTTTCATGGACGGCCTGGTCGATGCCTCCAAGGAGCCCTTCGTCCACTGCTATGAGTGCCCGATGCCGTTTTGGGGCTCGCCGACACACATGATGCATCACCTCACGGATGCGTGCAACGGTCACTGCTGGCCCTTGGTGGAGAACATCAAGTACGAGACGTGCTACCCGTTCACCATGCCGGAGTCGCTGGAGGATCACCGCTGCCTGCTAGTCTCGAAGGAGGATGGCAGCGTCTTCCTATTGATCGTGGGCACCAGCGAGGCCCGCGCAGGCCGCCACCCCGTCTCTGTAGTGTGCGTCAGGGGCGATGCCGCTGATGCTGACACTGACACGAGGCCGATGTACGGGTGCGTGGTCAGTGTTACTACCCCTCCAGGTCACGTGGGCGGCGACACCGGCCTCATCGAACGGACTTGGACTCTGGGGAGCTGGGACTATCCCGCCGATGTGGACTTGGAAAACCCATGGCATCCTTTACCCGCCGACGTGGTGCACGGGGACTCCAAGGAGGTTCACCTGGACATATGCATTATCAATTTAAATGTTGATCATTAGTCTTCGCTCAATGTAATCCGTTGTCTAAGCATGTGGAGACTTCCATGTAGGATCTTGCTCTATTGGAGTATCGCGCATGAATAAAAGTGTATTTGTTTATGGTTTAGTCTAGAATCTTCCATGTATGAATTTTTACTGCAGTACTGGTGAAAGACTTACGATGAACCATTTCTTACATCTCCTCTGCCCCCTTGCAAGTCATCCTGATTTAATCCCTCCGTCTAGGTGTATAAGGGCATGGTTAATATTACTTAATAGTATAGCCAACTGTTGACTATAAGAAAGTGCCATGTCATCTGTAGCCAACATGTATAACAATCGATACTCAAAAACTAATTCTTAAAGATCATTTCTTGCAAAGCACAATAAGTGTTATTTCTTCACAAGTTTTGGATGCAGGTTGAACAGTTGAACGCTTTTCTTTGCAAAAGATACCTTTTTATCTATTTCACCCGGATGTTTGTGAGCTCTAGAGATGAAATAATATCCGAAGAAACCTATCGATACCCGTTACACATGAGATGACCCCTACATCCTTTATCAAAATAAACAACTCCCCAATCAATGCATTTCAATCTTCGGTGCAACGCATGGGCACCTTACTACTATAGATTAGTATGACCAAAAATTGAACTAACATTATATATAGTACGATAAATGCTGATGCATGTCACCTAAAATTATATCATTCAAAACTATGTTCAAATACGAATCCAACGATATAGTTTTTGTTGACATGCACTAACATTTTGTCAATTAAATCTTCAGTCAAATTCAATTGGGGACTAATAAACCACGACTGATGTAGTACAAGTGTAGAGGGCGGCGCTGCACGGGAGTCTCACCTCTCACCCCGCTCGTGGCGCGGCAGTAAAGCCGTCATATCACAAAACCCAACCACTCCAAGTAATAAGTGGCCTGGTAAAATAAACGGACAAGCAACCATCACATCCCTCCGTCTTTTTTGCATTTCATCTCTCTGCATTTACTTTCTCCGGTTCATCTCGCACACTCGATCCCTAGCTACTACTCCTAGGGCCAGTTCTTTTGGCGGCTTCCCCAGCTTTTCCCATAAGACTACTCACAGTGGAGAGTAACAATAAGGCGCCTCACTCATTTATTTGGGCTTCTAAACTACTACTCCATCCTGGTTTATTCCTCACCATTGTAATTTGTGCTAAATTTTGACCAAAGATTTAACTGATAAAATGTTACTCCCTCCGTATAGGTGTGTAAGTCATCTTACGAAAACCAAATAATCCCAAAACACTTAGGCGCGATGCATTAACTTCTACCACGTTTCTTGTTTCTTGACATATCAACCAATAAGAGATAAAGAGTGTGCATGCTTTTAATGACTTGAGATATCAAACACGACATGCAGTGGTTAGTTCATTGCATGCAATACTATTAATTAGCAAATAAACATTAACGTTTCTCGTTTTCTCCTCCTCCTTGGTCGCGGTGCACAGCCTAAGATGACTTACTCACCTAGACGGATGGAGTAGTGCATGTGACATGCACTAACATTTCATTAGTTAAATTTATGATCAAAATTTGACACATATTACAATGGGGACCAATAAACCAGGACGGAGGTAGTAGTTATCGGATTACTAATCTAGAAGCCTAAAAGAACTGGCCCCTGGTACTCCTACTAGTAGTAGTACTCAAGTTGGAATTCCAATTGCACGTCACATCTTGTTAGGCAAAAAAGTCGATACAGGGTGTAGGAAGCGGTTTGGGAATTTGCATGCCTTTCCAACCAGTGAGATACTCCGTACAAAGTACGATAGAGAAGTAACCACAGAGAAGGAATCTTAAAGTAAACAATCAAACAAGCATTAGCATTTGTTTTGCATTGAATCGTTTCACAAGCTTGACTAGTGCTATTTTTCTACTTTTACAAAAAACCGCATTGTAATGTTAAAACGTGCATTTGCACATACATAAGTAATAGTAGTACTCCCTCCATCTAGGTGTATAAGTCTTCCCTCCTTCTTGGTCACGGTGCACAACCAAAGATGACTTATTGACCTGGAGGGAGTGAGTAGCACAGTATGCAAGCATATATCAAGAGAGACGTGTAGTGCGATAGTATATAGTAAAGTTTGTGCTATATGCACGTACTTGCAAAATGCGTACAAATACACAAGGTTTCCAAACTTTCCCTTTTACATACTTAATTAAGGACGCTAAAAATTCCTGAACGTTCGGGATTTATCATTTGCGTCCCAAAACTAATGAGATCGCCTTACGAAACAAATATTATACTCCTCCTAAAAGCCACGACGCTCGCAGGAGTGCTTGCGGCGCGCCACGAGTGCCCCGGTGCGCGGCCATTTCCTAGCGCACCGACACAATGCCTCTTCCTCAGCCTCGCAACTCGCGAGGTGCTGATTAGCGGCTTGCCGGCGGGCGAGCGCGATCTCACCGGTGTGGTGATCCGGTGCCAACAGGTACTCCTCCTCGCTGGAAGCATGCACCCAGTCCACGTACCGCCAAGCGTAGATAAGGCGCTTGGGTCCGACTGCATTCAGGGCGTCGGCACGCGCGTCCTCCGCCACCCTCACGGCCCTCACATGAGCCTTCTGCCAAAGAGCCAATTGCTTGACTCCCTCGTACGCGACATAGACCTGCCAGGCAGCTTGCCCTGTGGTGCACTTCTCTTCCTCGGCCTTCTTCTCCGCCTCTATTTTGCCATGCTCTGCCGGCGATAAAGCCTCCCACATGGCGACATCCATTTCTTTCCAGAGCTCCTCAAGGCTGGGGGGCTCGGCGGGCGGCACAACGTTCTCCTCGTAGCGGGGAGCCGACGCGTCCTCCTACGCGCGTGCTGGCGAGATTGGGAATGCTGACGCGTCCACCTCGACGCGTCGCGGCGAGGAGTGGAACACCGACGCGTCCAACTCGACTAGTGGCGGCGAGGAACGAAACGACGACGTGTGACCGTCCGGGCGGTGCAGCGAGGGGCGCTTAGGGCTTGGGAGGGGTGATGCCATGGTGGTCGACGTGAGAGGGAGGGGGAGGAGATAGCGATGAACGTGAGCGTTCTTCCGAGTGCCGTGGGAGGCGCAGTATTTATAGCAAGCAATGGCACACCTACGTAAGATATGGACTGAGATGCACTGACTTAACTGTAGGTCCAGTTGCATCACTGACATGTGGGCCAGACCCTTGTTGGGCCCATATGTGAGTGACCCAATGCACCTGCAGTTAAGTAACTGAAGCAGCGTCCCGAAAGATACGTTGCATGATTAACATAACAACTACGTGGACATATTTATTGGAGTAAATTACGGGGGGAGGGAAGGGGTGGAAATATTGCTGGTCACAACGGATTGGACGAGCGTGGGGGGAGGAGAGTCATGCATGCAGAGTTTTTTCCACACGGGGTGGAGTGGTGGGACCGCCGGAGGGAGAAGGAGAGTCTGGCAGGCATATTGTTTCCACACATGGAGAGGAAAAGATTTGGAGACGAATGGGCTTCCTGCAGGTATGGGGAACGGTGCATAATAAGTCATCTTGCATGTCGGGCTAGGTATAGTATCAAGTCATTAAAAACATACACGCCCCACACATGTTCATATTTCAAGGTGCACTAAATTATTGCATGCGATGATTAAGGCTGGCCATAATGGTGGTATCTTAGCTGGTAGTATCAGGCTAGTTGTAATGGGAAGTATCATATACTAATATCATGCATATGATACTACCTCCCTAATGCATAGTATCATATACTAGTATCATGTAGTACTTTATTTATTACCATGCATGACACATAGTAGTATAGCATTTATTATGATACAGTATCATGATATGATAATCAACCCTCTTTTTCATTTAATTTTATGACACCTCATCAAAATTGCCTAGTTGACATGCATGCTACTAGCTATGATACTACCATTACAACTAGCCTCATGCACACGGGAATAGCAAACATGCTGATGTGGCAAAGAATTAAAGAAGAGAGGGGGGGTTAGAGTAACTAGTGTTCATGCATGCATTGGTAAACACATTTTTTTGTGAAGAACGACAGCATTAGTTGAGTACTTTTGCAGACTTCAAAAACTATTCCACCGCCTCTGCTATCTTGCTAAGAGTAGGTGAAATTTTTGAATCGAGCCCTTTAAACTAGAAGGGAGGTAGTAGTACTCCAATAGCTAACCTTGTTGTGATGACAAGATAGGACATGGCACGCACCTGGACGGAGGAACTAGTCTGCATTGTGCATTTAAGTTTTCTCTGAAGTCAATGTACCTCTACTTTAACCAAACTTATAGAAAAATGTATCAACATTCACAATGTAAAATCAATATTTTTACACTCATTATAAAATGTAGTTCTTATACTCATTATAATCAGTATTGTAGATATTGATACTTTTAGTATAAATTTGGTCAAACACTTTGCAAACGGTTGACAGGAGTAAAAAGGACCAGAGGGAGTATCATGCATGCGGAGTAGGCAAAAAAAATTTGCTCATCTATAGCCGATCGAAGTCTCAAAGGGCGCGACCACGCGAGGGAGGTGAAGGTCATGGGAGGCGCGACGGTTGATGGAATTAAGTGAAGGTCATGGCGTGCGAACAGGCAGAAGCTATACCGTCAGGCCTACGATATGGGTCTAGTAGACATGACATTTAGTGGGTCCCGCATAGTTCTCGAGAACTCTTTGGGGGCTTGCAGCCGTTTATCCACCGGGCAAGCCAGCAACCCCACGCCGTTCGCACGCCCTACTCGTCCCCATCTTCTACCTTACAACAGTTCGCTCCCAGTCGTCCCGTCCTTTCACATTAGTTCGCTCCTAGTTTTTTTGTGGGGTACAACAGTTCAACTTCTCCTAACCCTCCTTCCAAAATCCATGGCCTCCCAAATCTCCATGGTCGCTGCTGAGTACCAGGTTAGAGCCATCACCGGCGATGAGTTCATCGTCATCTACACACGTGGATCCGTGATGGTGAAAGCATGCCTTGCTCGTTTCCTACGCATGTTCAACACTTCAACGGATGAGTGGGTCATTGGGCTAGATGTTGAGTACACCACAATCCTGGAAAGAGAGAAGATTCTAAACAAGGCAGAGAGGAAGAAGCCCGCTATGATCCAGGTTTTTGTACATAACGTTTGCTTGGTCTACCACATATGCCATGCCGACATTGAGTGCCAGGATTTTAAGAACTTCCTCAAGGACAAAAGAGTGAAATTCATTACTGTAGGCTTTAGGAACAATAGTGATGTCCTACGTCGGATAGGTCTTGTTGTAGGCTAGCCCTTCGATCTCCAGAAGGTAAGGCTGGTGTCCTCCTCTCAACCTTCAATGCTGACCCTGGCAGCAGCCATGATCGATCCTTCGTACGCTAAACTGAAGAAACCCCATCACGAGTTTCATCATGCATGGGAGTCGAAGACATTAGATGAAGATCACATCCTGTACGCAGCAATGGATGCCTACCTTTGTTTAAATATCTACAAGGGTTGGATGAAGAAGCAGCACCCAGTGTCCGGTTCAAGCAAAGAAGCGTCGGAAAAGAGGAAGAGGAAGAGGGACAAGGACGAAGTCGAGGACGTGGACTCGGACTCCGAGTAGGTGGCAGTGCCGTCGCTCATGCTGGTTCTACTGCAGTGTCAAGCGGACTAGTTGCTTAGTTCATTTTCAAGGGTGTGTTGTGCCGAGGCCCCAGCAGAACTATGTTTATGTTCTTTCTCGTTATTTGAACTCTTTAGTACGTATAGTAGTACTAGTACTATGTCTTACTACTGTTCTTCTTCCAGTTGGTACTACTGCTCGTATCTTCATGTTCCTACTGTACTTAATACATTCGTACTAGTAGTATAATTTGGGTCAGTCGATTTGTGAAAGAAGTTCGACGGAGCGAAGGAAGAAGACGACAGAAGAGGTGGAAGAAGCCCTTCTAGCCATCCATGTTGCATCAAACGGCTCACAAGAGTCGACTGGCCCAAATTGCTCCTTCAGATTGCAGGATCCACGTGGCATTGAAGGTCTCGAAGGTAGATTCCACGTCCGCACCCGGTTTGCGGGCTCGACACGCGCGCGACTGGCTTTTGCCGCGACAGCCACCATGCGCGCCTCCTCCACGCGGGCGGAGACGACAATGACACGCTAGTTCCTCCTCGCTGGCGTGCTGGAGCACGCGCTCGTCCTCCTCTTTGTATGCTGCGTGGATAGACGCGGCTCCACCAGCTGCTCGCGTGCTTGGCAGCGCGGCGGCATCGCGAGGAGGGACTGCAGAAGACGTGAGCGGGCGAGCCTTCGGCTTCATGGCACAGGGATGGCGGCGACACGACGGTGACGGGCGAGAAATTGTTGGCCGGAGCAGGCAGGCGCCGGCATGCGCAACGGCGGCGGCGGCATATTGATGAGTGTGCATATGGGAGCTTACTTTAGTTTTATATAAGGTTGGTCGGACTTAAAAGAAAACCGTACTAGTACACGTGAACATTAGACTTAGGCAGCACTTTTATTAGTTAGTACCACAGCCACGATACGGAATCCTGTGCAAGCGCGTGAACCACGGCCGCGCGGTTGATCGAACGGTGGGTCACCGTGTCGCGCTCGAAGGACATCCACTGAACCTTTTTGTGTGTGTGAAAACAATCCCCGAATATTGCTCAACTTTTTTCCCTGGAAAAGTTCTTGACGCAGCAATATTTCCATATATTTGACTTTAGCTCCAGTTCGTGTTTATTTGGATTTGGACGTTTTAGGTTCGCCCTAGTTTTTTTAAAACTGATTTTGTGTGTCTGACTGAGAGAGAACGTGTGTATGTGTCCATATGTGTGTTGTGGCGGAAGGGCAATGTGGATACGGTGTGCGTGTGATACAGACATGGAGAGGTGTGAATGTGCAAATGATCATGCATGAGTGAGACATAGACAGATGCCGATACATTGTGTCTACATGAGAGAACGGTCTTCTAGTTTACTTGTGTGTGTGTGTGTGTGTGTGTGTGTGTGTGAGAGAGAGAGAGAGAGAGAGAGAGAGGAGAGGAGCATCCGTAACACAACAACCATCTCTCTCGATTCGTCCATCCCTCGCACAATCGCATGTAACACATGCATCAACGCGCACATTTTGACACCCTCACCCGGCCCCTGCCAACCTCAAGGCCCGCACAATCTCTTCGTGAATACCCATTTCTCTCCTTAGGTTTGTTTTCTCTCAATATCTGACACACACACACACACACACAACACAACACACACACACCCCTCCCCCGAGCACACAATTCATCACCATCCAAGGTTATACGGCGACCACTCTCGCTTGTGCTTCTTTGCACCCCAACATGCACAACACCTCAATCTTCAAAGAGGGCATCGAGGAGATCGAAGATGGCGACCACACCGCACTAGAGAATGCGGGGCCATTCGGAAGCAGGATGATGTGACGACGGCTGACTGACTCCTCCCCCCACCCTCTCACTCTCTCACACACAAAATTACCAATCCCTCTCTCCCCCGCACAAAATTATCAATCCCTCAACTCGCGAGATCCTTCCTCTCTCGTCCATGTTTTTCCAGCTCTCTCATCAAACATGTTGTCTCTTCTCCTTCCACGTATACAGAATCTGGATGCACACGCATCTCACATATATTACATGTCTCCATCTTTCTCACAGACCTAACTTCTTCCTCTCTCTCTTTCTCTCTCTATCTCTCTCCCCCTGTCTTGTTAGGTTTGTCTCCTACTCTCTCGTCCACATACATACAATCTTTCCCGCCCTATCTGCTCCATCTTCACAAGCTCTCTCTGCACGTTTCATTCACACATTGGGATATGTTCAAAATGTTGTTTCTATAATGGCTGATGTAGAGTTATGGTTGGTTTTGTTGCATCCTACAAAGTAATAACTATGAAATGCATTTAGATTCTCATTTGACTGGGATTATGTGAGTTTGAGCATGTTGTGAAGTACTATAGACCTTACATCTTGGGATTCGACAATGATTGTAACTATTGAATTGTATAGCCTAATATATTTATTTCACAATTCAACAAATAATTAGTTCACTACAAACTAAGAAAACAAATGTGTACTCCCTCCGTTTTTATTTAAGTCCGCGTATTAGCATTGGTCAAAGTCAAGTTTTGTAAACTCTCAGAAAGCTTATAACAAAAAATATTAACATATACAATAACAAATAAATACAATTAGATTCATTATTGAATGTAATTTCACATCATACATATTTGTTATGGTAAATGTTTATATTTTTCTATAAACTTGGTCAAACTTTAGGAAGTTTGACTTCGGTCAAACCTAATATGCAGAGTTTACTAGTACTACTCGCTAGTTGCTTAGGTGGTGTTTGGTTCTCTAGTCCTAGGACTTTCTCTAGTCCCTGGGACTTTTTGAAAAAGACTCTCAAGGAAGTGCTTGTAAGGACTTTTAGCAAAAAGTCCCAAAAAAGTCCCCCCCTGTTTGGTTTGCTAGGGACTTTTTTTAGTCCCAACACAAAAAAGTCCCTGGAACCAAACACCCCCTTAGCCGAATCACTCAACACGCCACACGGGGAGTTCAATGTCACAAAATTTTGAGGTCAGCGGGAAAATCTCCCGCGACCCTGATTCGAGCAGTGGGAAGTTACCATCATAGCCATCGGAATAGGCCTACGGATGACGCTTGGTAGTGGGCTGTTTTCGTAAATTCAGGTTCACCCTACCCAGCGAACCGCACCCCGGCACCCAGAGTAGTACACCTGAATACTCCCCATTTTCTATCCCCACCGCAAAATAGACTTCTCCACGGCACTGCAGCCTTTGTGCTCATCCCCGATACGTCGACGCACTTGTCCACCGCAGCGCATCTGCCTCATCGACGACCTCGTACGCCGCACTGGAGCCGGTCCACCGTTGTCGTCGTACACGGAGCCTCTTCCCAGGCATCGTCTTCCACAGTCTCGGATCTGCTTCCCGGAAGCCGAAGCCAAACACAGAAGCACCACCGTCGTGGACAATGAACTGACTCCCATTGCCGACCATGACTCATAGAGGCCGCCGCGACCATCATTCTCCTCCTCGATTGGTAATGTGTGTATTGAATCACTTAGCAGTACGTGTGCAGCTCCAATTTTGTTCATACCTACCCTTAAAATTTCCTAGGTGCTACTGTTCCCGTAAAAGTATTTGGTTATAGCCTCCATTGTCCAACAGAATATCAACTTGTAATTGTGCGTCGCTCCTGTATCGCGCTGTGCTAGTTTTGGCGCGCGGCGTCCGGCACGCCCTCCCACCACTCTGTGCCTTGCCACCGCTCTCTCCCCGCTCTGTGCCTCGCCACCGCTCTCTCCCCGCCGCCGTGCCACCATGTCGCCGCGTCGCCAGGAAACTTGGGGATACCTCGGCGTCCGTGCGCGCCCCTCCGGCGGCTTCTCCGCCGAGACCCGGTTCTGCGGGATGCGCCTCGGCCTCGGCAATTTTGACACCGCCAACGAGGCCGCCCGCGCGTACGATGCGATAGCGTGGCGCCTCCGGTGGCCTCATAGAACATTGAACTTCCCCAACGTGCCGACGCGGGAGCGGGCACAGGATCTCGCGTCTCTGCCGCGGCTTAGCACCGACGAGGATTGTCGCGACAACCGGAGGCGGGAGCATAGTCTCGGCATCGCCGAGATGGACGAGGAAGCCATGGCGCTTGGCGCCAACACTTCCTGCAGGACATCATCAACGAGCACGAGTTCTATGCGCAAAGGAGGGCGGACAGGGATAAGAGGAGGTCGGAGCGAGCCGCCTATCGCGAGGACAAGCGTAGGCGAAAAGCGGACGCTCAATTCAACACGAGGATAGGAGCAGCGTCGCCCTGGGAATCCGACGACGATCGGTATCTTCACACCTACAGTCATACATCGGAGGAGGATATCACCGAGGAGGAGTCGGACGACGAGGAGTAGTTGAATTATCTATTTTTTATCTATCAATGCTGAGAACTATCCTCTACTCTCTAGTCTATCTACTTCTCGATCTCAGCACTGCAAACGCTTTTTTAAAGCGCCGCGCATTGTGATTCTGTTGGAGATGCTCTAAGATGGCAGACGAGTGCTTTAATGTTGCCCACAAGATGCGCGAGTATTACTAGTAGTATATTTTTCTTGTCATGTTGAGATTTTAAAACCACGAGTGCGAACATGCAGAGTAGCAATGAAGACCAAACACGGGATATTAGGGACATCTTCAAGGAGCATGGCAAGTTAAAGAGGAGCCGCACCGAACCTGTAAAATGAGCTTTGGTAAATAACACCCTTTCAATTACTTTCGTTTAGCCTCGTGTTCTTCGATGTGTATATGTTGTAGTTTCTGTTTCTCTTAAGCCTAGTGTTCTTCTATGTGTAATAAGAAGAATCTTAATCGTCCTAATGCTTTTATTTTTAGCTTGATGTAGGAAGTGGGTGTTCTCACCTTGTAGTCTATTTTTATATTTTTTCCCTTCCGAACTCACTTCTCCGAGTTCTGTTTATCGGGCTTCTACTAAATGGATCTGGGTTGCTATGAGTAGCGCTTCTTTATTTTCTCTCGCACAGGGTCATTGCCCCGGCTTTGTACAAGGGTTATATGCAATTGAGGCAAGGCCTATACAAATGGGTGGCTGCCGGGGAGGGCCTGACAACCTCGCTCCTTACGGGTAGAACTTGCGGAGATGCTCAATATTCCATGAGTTTTCAACTGAGTGCCATCTCTGGTCTCCAGACAGACTGCGCCAGGTCTGGTGACTCGTACTACCCGATAAGGGCCTTTCCACTTTGGTGAAAACTTGTTTGTACCCTTGGCGGACTAAACACGCTTAAGGACAAGGTCACTGAGGGAGTCCTGGACTAGGGGGTGTCCGGATAGCCGGACTATCATTATCCGCCGGACTCCAAGACTACGAAGATAGAAGATTGAAGACTCCGGCTCGTGTCCGGAAGGTACTTTCCTTGGCGTGGAAGGCAAGCTTGGCGATACGGATATGTAGATCTCCTACCATTGTAACCGACTCTGTGTAACCCTAGCCTCTCCGGTGTCTATATAAACCAGAGGGCTTTAGTCCGTAGGACAACATACATTACAACAATCATACCATAGGCTAGCTTCTAGGGTTTAGCCTCCTTGATCTCGTGGTAGATCTACTCTTGTACTACCCATATCATCAATATTAATCAAGCAGGACGTAGGGTTTTACCTCCATCGAGAGGGCCCGAACCTGGGTAAAACATCGTGTCCCTTGGCTCCTGTTACCATCCGCCTAGACGCACAGTTCGGGACCCCCTACCCGAGATCCACCGGTTTTGACACCGACATTGGTGCTTTCATTGAGAGTTCCTCTGTGTCTTCACCGATAGGCTTGATGGCATCTTCAACCAACAATGCTGTCCTGGGTGAGACTTTTCTCCCCGGACAGATCTTCGTATTCGGCGGCTTCGCACTGCGGGCCAATTCTCTTGGCCATCTGGAGCAGATGAAAGCTACGCCCCTGGCCGTCGGGTCAGATTCGGAAGCTTAAACTTCACGGCCGATGTCCGCGGAGACTTGATCTTCGACGGACCCGAGCCACAGCCAAGCGCGCCGCACTGTGACGACGGGCACGATCTAGCTCTGCCACCGAACAGTGCCCTGGGGGCCGCACCAGGATCCGCTTCGGCCATTAGCCCGGAGCCGATCGCCCACATCGAGGGACGGTGGATAGACGCCGCCCCGGGGGCTTCAACATACATGGCGATGGAGCCGAACACTGATCTTGTCCTCTGCGAAACCGTGATTCCGAGGCGCCGGACTCCTCGCCGGACTCCGAACCTCCCGCGCCCCTACCAATCGATCCAGATTGGGCGCCGGTTATGGAATTCACCACCGCGGACATCTTCCAACACTCGCCTTTTGGTGATATCCTGGATTCACTGAAGCATCTCTCGCTATCAGGAGAATCCTGGCCGGACTATGGCCAGGACGGGTGGAGTTCGGACGGCGAAGAAATTCAGAGCCCACCCACCACCCACTTTGTAGCCACTGTCGAGGATCTAACCGACATGCTAGACTACGACTCCGACGACATCGACGCTATGGACGACGATGCCGGAGACGAACAGGAACCAGCGCCTACAGGGCACTGGAAGACCACCTCATCATACGACATATACATGGTGGACACCCCAAAAGATGGGGACGGCGAAGAAGCAGCGGAGGGAGATTCTCTAAAGAAGCAGCCCAAACACCGACGTCAGCGGCGCCGCTCTAAATCCCGCCACAGCAAGAATGGAGATTCCGGCACGGGAGACAACAACACTCCGGAGAATGCCGAAGACGATCCCCTCCAGCAAGACTCAGCGCAGGAGGATGCAGATGCAAGCCCTCACGATAGGGCGGCAGACGAAGGGGTTGAGGATGATAATTATATGCCTCCCTCCGAAGACGAAGCAAGCCTCAACGATGATGAATTCGTCGTGCCTAAGGATCCCGTCGAACAAGAACGCTTCAAGCACATGCTCATAGCAACAGCGAACAGCCTAAAGAAAAAGCAGCAACAGCTCCAAGCTGATCAAGATCTGCTGGCCGATCGATGGACCGAGGTCCTCGCAGCCGAAGAGTATAAACTCGAACGCCCCTCCAAAAATTACCCAAGACGCAAGCTGCTCCCCCGATTAGAGGAGGAAGCATACACACCTTCATCACCAGTGCACGACATGGCTGACCGACCACCCCGTGGTCGTGACAGAGAGGCATCCAGGCCCACAGCCAAAACCGTACCCCGGCATCGCTCCAAAAGTAAGAAGCCAAGAGGGAACGCGCCGGACTTGCGAGACATATTGGAGGACAAGGCAAAACAATCCAGATCCATCTACGGATCACGTAGGCGCCCTACGACCCACGATGAATACCGTCGCGCCGAACATAACAACCCCGGCCGGGCCGAACACAGCAGACAGCGCTCTCTCGAGCTGCGTCGCGATATCGCCCAATACAGGGGCGCCGCACACCCTCTATGCTTCACTGACGAAGTTATGGATCATCAGATCCCCGAAGGGTTTAAACCCGTAAACATCGAATCTTACGATGGCACAACAGACCCCGCGGTTTGGATCGAAGACTATCTTCTCCACATCCACATGGCCCGCGGTGATGATCTCCATGCCATCAAGTACCTCCCACTCAAGCTTAAAGGACCAGCTCGGCATTGGCTAAACAGCTTGCCCGCAGAGTCAATTGGGAGCTGGGAGGACCTGGAAGCCGCATTCCTCGACAACTTCCAGGGCACATATGTGCGACCACCAGACGCCGATGACCTAAGCCACATTATTCAGCAGCCAGACGAATCGGCCAGACAATTCTGGACACGGTTCTTGACAAAGAAAAATCAAATTGTCGACTGTCCGGATGCAGAGGCCCTTGCAGCCTTCAAACATAACATCCGAGACGAATGGCTAGCCCGGCACCTGGGGCAGGAAAAGCTGAAATCCATGGGAGCCCTCACATCGTTAATGGCCCGCTTTTGCGCGGGAGAGGACAGCTGGCTAGCCCGTAGCAACAACCTCCGTAAAAATTCTGGCAGTCCGGATATCAAGGACAACAACGGCAGGTCACATCGAAACAAAAACAAGCGCCGCATTAACGGTGACGATAAGGAGGATACGACAGTCAATGCCGGATTCCGAGGCTCCAAACCCGGTCAGCGAAAGAAGCCATTCAAAAGAACCATTCCGGGTCCGTCCAATCTGGACCGAATACTCGACCGCTTATGCCAGATACACGGCACCCCTGAAAAGCCAGCTAACCACACCAATAGAGATTGCTGGGTGTTCAAGCAGGCCGGCAAGTTAATTGCCGAAAACAATGACAAGGGGCTAAACAGCGATGACGAGGAAGAGACCCGACCGCCGAACAACAGAGGACAGAAGGGTTTCCCCCCACAAGTGCGGACGGTAAATATGATATACGCGACCCACATACCCAAGAGGGAGAGGAAACACGCACTCAGGGATGTCTATGCGATGGAGCCAGTCGCCCCAAAGTTCAATCCATGGTCCTCTTGTCCGATCACTTTCGATCGAAGAGACCACCCGACCAGCATACGCCATGGTGGATTCGCCGCATTGGTCTTAGACCCAATCGTCGATGGATTTCACCTCACAAGAGTCCTGATGGACGGCGGCAGTAGCCTGAACCTGCTTTATCAGGATACAGTGCGCAAAATGGGCATAAACCCATCAAGGATCAAACCTACAAAGACAACCTTTAAAGGTGTCATCCCAGGAGTAGAAGCCAATTGTACAGGCTCAGTCACACTGGAAGTGGTCTTCGGATCCCCCGATAATTTCCGGAGCGAAGAGTTAATCTTCGACATAGTCCCGTTTCGCAGCGGCTATCACGCTCTGCTCGGACGAACCGCGTTTGCAAAATTCAACGCGGTGCCGCATTATGCTTACCTAAAGCTCAAGATGCCAGGCCCTCGTGGAGTCATCACGGTCAATGGGAATACGGAACGCTCCCTCCGAACGGAGGAACATACAGCGGCTCTCGCGGCAGAAGTATAGAGCAGCCTCTTAAGGCAATTCTCAAGTCCGGCAGCTAAAAGGCCGGACACAGTAAAGCGCGCCCGGAGCAATGCCAACCAAGACCACCTGGCGCAATCAGAGCATGCGTAGCAATGCGGCCCCAACCCTCGCCCGCGCATGATCGCAAGAATAACACTCTGCGTACATCATTACGCTTTGGAGATACCATGGGCGCAGGGAACGGGGCACAATCACAATGGACCCAGAGTGCGCCTCGACCACACCAGGGGCTCGCAAGGGTGCCCCCCTTCTTTTACCTTTCTACTTTACTACTTTGTGTACACAGGACTCCGTTAAACAGAAGCCCTGTCCGGTGGCGAACCTGCCGAACTCATGATGCAATAGTCAGGGACTAAAGAAGGCCGCGACGAATTCTCAGGTGGTCTCATTTACGAGCATTACATTCGATTATATACACCAAGTCCGCAGCTCATCCCTGGAGGGGGACATATTTATTGAGTCCAAATCCTTTGCTTACCGCACTATTTGTATCAGTCCGCTCTATTAGCAGACTTTCTTTCATATATAATGCAGTACCCTTTTTTCTTTGCAACTGCATTACCTTTTATATATATGTTCATTACATGACATCTTGCACCCGTATATTTTGGTACGGCCGAATACACTAGGGGCTTCTGTTACCCAATTTATGGTGTGATAAAGTCCGCACTTTCACAAGTACGGCACCCCGAACTTATAGCATTATATGAATCGGCTCCGAATCATGTCTTGGGTCAATAGTTGGGTTTGCCTGGCTCCTATGTTTTGATGCCTTACGTTCCGTTCTGTCGGCTAAGGTGCCACTGGGAGAACCACTGCGATTGCGCCCCGGTTGAGCCGGGTTAACGCCTCAGTGGAGAAAGCTAAAACTGACTGGCATGATAAGGCGAGAGACTGGTCGCTGTTCGAGAGGTTTTTTCGGGTCCTTAAAGGCTCACGCCGCTTCGAGCGAAGTTCCGGATAATGTCCGATGAAGGCGTGGATAGCGCCCCGGATTCGGTCTTCCGAATACCAGGGGCTTCGCCGAAATTTAAAATTATAGAATTCTATGGCTAAGTGAGAGTGTTCAAGCATTATAAGTCCGGTCGCCTTGTTCGTTGTGTTGAGCGCCTCCCTCGATGGACCCAACAATGGGAACAAGAGTGCTCATGTTTATCCCGAACACCCCAGCACTCGTGGCTTGGGGGCTGAAGCTAACGACTTGCCATCTCTCAGATTTTATAAACGGCCGCACAGAAGGTAATATTTTAAATTAAACAAGTGTTGCTCATGGCGCATAGGAACGAAGTTTCCAGCGCACAGGATAAATACACAGCGAGTTCACTCAAAAATTACATCTCGGGAGCACTCATCTGCAATATCGCAGGCTCCCTTCAGGACAACTTTATAATACCGCTCCGGCGTGCGATGCTCCTTGCCCGGCGGCGGCGGATCCGTGAGAAGCTTCTCCTCATCCAGTTTGCCCCATTGCACCTTTATGCGGGCAAGGGCCCGATGAGCACCTTCAATACAGGCGGAGCGCTTGATCACATCCAGCCTGGGGCATGCATCAAACAACCGCCGCGCAAGGCCAAAGTAGCTTCCAGGCATGGCCTGTCCAGGCCACAGCCGGACTATGAGACCCTTCATGGCCTCCTCAGCTACCTTGTGGAGTTCGGCCAGCTGCTTCAGCTGGTCGCTTGGGGGCACCGGATGGCCGGCATCAGCGTACTGAGACCAGAAGACCATCTCCGTCGAGCTCCCCTCCTCGCCACGATAGAATGCGGCGGCATCGGACGCACTACGCGGCAGATCTGCAAACGCCCCTGGAGAGCTCCGAATTCGGGTAAGTATGGGGTAATTCACATTAACATGCTTGCTTTGCATGGAAAACGCCTTACCCGCCGCTATCTTCTTTATGTCCTCAACTTCCTCAAGGGCCTTCTGGGCCTTGGCCTTGGCGGACTTGGCACTTTCGAGAGCCGAGGCGAGCTCGGACTCTTGAGTCTTGGAGTCGCGCTCCAAACCCTCATATTTTTTCGTGAGAACTTGGAGCTCCTGCCGAACTTCCGCCACCTGTGCCTCTTGCTTTTCTCGCTCAGCCCGTTCCGCGGCCGCATTGCGTTCGGCCGCGGACACAGCATCCTTCAGGGCTGCCACCTCGTTAGTGGCCCCTGCAATACACATATTATCCCTGTTAAATTTTGTTTGCAACCGAAATCCTTTTCTGTAAGGTACTTATTCAAAGAGGTGTTTTTCACCTTCTTTCTCCTCGAGCTGCTTCTTTGCATGGCCGAGCTCTTGCTCGGACCGCTCGAGATTCTTCTTCAGCACATTGACCTCCGCCGTTAATGCGGCGGAAGTTAGCAGCGCAGCCTGCAACCCATATGACATATTTTAAGCAACCCTGCGTATATCTCGTTAGATCCTCAGTCCGGCTTTTCTTTCCGAACACCGAACTAAGCATCAGGGGCTACTGTCTATGCGGTATTACATTACATAATTTTAACTTCTTACCTCAAAGCCTGTTAGAAGGCTACTGCAGGCTTCGGTCAGCCCGCTTTTGGCGAGCTGAACCTTTTCAATCACCACACTCATGATAGTGCGGTGTTCTTCCTCGATGGAAGCGCCTTTAAGCGCCTCCAACAGGTTATCCGGCGCCTCCGGATGGACGGAGGCCGCCGGCGTCGTGGTCCTGCCCTTTTTTCGAAGGGGCCGTTTGCCGGACTCTGGAACCACTGCGGGTTCCGGTGTAGAGTCCGGCACGAAGTCCGGGAGGCTGCCTGACGGCGCCTCCGGAGCCTCCTCCTGATGGGTCCCGCTCTGGGATCCCACCTCGGCGTCCTCGTCGGCGCATGGGGTAGAGGCGGTCGGGATGGAATTTATATCCGACGAGGCCAATGACCCGCTCATCGAGGCGGGGAGATCGTCACCGGCCGGACTACGGGCGGAATGCGGCGTTAGAAGGACACTGCATGACATAAAATATACGGCATATAAATGATCCAAATACTTACGATCTTGCCGGACGCCTGGCCCTTGGAGGCCACTCATCCTCGCTGACGTTGATGTTGACGAAACTGTCCGGGGGGATAGTTCTCCCCCTCTTGGACCCTTCGGCCTCCCCGATTGGGCAAGCCTTCCTTTTCTTCTCTCCCTCCTCCGGGAGAGAGTATTCCTGCTCCTTGTCTTCAGGAGAGGGGTCCTCGTCATCGTCAGACGCCTGATTACGGGAACTCTTTCGAGTCCCCGTGGCCACCTTCTTGGCCTTCTTCTCCGGCACCACGTGCGGTGCCGGAACCAGCAGCCCTGTTATACGGGCGTTCTCTAGGTCTTCTGGCATGGGAGCCGGACTGACAAGCAGCTTGGCCTTCGCCATCCATTCCTGTCAAAGGAAGAAGCAGAATGAAACCCCACTAAAAGTTAAATCTGATTATCACAAGTGTCCCGTAATGGGGTTGAATCACTTACCGCGTCAGTCGGTCACTGCGCGCTGAATCCGCGATCTACCGTCGCGAATGCGGGGGCTTCGGCGCCCTTGAACAGCACCCTCCAGGCGCCTTCGTATGTTGTATCGAAGAGCCCGCTTCGCGCCTGGTGCTGTTCCGGATTGAACTCCCACAAAGTAAATGCCCGTTCTTGGCATGGGAGAATCCGCCGGAGGAGCATGACTGGGATCACGTCGACAAGCCGGAGCCTATTGTTCACCATCTTCTTGATGCAGGCTCGGAGTCCCGTCACCTCCACCGGATTGCCCCACTCCAAGACCTTCTCTTTCCAGGAGGTGAGCTATGTGGGGATTCCAGATCTAAACTCGGGGACCACCGCCCATGTAGGCTTGCGCGGCTCGGTGATGTAGAACCACCCCGATTGCCACCCTTTGACGGAGTCCACGAAGTTCCCTTCCAGCCAAGGGACGTTGGGCAATTTGCCCAACATGGCGCCTCCGCATTCCACTTGCGTGCCCTTCACAACCTTCGGCTTGACGTTGAAGGTCTTGAGCCACAGGCCGAAGTGGGGCTGGATGCAGAGGAAGGCCTCGCACACGACGATAAACGCCGAGATGTTGAGGATAAAGTTCGGCGCCAGATCATGGAAATCCAGGCCGTAGTAAAACATGAGCCCCCGGACAAATGGATGGAGCGGAAAGCCCAGTCCGCGGAGGAAGTGGGGAAGGAAGACGACCCTCTCATGAGGCCCAGGGGTAGGGATGAGCTGCCCCTCGTTGGGCAGCCGATGCGCGATATCGCTGGAAAGGTATCCGGCGCCGCGCAGCTTGGTGATGTCCTCCTCCTTGACGGTGGAGGCTAACCATTTACCTCCCGCTCCGGACATATTCGGAGAATGTTGAGGTTGGATGCGCAAGCTTGGGCGTTGGAGCTTGAGTGCGCAGGGATGGATAAGCAAAGGAGGAAGAAGGCGTAGGTGAGAAGGTGAATCCTTATCCCGTATATGTAGGCGGACTAAACTATGCGTCCCCCACCAGCCTGGTAAAACTCGCTTATCCCCCCAAGCGCCACCATCAGTGGCGCGGTTGGGTTACCCACATCCGTATTGATGAGAATCCCGGAATAAGGGGAACACGATCTCTACTTTGACAAGACGTGCCAAGGAAACCGCTTCGCTAAACGTGCCGAGGTGGTATAGTAAAAAACGATTCTAACAACAGCTTGGTGGCGGTGTGATGTCACGCCGCATAATACGTCAGCGGATTGAACTTGTGTATATATTGTTTCTCTCTACGGTGGATTGTGGAAATTATTTTGCAGAGCCGGACACTATCCTGGTGTTCATGACCTTCTCTGGATTATTCAAGGGAAGAACCCGCCTTGCAATGCCGAACATTATGCACGTCGGACTTATCATCATTAAAGACTGGTTCAGGGGCTACTGAGGGAGTCCTGGACTAGGGGGTGTCCGGATAGCCGGACTATCATTATCCGCCGGACTCCAAGACTACGAAGATAGAAGATTGAAGACTCCGGCTCGTGTCCGGAAGGTACTTTCCTTGGCGTGGAAGGCAAGCTTGGCGATACGGATATGTCGATCTCCTACCATTGTAACCGACTCTGTGTAACCCTAGCCTCTCCGGTGTCTATATAAACTGAAGGGCTTTAGTCCGTAGGACAACATACATTACAACAATCATACCATAGGCTAGCTTCTAGGGTTTAGCCTCCTTGATCTCGTGGTAGATCTACTCTTGTACTAACCATATCATCAATATTAATCAAGCAGGACGTAGGGTTTTACCTCCATCGAGAGGGCCCGAACCTAGGTAAAACATCGTGTCCCTTGTCTCCTGTTACCATCCGCCTAGACGCACAATTCGGGACCCCCTACCCGAGATCCGCCGGTTTTGACACCGACAGTCACCTTCCTCAAAACACTGGGCGTGAACCCTATGATAGCGATGCATGACTTGCTGATAGCATGCAACACGCATAGTAGCCCAGAGACGGTTCTCCTTGAGTAGCACAACGTCGTGACGCCGATGCTGATCTTGCACTACTTCATCGTAGGCAAGCACTCGAGGTGACCCGTAAATGAGTTCCGTGGGGATAACTGCTTCTGGCCCGTAGATCAAGGAGAAGGGAGTCTGCTCAGTAGCTCGGTTTGGTGTCGTTTTGAGGGACCGGAGAACTACCGGCAGCTCCTCGATCCACCGCCTGCCGTGCTTCTGCAGCGTACCAAAGGTTCTTGTCTTGAGTCCACACAACACTTCAGCGTTCACCCTCTCAGCTTGTCCATTGCTTCGGGGGTGTTCCACAGAGGCAAATGAGATCTTGCATCTGAGGGCATGAACATATTACATGAAGGCGCGGCTCATGAACTGGGTGCCGTTGTCGGTGACGATCCTTGTAGGAACTCCAAAACAACACACCAGATCTTTCAAGAACTTGATAGCTGACTGGGCAGTCACCTTTCTCACGGCAGTCACTTCCAGCCACTTTGTAAACTTGCCGATGGCAATGGACAAGAATTCAAAGCCCCCAATTGCTCGGGGAAAGGGGCCGAGGATATCGAGCCCCCGGACCGAAAATGGCCATGATAGAGGGATTGCCTGAAGCGCTTGGGTAGACAGGTTGGTTTTCTTGGAATGGAACTGGCAGGCTTCACACGTAGTGACTAGCTTGACCGCATCTTGGAGGTTCGTGGGCCAATAGAATCCTTGCCGGAATGCTTTCCCAGCTAATGCCCTGGATCCAATGTGGGAGCCGCACATTCCTTTGTGTATCTCAGCCAGCAGTTCCTTTCCTTCTTCTCGGCAGACACACTTCAATTTCACACCGTTGGGCCTCCTTATGTATATAGTGTCACTGACAAACTGATACATACTGGCCCTCCGGGCTACTTTTTTAGCTTCGTCTTGGTCGCGGGGAGGCTCTTTGGTTTGGAGGAAGCGGACAATGTGCCTTGCCCAAGTTGGATCCTGGGGCTCGGCAACAAGGACAAACGGAACCTCCTCTGCTGCGGGAGCACATGCCTCGTATGCGGGGTCCATGGGCCTGGCTGGAGGGGGTGGTGTGGTAGGCTGCGAGGAGTTGTTTCCAGCAGGGTCTCAGCCGGGAGCGGACGGATCTACCGGGAGAGGCTTACCGGTGTCCAACTTTATCCTCTTCTGGGCCATTGCTGCTAGGGATACGGAGGGCTGAGTAAGACAAAGAACAAAAGTTCCTTGTTCCATAGGAAGCTTTTGCGCAACACACTTTGATAGATGATGAGCTATGCTACTTTCCGCATGGGGTACGTGCTCTGTTTGCAATCCGTCAAAGTGATCCTCCAATCTTCTCACTTCCTTGACGTATGCCTCCATCAATGGACTTTGATAATCCTTGTTGACTGGTCTCAGCACAAGCTCTGAGTCTCCTCGAATGATCAACTTCTTAATTCCCAATTCTGCTACAATCCTGAGCCCGGCAAGGAGTCCTTCATACTCTGCTGTATTGTTGGTTGCTTCTTCCCGGGCAAATGCATTTGGACAACGTACTTCAAGTGCTCCCCGGAGGGGGAAACAAGAAGCATGCCAACCCCTGCACCTTGTAGGGAAAAAGCACCATCAAAATACATAATCCATTCTTGGGGGAAATTCCTTGTCGGGGATAACTGTCTCTGTCACTTCCTCATCAGGGGTTGGTGTGCATTCTGCAATAAACTCTGCCAACACCCTGCTCTGGATAGTTGATGTGCTTTCAAAGTTCAAACCAAAGATGGATAGCTCCAAAGCCCACTCCACTATTCTGCCGGTGGCCTCATGGTTTCAGAGTATCCGTTGCAATGGGAAATGAGTGACAACTGTGATCTCATGGGCTTGGAAGTAGTGGTGCAGTTTCCTTGAGGCCATGATGAGACCAAAGATCAACTTTTGCACGCCAGAGTACCTCGATCTAGCCCCCTCTAACAAGGAGTTGATGAAGTACACTGGCACTGCACCACTTTCTTCCTCGCCACGTCCTTGGGGTTGCCCTCGTTGATGTGCTCACTACAGTCCTAATCCTTATCTAACTCTGTCGGCCTCCGCTCACTCTCTGACTCATCCACTTCTCGTCATGCTACCAAGTTGCACTGACTACTTGGTTGGTTGCCACTAAGTACAGCAGCAGCGACTCCTGGGGTTTGGGAGCAACCAAGGTATGCACAAAGGATAGGTAGGCCTTCAACTCTTGCAAAGCTGCATATGCTTCTGGGGTCCACTTCATAGGACCTGCCTTCTTCAAAAATTTGAAGAATGGCAGGGCACACTCGGCAGACTTGGAGATGAATCTGCTTAGCGCAGCAACACATCCTGTTAGGCGCCTCACATCCTTAACTGTCCTTGGCGCTTGGATCTGCTTAATGGCCTCGATCTTGTCGGGATTAGCTTCGATCCCCCTGTGGGACACAAAGTACCCAAGTAGCTTGCCAGAGGGAACGCCAAACACAGACTTCTTTGGGTTGAGCTTCAAGTTGATCTTGCACAAATTTGCAAATGTCTCCTCCAAATCCTGGATAAGTGTTGCTTTGTCCTTGGTTTTGACCACAATGTCATCCATATAAGCTTCAATGTTTCTGTGCAGCTGAGGTTCAAAACCAATCTGGACTGCCTTGCAAAAGTGGACCCGACACTCTTTAATCCAAATGGCATGCAGACAAAGCAGTACGTACCACACAGAGTGATGAACAACATTTTCTCCTCATCTTCCTTGGACATGAATATCTGGTGATATCCAGAACTGACATCCAGAAATGAGAGCAAATCACATCCTGAAGTGGAATCCACGATCTGATCAATACGCGTCAAGGAAAACGAGTCCTTTGGGCAAGCCTTGTTGAGTTCTGTGAAATCAATGCACAACTTCCACTTCTCGTTTGCCTTCCGGACCACCATTGGGTTTGCTAGCCAAGTGGGATGTAGCACTCCTCTGACCAAATCAGTTGCCTCAAGCTTCTTGATCTCTTCCGCAATAAACTGCTGCCTTTCAAGGCCTGCTTTCGGACTTTCTGTTTAATAGGTCTAGCATGTGGGCAGACAGCAAGGTGGTGCTCGATTACCTCCTTGGGAACACCAGGAATATCAGATGGTTGCCAAGCAAACACATCAATATTCGCCCACAAGAAGGCAACAAGTGCACTTCCCTATTTTTCATCGAGGGTGGCGCTGATGGTAAAGGTACCATCAAAGCCAGCCAACCCTACCGGGACCTTTTTCACTTGTGGAGCAGCAACCTTGGATCTCTTGCTGTTGGAACACTCTGGCACGTCATCAATGGGTGCCATGCACTCGGTGGGGGCATGCTTTACGAACTCTTTGCTAGAGGTCCTACAATCCCTCTTCTTTCCTTTAGTTTCCTTGGCGGGAACTGCTGCTACCACTGCTTCTACCGTGGCCCAGTACATCTTGTCCACACAAATGATCGCATCCTTCTCATCTGATGGGATGGTGATAACTCCCAGTGTGGCCCAGGCATCTTTAGGGTGTTGTAGGCATAGTGGGATGCCGCCATGAACTTAGCCAGAGTCGAGCGTTCAAGAATCCCATTGTACACAATCTTCTCAGTCCGCCAGTTCAGTTCTCCCCCAAATGTTACCGACAATGTGATCTTTCCCTTAGGATGACTCCTGCCAAGATTAACTCCTTGAAACGTGATCTTTCCCCTTAGGATGACCTCTAGCTCTACCTCTGCTATCTGAAGCTTGCTGAGAACTGCTGGGGAAATAAGATTCAGCCCGGCCCCGCCGTCCACTGATACGTCTCCAACGTATCTATAATTTTTGATTACTCCATGCTACTTTATCTACTGTTTTGGACTATATTGGGATTTATTATCCACTTTTATATTATTTTTGGGACTAACCTATTAACCGAAGGCCCAGCCCAGATTTGCTGTTTTATGCCTATTTCAGTGTTTCGAGGAAAAGGAATATCAGACGGAGTCAAAACGGAACGAAATCAACTAGAGAAGTTATTTTTCGAAGGAAAGCAACCTGATGGACTTGGAGTGCACGTCAGGGGAGTCCCGGGCTGCCCACAAGGGTGGGGGGCGCCCCCTGGGTGCGCCCCTGCCTCGTGAGCACCCCGGAGGTCCACCGACGTACCCCCTGCACCTATATATACCTATGTACCCTAAAACTTCCAGAACAGAAGATAGATCGGGAGTTCCGCCACCGCAAGCCTCTGTAGCCACCAAAAACCAATTGGGACCCTGTTCCGGCACCCTGCCGGAGGGGGATCCCATCACCGGAGGCCATCTTCATCATCTCGGCGCTATCCATGACGAGGAGGGAGTAGTTCACCCTCGGGGCTGAGGGTATGTACCAGTAGCTATGTGTTTGATCTCTCTCTCTCTCGTGTTCTCTCTTGTGTTCCCTCTATGGCATGATCTTGATGTATCCCGAGCTTTGCTATTGTAGTTGGATCTTATGATGTTTCTCCCCCTCTACTCTCTTGTGATGAATTGAGTTTCCCCTTTGAAGTTATCTTATCGGATTGAGTCTTTTATGAGAACACTTGATGTATGTCTTGCCATGTTTATCTGTGGTGACAATTGGATTTCATGTGCCACTTGATGTATGTTTTGGTGACCAACTTGTGGGTTCCGCCCATGAACCTATGCATAGGGGTTGGCACACGTTCTTGACTCTCCGGTAGTAGCTTTGTGGCACTCTTTGAAGTACTTTTATGTTAGTTGGATGAATCTGAGATTGTGTGACGCATATCGTATAATCATGCCCACGGATACTTGAGGTGACAATGGAGTATCTAGGTGACATTAGGGTTTTGGTTGATTTGTGTCTTAAGGTGTTATTCTAGTATGAACTCTATGATGGATTGAGCGGAAAGAATAGCTTTATGTTATTTTACTACGAACTCTTGAATAGATAGAACAGAAAGGATAACTTTGAGGTGGTTTCGTACCCTACCATAATCTCTATGTTTGTTCTCCGCTATTAGTGGATTTGGAGTGACTCTTTGTTGCATGTTGAGGGCTTGTTATATGATCTATCTATGTTATTTTTATTGAGAGAACTTGCACTAGTGAAAGTATGAACCCTAGACCTTGTTTCCTATCATTGCAATACCAATTACGCTCACTTTTATCGCTTGTTACCTTGCTGTTTTTATTATTTCAGATTACAAATACCTTTATCTACCATCTATTTTGCACTTGTATCTTCATCTCTTCGCCGAACTAGTGCACCTATACAATTTACCATTTTATTGGGTGTGTTGGGGACACAAGAAACTCTTTGTTATTTGGTTGCAGGGTTGTTTGAGAGAGACCATCTTCATCCTATGCCTCCTACGGATTGATAAACCATAGGTCATCCACTTGATGGAAGTTTGCTACTGTCCTACAAACCTTTGCACTTGCAGGCCCAACAACGTCTACAAGAAGAAGGTTGTGTAGTAGACATCAAGCTCTTTTCTGGCACCGTTGCCGGGGAGGTTAGTGCTTGAAGGTATATCTTTACATCTTGCAATCGAATCTTTTTGTTTCTTGTTTTAGCACTAGTTTAGTTTATAAAAGAAAATTACAAAAAAATGGAGTTAAGTTTGTCTCATACGCTTCACCTTTTTAATATCTTTCGTGAGTATGATGGAAAGGATAATTGTGCTCAAGTGCTAGAAGAAGAAATTTCTAAATTGTTTGGCACTAAATCTTTGAATGATGAGCATGATTGCAATGTTGTTAGTACGAATTCTTTGAATATCCATGATCCTAATGATGATTGCACTAGTTATGATGGAAATGCCTCCTATAAGCATGTCAATTTTTGTGGAGTGCATTGGGCTTGCAAGGACACACCAAATAGGGAAGATAGATATTGCAAGAGGCATAAGTAATTAGAAACTAAATGGTTGCAAGAAAGTCTAGACGCATGTGCTGAATTTTTTTTTGCCATACTTGTGAACTTTGCAATGAACGTGATCATTTTAGTACCCAATGCAAATTGTTTCATGATCGTGTCGTATCCAAAAATTGTGATGACTTGATTTCCCTTGCACATCATAATGAGCTTAGTTTGCTCTTGGGTTATGAAGAAATAAAACGTATAACTAAGATTATTCCAGAATTTGCCCTTGATAGAATTCTTCATTTTGATCTAGAAGAAATTTATATGTATTGTGCGGTGAATTGCATTGAAAATCCTTATATTGCCAATTACATAAAGAAAAGAAAACAAATAGAGGATGAAGAGAATACTAATGAAAGGGAAGAGGCTTCCCAATCTCCTCCTATTATTTCTTATGATGAATCAGGTAACGAGGAGAAGCTTCCTATTCAACCAATCTCGTCAATAAGGAGCTCAAAGAGGAAGGTTGAACCCACACATAATGTGAAGAAGAAGAAGAAAAGAAGGAGCAACAAAGGTAGAAAGGTATCCCTCCCAAATGATGTTGCTCCTACTACTCATTGTGATGATGATAATTGCTATACTATTGGTACTATCAATACTTTTAATGATGAGAGTGATTATGCTTATGATATGAAAGGGCCCAAGCTTGGGGAAGATATGTTTGATTGGGATGAAATATTTGAGAATATATTTGCTGAAATTAATGTTTGTCCCAAGCTTGGGGATGCTATGTTTAATGAAGATGATATTTTTAGCATCCCAAGTTTTGATATGCAAAGTTGTTATGATGATAGCATGACTCGTACCTATGATGATTGTATTGATGAAAGTGGGTTTGGAAGAGTGTCAACTTTAGGAAGTAGTTATCCCACAATTTTGGAGGATGTTGAATCTTATTGTGATGAACATGAAAGTGGATTTGGAAGAGTGTCAACTTTATTTAGTGATTCCACTATCTTGGGAGAGGTTTCAATCGATTATGATGAGAACGAAGTTGCTACTTATGATGATTATTGTGATGAAACTTATGCTATAAAAAGTAGTGAGGATTATATTTACAAATCTAGTCATGATTATGATTACCCTTTTTCTGAACATTATTCTTTTAATGTGGAAACAATTTTTAGTGTTCAAGTCTCTCATGATACTCCGACTACTATTCCGAATGAGAAGAAATTTGCTTATGTGGAGAGTAGTAAATTTTCTATGCTTGTAGATCATGAAAAGAATGCTTTAGGTGCTGGTTATATTGTTGAATTCATTCATGATGCTACTGAAAATTATTATGATGGAAGAATATATGCTTGTAGGAATTGCAATAATATCAAGTTTCCTTTCTATGTGCTTAAATTCTTGAAGCTATGCTTGTTGTACCTTCCTATGCTAGTTGATTATTGTTCCCATAAGTTGTTTGCTCACAAAATCCCTATGCATAGGAAGTGGGTTAGACTTAAATGTGCTAGTCATATGCTTCATGATGCCCCCGTTATGTTTCAATTCTTATCTTTTATGTGAGCATCATTGTCATCATCATGCCTAGCTAGAAAGGCATTAAAGAAACACGCTTGTTGGGAGACAATCCAATATTTATCCTTACTGTGTTTGTGTGTCCACATGATTATGCTACTGTAGTAATCATGTTTTATAGATTTTGTTTCAATAAAGTGCCAAGTAGAACCTTTGGGAAGACTTGGGTGAAGTTTATGTGATCTTGCTATGAAAAACAGAAACTTTAGCGCTCACGAGATTAGCTGCCATTTTTTACTGGAGAGTGATTTTAGGTTGATTCTTTTTGAAGATGATTAATAGACAAATTTCTCAGGCCCAGCAATTTATTTCATAATTTTTGGGGTCCCAGAAGTATACGTTTGATACAGATTACTACAGACTATTCTTTTTTTGACAGATTATGTTTTCATTGTGTTGTTTGCTTATTTTGATGCATCTATGGCTAGTATTAAGTGGTATGAACCATAGAGAAGTTGGAATACAGTAGGTTTTACACCAATATGAATTTATAATGAGTTTATTACAGTACCTAAGTGGTGGTTTTATTTTCTTATACTAACGGAGCTTACGAGTTTTGTGTTGAGTTTTGCGTGGTTGAAGTTTTCAAGTTTTGGGTAAGGTTTCGATGGACTATGGAATAAGGAGTGGCAAGAGCCTAATATTGGGGATTCCCAAGGCACACCAAGGTAATATTCAAGGACAACCAAGAGCCTAAGCTTGGGGATGCCCCGGAAGGCATCCCCTCTTTCGTCTTCGTTCATCGGTAACTTTACTTGGAGCTATATTTTTATTCACCACATGATATGTGTTTTGCTTGGAGCGTCATTTTATTTTGTTAGTTTTTGCTTGCTGTTAGTTATAATAATGTTTTTAATCTTTAGTTTCAATAAAAAAGTCAAGGATAGCCTTTGCCATGCTTATTTTGCTTGTATACATGTTGCTGTTTGAAAACAGAAAGTTTACCGCTGTTGCCAAAATTCCCTAGAAAAGTCAGAGAATGCTATAATGTTGAATATTTTTGCATATTGAGCTCTGGTAAATTTATTACAGTGGGAATTTTAGTTCATAATTTTTGGAGTTAGGTAAGTATTGATACTCTTGCATTCTTTACAGACTGTACTATTTTGGCAGATTGCTGTTATGGTTGCATTGTTTGCATATGTTTGCTTGTTTAATGATTCTATTTGAGGATAGGAGTATTAAATATACAGAGGCATTTAGTATTCAATGTTGAATAATAATTTAATTTATTTGTTACAGTAGAAAGTGATAAGGTTTTGCATTGGTTTATACTAACCGATCTCACGAGTTCTTGTTGAGTTTGTTGTGGATGAAGCTTTTGATTAAAAGAGAAACCATGATATGAGATGAATTAAGGAGATACAAAAGTTCAAGCTTGGGGATGACCAAGGCACCCCAAGATATTATTTCAAGAAGTCTCAAGCATCTAAGCTTGGGGATGCCCCGGTAGGCATCCCACCTTTCTTCTTCAACAACTATCGGTTAGTATCGGTTGAGCCTAAGTTTTTGCTTCTTCACATAAGTTGTGCTATCCTTGCATTGTAGTTTTCTTTAGCTTTGCTTGCTGTTTTAATAAGTATCAAGATCTGAAATTCTTTAATGAGAGAGAGCCATACACAAATTGGAATTTGCTAGAATACTCTATGTGCTTCACTTATATCTTTTGAGCTTGATAATTTTTGCTCTAGTGCTTCACTTATATCTTTTAGAGCATGGTGGTAGTTTTATTTTGAAGAAATAGATGAACTCTCATGCTTCACTAATATTGTTTTGAGAGTCGTTAATAGCATGGTAATTTGCTTAATATTAATATACTTGGTATTCAAGATACGTGAAACTTTCTTTTGAGTGCGTTGAATACTAAGATAAGTTTGATGCTTGATAATTGTTTTGAGATATGGAGGTGATAATATTAAAGTCATGCTAGTTGGGTGATTATGAATTTAAAGAATGCTTGTGTTGAAGTTTGTGATTCCCGTAGCATGCACGTATGGTGAACCGCTTTGTGATGAAGTCGGAGCACAATTTTATTTATTGATTGTCTTCCTTATGAGTGGCAGTCGGGGACGAGCGATGGTCTTTTCCTACCAATCTATCCCCCTAGGAGTATGCGTTTAGTGCTTTGGTTTTCGATGACTTCTAAATTTTTGCAACAAGTGCATGAGTTCTTTTGATTAATGTTGAGTCCATGGATTATACGGACTCTCACCCTTCCACCATTACTAGCCTCTCTAATACCGCGCACTTTTCGCTGGTATCATACACCCACCATATACCTTCCTCAAAACAGCCACCATACCTCCCTATCATGGCATTTCCATAGCCATTCCGAGATATATTTCCATGCAACTTTCCACCGTTCCGTTCATATGACACACATTACTTTTGTCATATTGCTTTTTGCATGAACATGTAGTTGACATTGTATTTGTGGAAAAGCCACCGTTCATAATTCTTTTATACATGTCACTCTTGATTCATTGCATATCCCGGTACACCGCCGGAGGCATTCATATAGAGTCATATTTTGTTCTAGTATCGAGTTGTAATTGTTGAGTTGTAAAAAAAAATAAAAGTGTGATGATCATCATTATTAGAGCATTGTCCCAGTGAGGAAAGGGTGATGGAGACTATGATTCCCCCATAAGTCGGGATGAGACTCCGGACGAAATATAAAAAAAGTGTGGCCATAAAAAAAGGCCCAAATAAAAAAATGAGAGAAAAAGAGAGAAGGGACAATGCTACTATCCTTTTTCCACACTTGTGCTTCAAAGTAGCACCATGATCTTCATGATAGAGAGCCTCATATGTTGTCACTTTCATATACTAGTGGGAATTTTTCATTATAGAACTTGGCTTGTATATTCCAATGATGGGCTTCCTCAAAAGTGCCCTAGGTCTTTGTGAGCAAGCAAGTTGGATGCACACCCACTTAGTTTCTTTTGTTGAGCTTTCATATACTTATAGCTCTAGTGCATCCGTTGCATGGCAATCCCTACTTACTCACATTGATATCTATTGATGGGCATCTCCATAGCCCGTTGATACGCCTAGTTGATGTGAGACTATCTTCTCCTTTTTTGTCTTCTCCACAACCACCATTCTATTCCACCTATAGTGCTATGTCCATGGCTCACGCTCATGTATTGCGTGAAAGTTGAAAAGGTTTGAGATTATTAAGGTATGAAACAATTGCTTGGCTCGTCATCGGGGTTGTGCATGATTAAATACTTTGTGTGATGAAGATAGAGCATAGCCAGACTATATGATTTTGTAGGGATAACTTTCTTTAACCATGCTATTTTGAGAAGACATGATTGCTTTGATTAGTATGCTTGAAGTATTATTACTTTTATGTATGAACTTTTGTCTTGAATCTTTCGGATCTGAATATTCATGCCACAATTAATAAGATTTACATTCAAATTATGCCAAAGTATCACTCGGCATCAAAAATTCTTTTTTTATCATTTACCTACTCGAGGATGAGCAGGAATTAAGCTTGGGGATGCTTGATACGTCTCCAACGTATCTATAATTTTTGATTGCTCCATGCTACTTTATCTACTATTTTGGACTATATTGGGATTTATTATCCACTTTTATATTATTTTTGGGACGAACCTATTAACCGGAGGCCCAGCCCAGATTTGCTGTTTTATGCCTATTTCAGTGTTTCGAGGAAAAGGAATATCAGACGGAGTCAAAACGGAACGAAATCAACTGGAGAAGTTATTTTTGGAAGGAAAGCAACCTGATGGACTTGGAGTGCACGTGAGGGGAGTCCCGGGCAGCCCCCTGCCTCGTGAGCACCCCGGAGGTCCATCGACGTACCCCCTGCACCCAGATATACCTACGTACCCTAAAACTTCCATAACAGAAGATAGATCGGGAGTTCCGCCGCCGCAAGCCTCTGTAGCCACCAGAAACCAATCGGGACCCTGTTCCGGCACCCTGCCGGAGGGGGATCCCATCACCGGAGGCCATCTTCATCATCCCGGCGCTAGCCATGACGAGGAGGGAGTAGTTCACCCTCGGGGCTGAGGGTATGTACCAGTAGCTATGTGTTTGATCTCTCTCTCTCTCGTGTTCTCTCTCGTGTTCCCTCTATGGCACGATCTTGATGTATCCCGAGCTTTGCTATTGTAGTTGGATCTTATGATGTTTCTCCCCCTCTACTCTCTTGTGATGAATTTAGTTTCCCCTTTGAAGTTATCTTATCACATTGAGTCTTTTATGAGAACACTTGATGTATGTCTTGCCGTGTTTATTTGTGGTGACAATGGGATTTCACATGCCACTTGATGTATGTTTTGGTGACCAACTTGCGGGTTCCGCCCATGAACCTATTCATAGGGGTTGGCACACGTTCTTGACTCTCCGGTAGTAGCTTTGGGGCACTCTTTGAAGTACCTTTATGTTGGTTGGATGAATCTGAGATTGTGTGACGCATATCGTATAATCATGCCCACGGATACTTGAGGTGACAATGGAGTATCTAGGTGACATTAGGGTTTTGGTTGATTTGTGTCTTAAGGTGTTATTCTAGTATGAACTCTATGATGGATTGAGCGGAAAGAATAGCTTTATGTTATTTTACTACGAACTCTTGAATAGATAGAACAGAAAGGATAACTTTGAGGTGGTTTCGTACCCTACCATAATCTCTACGTTTGTTCTCCGCTATTAGTGGCTTTGGAGTGACTCTTTGTTGCATGTTGAGGGCTTGTTATATGATCTATCTATGTTATTATTGTTGAGAGAACTTGCACTAGTGAAAGTATGAACCCTAGGCCTTGTTTCCTATCATTGCAATACCGTTTACGCTCACTTTTATTGCTTGTTACCTTGCTGTTTTTATTATTTCAGATTACAAATACCTTTATCTACCATCTATTTTGCACTTGTATCTTCATCTCTTCGCCGAACTAGTGCACCTATACAATTTACCATTATATTGGGTGTGTTGGGGACACAAGAGACTCTTTGTTATTTGGTTGCAGGGTTGTTTGAGAGAGACCATCTTCATCCTACGCCTCCTACGGATTGATAAACCTTAGGTCATCCACTTGAGGGAAATTTGCTACTGTCCTACAAACCTGTGCACTTGTAGGCCCAACAATGTCTACAAGAAGAAGGTTGTGTAGTAGACATCATCCACCAACATCTTCGTGACATTGAGGTTGTGAATTGTCAGAGAAATCAACAATGGCAGGCATCCTACCGCAGTGGTAAGGCTAGGACGATCCTCCCTGTCAAAGATGTTGGGTGTACGAGACCATTTGAGCAGCTTCCGAGCCTCTGGCGCTGGTTCCACGACATTGAATTATCGTGCCCATCGCTTGAGCTGGCAGTGAGATGTGTCTAGAGATGCACCCCCATCAACGCACATGGCATCAGTGGCCTTCTGAAACTGTTGCTCACTAGTTTCCTGTTCATCCCCTCCATCACTCTCATCATCACAGGCTTCCTTCACCTGACCCCTGGCAGGTTTTCCTTGGTTCCGATAGGGTTTTCCGGGGCAATTTGCTTCACCGCCTTGGCTCTTGCCACCAGTGGCATTCTGCCCTTTGTCCTTGTCACGCTTCTCATACACAACTCTATGTCTCTTGAACAACTGCTCAACCTAATAGCACTCTTGAAGGTCGTGGCCCTTGGTTCGATGGATCTTGCAGTAGGGCCCATCGCCCTTCCCGGCCTTCTCGGCAGCCGCAGTTTCCCGACAATCAGCGCACACGACAGTCTCCTTGCTGGGGACCTCAACCTTAGCGATATTGTCGGTACTAGGGGTGCCTGATCCTTCAACAGTCATCACTGCCTTATCGCTCTACTTCTTACTGTGCTTCTTGATCTTCTTCTGACTGGTGGACTCATCATCATCCTATGAATCAACATTAATGCAGTACTCTTCTCCGGGTAACTTCCTTCCCTCCGCCATCCGAGCACACTTATCCACTAGGGTGTACAACTCCTTCACAGTCTTGGCAACCGCATGTTCATCTTAGAGCGAATCTGGCGGTTGCGCACATTGGACTGGAAGGCAACTATCACAGCTGCTAGATGGATATTTCAAATATTTCTATGAACATTGCCGAATCTTTATAAATACTTATGGAGGGTTTCTCCTTCCTTTTGTTGGAGAAGCTGCAGGTCGTTGGGTCGGCCCGGCTCCGGGTGGACACCCGTGAAGGCACCGATGAACTCATGGCACAGGTCTGCCCATGAGGAAATGGAGTTCTCCGGCAAGTGCATCAGCCAAGACCTCACATTGGACTTGAGGGCCAAAGGGAAGTAGTTGGCGAACACCTTCTCATCTCTTCCCCTGACAGCCTGAACAACGATGATGTAGATGCTCAGGAACTCTGCCGGGTTCAGCCTCCCATCGTACTTCTTAGGTATCTCTCGCTTGAACGTGCAAACGAATGACCAACAGACTTGCCACAGTTCACGAGTAAAGGCAGGGCAGCCAACCTCGAAAGGTAGGTGCCCGACAATACCGAGCACATGCTCATCGATGTCGGGGTTGTCTCACCCGCCGGTTCAGCGGAGGTCATTGCGACATTGCTCAACGACGCGCGTGTCTCCTCTATGCCTCTCCTCCGGGGTTCGTCATTGGCCTGGACATGCTCGAGGGTCAGAGGAGGCCATCAAGATGTTGTCGGGGTCTTGATTTTGTCGCGCTCGTGCTAGCTGCTGTGGCGGGGACTGCACCTTGGGGATGGCCCCTCCGACTGGTAGCAGCATGAGCCGTCATTTTCGCTTGGGGAGGCCGTGGTGGGTCAGCTCGCCGGAACCCCCTGCTTCTGCGAAACCGAGCAGACTTTGGATGGTGGCGCGCCATTTGTCCTTCTGCTCGGCCGCCAGCAGAAACCTCAGTAGCAGCTGAGCCCGCACCATGTCCTCTGAAGCTGTACTTGGCATGTATGATGATGAAGTCGATCGCACCGTCGCTCGGCTCCTGACGGACCCAGCGGCGGTAGCACTGCTCCCCCTCTATTGCGGTGCAACCACCTGGGTGGCAGGGTGGTGCAGTGAAGGTACTCGAGGGCCAACGACTCCGTTGCGCGCAGCAGTTTGGTTGTCTCGCCCAGGGGAAAGCGCACGCGTCGCGTTCGCGCCCGTTACAGGGCCGGCTGGAGGGCGGCAGTTCGCCCCAGACCGAGCGCCATCACTGCGGCTGTGCCCGTCGGCGAGCGGAGCGTGGCCGTCGAGGTGTTGTTGGTGTTTCTCTCCTCCGGCACCTCCTGCTCTTGCGTCAGCCCCGGGGGAAGTGGTGACGGTGCCGCCTGCTCTGACCACATCCCCAACAGCGTTGTCGTGGGAAACGAACACCTATGGGGCAGGGCCCCTTCTCGGTCCGGCAGGGAGCGGAGGGCGCACGAAGAGCAGATCGAGGCGAAGTACGCGAGGGATTTTACCCAGCTTCGGAGCTCTCCGGAGAGATAAAACTCCTACTGCTGCTTTGTGGTGGTATTATGTTCTTGCTCGAGAGCGTGAGCGTTCTGTAGTTTCGAAAGAGTCGACCCCCCCTACGTTGTGCATGGGCCTCCTTTTATAGGCTAAAGGGGTCACCGACAGGTGGCAACGCAGACAGGGGTAGAAATGTAAAAAGAGGGGTTGGTACAACTGCCTCTACAGTACACCCTACCTTACTCTGACGGCAGGGGACAAGGGCATTTAATGCCCGTCCGGTCGCCCAAATAGTGCAGAAAACGACCGTTTGGGGCGCCACCGCTTGCCACGATGGCTTTCTTGTCATCTCCACTTGCCACCTCGCACCGCTTGGCTGCACAGCTTCCCGCCACGTGCGCCTGGAACGGTCCTGCGGCGACACATCGACGGATGCGCTGGAGCATGGGTGCAGAGTGGTGGCTTTGCCGCGGCAAGTGCCTTGCCGCGGTCGTTGTCTTGTCGCACCCGAAAGCTTGTCGCTCGTCGGGTCTTGCCGGGACGCGCGGCGCGTCACGGCAAGTCTCTTGAAAATGCCTTGGTTGGCCTTCCCGGCAAGCTCCTCTTGCCGGGGCCTTGTCCTTCCCGGCAAGCTCCTCCTGCCGGAGTCTTGTCTTCTCAGTTAAAACACTTTGTTCTTGAATGGCATCAATAGGACCTATGGAAGATCTTGGCGGACGCCCGGCAAGCCTTGCCGCGGGGCGCTGCGACTGCCCGTGCACAAGTTCGGGATACTAAGGTACCCCTACTTTAGTACACCGACGGGAGCCCCCGGGCCTGGGCCACACACGGTGCTGAGCGCTGTTGGGCCAGGCCCAAAACAGGGCACGGGAACGCGCGGCCTGAGTCCACACCAAATCTAACTTCGTATCCACCGCGCCCTCCCGTAACGGCACGCGTCAAACGCGGCGTCATGGGAGAGATCATGGGTGATTCTTTAATCGAAAAAGGCGTAACGTTCGCCTCTCCTCTTTATAAGCAGGGGAAACAGGGGCCGTTCCCCCACCTTCGCCACTTGCGGTTCCTTCCTCAGAAAGCTCCGCCGCTCCCCTCCGCTCCCCAAGCCGAAAGAGAGCAGCACTCCGCTCCCGTCGCCACCGTCGCCGCCAACGCCATCGCTCTCCCCCACCGCCTTCGCCATGGCTCCGAAGACCGGGAAGAGCACGAAGTCGGCCGAGGCGCTGCGGCTTGAGGCGCTGCGCAAGGAGCGAGCACTTTTCCCACCCGAGCTCACCGCGAAGGCGCTGCGGGACTGGTTCTATCTTTTCTGGTCGACGGAGACGCGGGCGCATCCGCGCACGCAGGTACTCTCCGCCGAAGCTTCTACTTCGAAGCGGTTTCCAAAAGGATACTACTTCTTCCCATTGTTCTTCTATTGCGGGCTCTGCCCGCCCTTTTCCAATTTCTTCTGCGACATTATGAACACGTACGGGCTCCATCTCCTCGACTTCACCCCCAACGCCGTTCTGACCATGGCGGTTTTCGCGCATATTTGCGAGAACTTCGTCGGAATCCACCCCAACGTAGCCCTTTTCCGCCACTATTTCATGCCCCGGGTCGAGAAAGGAGAGCCCTTGTCTGGCAGGATCGCCTGGATCTCGAGGGCCGGCAAGAAGGAGGTCTATCTAGAGGGGGAGCTCTGCAGCAAATGGGATGAGTGGAGGGCCGAGTGGTGTTGGATTGTGGACGCAGATCCGCAGCCATTCACCAATTTGCGCCAAGCCCGAGTAGTGCGCGGCGGCGACTGGAGCGCCCTGGCGGCGGACGATGCTAAGCTAAAGATCGCCACCACCCGGATCCTGCGTCTCAGGCTTGCCGGGCTCACTGTAGGGGCTGTTGGCGCGGACTTTCTTCGCCGCCGCATCGCCCCTCTGCAGGAGAGGGGGAGGCCCGCCTGGCTGTTCGGGGGCCCGGCGGATATCATGAGGCTGCGCCCGGGCCTCAATTTTAATTTCACTGTCTTGGAGTTGGATGGGATGCTCAAGGAGCTGTTCAAGCATGACCCCAACCATCCGGAGTGGTTCAGGCTGCCGCAGGGCGTCGTCCCGCTGTGCAACAACTCCCAGCTCGACCGCATCCGCGCAATGATGCCGGAGTGCGACTCGCACGGGATTATCCCAACTTGGCGGGAGCCCTCCGACGACGTCGTGCGGCAATTCTTCGACGGCTTGGTGGAGGTAGCAGTCCGTGCCGACGAGCAGAGGCTCCTCACCCGCGACACCACTGATGATGAGATGCGGTACATCGCCACCAGGGCGGAAGAGGCGGCGGCAGCCGCCGCCGTGGGCGAGTTTGGTTTCACGTTGGAGGAGTCAGAGGCGGCCGAGGCGGCAAGCCTTGCCGACCGAGAGGATCTTGTCGGGGAGGTCGTTGGCGAAGGAGAGCCCGAAGCCGAAGCCAGCGAGCCCGCCGAGGGCGCAAGCGGCCAGCCGTCTTCGAGCAGCTTGCCGCAGGCGGAGCCCCCAGCGCAACCCCCAGCCCAACCAAGGAGGCGCCTCCGTAGGACTGGAGACACAGCAGGGCGGCAGGCAGGCCAACAGCCGCAGCACCGCGGGACACGCTCCACCGCGGCAAGCACCGTTGCCGCGGGAGCATCTCATGCCGTGCCGGCAACTGGGGCGGGGTCTTCTTGAACTGCCGCACCTGATCCTGCCACAGCTCCCGCCAAGCGTCCAAGGGAGCCCACTCCTCCGCCTTGTCGCACTGAAAGAGTACCGGACTTCGATCTCTCCGCGCTGAGCTCTAACGAGGAGGAAGAAGAGGAGGAGGAGTAAGACTTTCTTCTTATATTTCTTCGATTCTTGCTGTTTCTTGTCTTGTATCTGATCTGCTTCCCTCTGAACCTCGTTCCTTTTCAGGACTCTGGCCGAGAGAGCGGCGAAGAGGGCCAAGGTCCCCGTGGTTGTCATCGAGGGTGATCCTGCTATGACAGTAGAGGACGCGTCCGAGACCACCTTGTCGGACCCGGCAACCTCTCCCCGAAGCAGCCCCCAGCGCAGCCCCCAGCGTAAGTATTTGTTCACTTCCTGTTGTGGGGCGCGCATGGGTGCTCTTTCCTTACTGATATCTTGATTGCCGATTTGCTTGTGTAGGAGCAGAACGGGCCCATCAGGAACAACCAGAAGCCGCTCCTGAGGTGTTATCTGCTTCGACTACGCCGCCAAGGGGCGATTCCCCGACAAGGGAGCGCTCTCCGGCAAGGGAGAGGTCCCCGGCAAGGGGTAGTTCCCCGGCAAGGGTCGGGACCAGCGAACCTTCGGTGGTGGAGCCCATGACCACAGAGCCCAACACAGGTAACCCTCCTTGCCGAAAATTTTCCTTTGGGTTCTTCTTCTTCTGATCTTCTTCTTTTCTTTTTTTTGGATATTTGCTTGACATTTTCTTCCTCTTCCTATCTTCAGATCCCCCTTCCACAGATCCGATGGAGACCGAAGCCACCGGCGAGGAGGATGCACGCGGCAACACCGATGATGCCGCCGCCACCGAGGAAGAGGCCGGCGCTGACGATCCCGCCGGCGAAGAGGCCGCCAAGGCTGCTGGTGCGGGAGCTGGCGAGGGGTCCAGCGATCGCACTGACGATCCCGAGGGCGCAGGAGCGCAAGGCGCTACACCGACCGCCGACCCCTCCGCCGCTGATGCAGCACCAGGCTCTGAAGAGCCCCATCCTGGCGCCTACTTGAAGGCCGGCGAGGGTGTCTTCATCAAGCTTCCCTGGGCGTCGAGCTCCAGGGCACCGGTTGAAGGAGAGGCATTTGACAGAGAACTACTCGCCTCTGCTGGGCTGACGGTAGTTGACGCGCCAAGCAGCAGCAACGGCGAATATGAGGAGGAGCAGCTGCTCCGGAAGTTGTTGTCGCTCTACCGTGCTCGACAAGCGAAACTGGAGTCCCGGGAAGCGCTTGTCGCGCAGGCGGGAGTTGACATAGAGAAGCATGCGGAGGAGCTCCAGAGCCGCAACCAAGAGGCCCTCCGGTCCATTGTGGAGGAGAGGGTGCAGCTTGTCGAGGCGTGGAAGGCCTTCCTCCTCGAGAAGGCAGAAGCTGAGGAGCAACAGAGGCTTGCCGCTGAAGAGCTGTCCACCCGGGAAGGTGAACTGACGCAGCGGAAAGTCAATCTGGACAGCCATGAGGAGGAGCTCGCCGCACGCGAGCAATCACTTGGCGGGGCGCTCAAGGAAGCGAAGGATGCTGCCGCAGCTGCCGAGGCCGCCAAGAAGGAATTGGAGGTGAAGACGACGCAGCTGGAGGCTGATCTGAAAGGGAAGGATGAGGAGCTTGCCGCGCTCCAACGCGAACGCGAGAAGGATGCCCTTGCTCATGGTGATCTGCAAGTTCAACTCGCCGATAAGGCAAAGGAACTGAACGCCGCCAAAGACTCAAATGCTGATCTGGAGCTGAAGTTGGTCACGCTGACTGAGACGCTGGACGGCGCCAAGAAGCGAGAAGATGACTTGAAGAAAGAGATCAAGGCCAACGAGGAGCTGCTAACGAGGGCCGCCGAGACTCAAAACACCTTCAGGGCTATGGTGGAGCTCTGGACAGAGGGCCTCGTCAACATCGCTGCAGTCATCGACGAGGAGCTGACGCAACTGGACTTGGCGGGCTTCGGGTACTCCTCCGATGAGAACCTCCAGCCCAGCGCCAAGCTTACTCTGTTCTTCAAGGGCGTGGCGACGGCTCTCCAGCAACTCCGGGAAAGGATCCCAAAGCAGCTGGCTGACGAGTCGCGCGGAATCTACGCCAGAGTCTTGGAGAAGGTGTTGGTGAAGGTGCTCTTCCGCAATCCGGGCCTCAACCTCACCGACGTCCTCAAGAAGCTGCCGATGGGTGCTGATCTTGAAGAACTCAAGGCCCTTGTCGCACCCATTGTGGACAAGGTGAATGAAGTCAGGAGGGTCGACGGCGACCGCGTAGATTAGGCCGCGTGTTTTTCTCCTTTTTCTTGCCGCTGCCGAACATGTTACGGGAACAATCTATTAGAGCGCGGCAAGTTATCATTGTAATATAACTTTATTCTGGGTAGTACTTGCTATGTTATTCCCTTTACTTGATCCCCTCCTTTGCATGTTTTTACCCTACGCTTTTAGGGAACTTGCCGGCGCAGGCACCCTTGCCGCGAGCACTGAGTGCGGAACATCAGCAGCCTGCTGGCGGTGTTGCCTCCGGCAAGAAACCTTGTCGGAACTAGTCGCAGCACACTTACGTTGTTGAGCGGACTAGAGACAAAGTAAGGGCGCAACTAGCCACGAGTCGGTTCCTCCGCGCACAGGTTTTCCATACATAGCACGGTCGTTCAAGGAAGATAACTTAAAAAATTCCAAAACCAGTTGTGCTCAAACTTTGGCAACTTAGCTTTTCTGTCGTCTGCGTCCCGGCAAGGCTATACTTCTTTGAACGACGCCTGGTCCACACCATTATCTTCTCCTCCCCCTCCCCCCCCCGGTGAACTTGTGGGCGAAGGAGCCTTCTTCTTGAGAAAAAGGAAGAAGAGAAAATAAAGATATGGAGCCTTAAGGCTCGTTATTACTTACCGGGGGTAAGTGCTGCACAAAGTGTCAGATAATACATGCAAAAAAGAAAAAGGCATGAAATTTGACAAGATGTGCGGAGCATATGATCTTTATTTATGCACGGGATCTGCGCCCGGCTTTGTACAAAGGGTTACATGCAACAGTGGCAAGGCTTGTACAAAAGGTGGTTGCCGGAACAGCTGGTTCCGGCAACCGCGCCTTATGGGTAAAACTTACGAAGATGCTCTATGTTCCAGGAGTTGCTCACCGGAAAGCCATCTTCGGTCTCAAGGCGGACAGCGCCAGGCCTAGTGACTTGTTTCACCCGATAAGGGCCTTCCCACTTCGGCGTCAACTTGTTGGAATTCTTGGCGGATTGAACGCGCCGAAGAACAAGGTCACCTTCCTCGAGACTTCTGGCATTGACTTTGCGGCTATGGTAGCGACGCAAAGCTTGCTGGTATCGAGCAGCTCATACAGCAGCCTGAAGACGATCTTCCTCGAGGAGCAGCGCGTCATCTTGGCGCAGCTGCTCTTGCTCAAGCTCATCATAAGCAAGCACTCGAGGCGATCCGTATACGAGTTCCGTGGGGAGAACTGCCTCTGCTCCATAGACGAGAGCAAAAGGTGTCTGGCCAGTGGCTCGATTTGGTGTCGTCCTGATCGACCAAAGAACCACCGGCAGCTCCTCGATCCAGTTCCTTCCGCACTTGTGCAGCCTGTCGAAAGTCCTGGTCTTGAGCCCGCGCAACACTTCAGCGTTTGCCCTCTCTGCTTGACCGTTGCTTCTCGGGTGAGCAACAGAAGCGAAGCAGACCTTGGCGCCAAGATCTTGGACGTACTGCATGAAGGTGCGGCTCGTGAATTGCGTGCCGTTGTCAGTGATGATCCTATTAGGGACTCCGAAACGGCAAACAATCGACCTGAAGAACTTGACTGCTGACTGTGCCATCACCTTCCTCACTGCTTCCACTTCCGGCCACTTTGTGAACTTGTCGATTGCGACGTACAAGTACTCAAAGCCCCCGACAGCTCGGGGAAAGGGGCCGAGGATATCGAGCCCCCAGACCGAAAATGGCCAGGATAAAGGTATCGTCTGGAGAGCTTGAGCTGGTTGGTGTATCTGCTTGGAATGGAACTGGCACGCTTCACACTTGGTTACTTGTGCAGTTGCATCCTGGAGGGCAGTCAGCCAAAAGAAACCTTGCTGGAATGCTTTGCCGGCAAGTGCTCTTGCGCCAATGTGGTGGCCACATATGCCTCCATGTATCTCCGTCTACAGCTCCTGTCCATCTTCCCGGGTGATGCACTTTAATTTCACTCCGTTGAATCTTCTTCTGTACAGTATGTCATCGACAAACTGGTACATACTTGATTGCCGGGCTACTCTCTCTGCTTCTTCTTGCTCTTCGGGAAGTTCTCCTGTTTGAAGGAAATGGACAATCTGCTGCGCCCATGCTGGAGCTTGTGGCTCGACAACAAGGACTAAAGGCACATATGCTGCTGCGGGAACATCTGCTTCTACGGCAAGAATCTGTGGCTCAGCCGGAGCTTGATGTTCCCCGGCAAGCTTGCCGGAGCAAAACTTGTCGGGGGCGTCTACTTCAACGGAACAAATCCTAGGGCTTGTCGGAGCAGACTGCCCCTCAGCACTCTTTGTGTTGATTTTGGGGACCTTCTTGGCGGCGGTTTCGGGGAGCTCTGCCGGAAAGTAGTCACCAGTAACCAACTTCCTCTTCTTGTTCTGTCCAATCGATGGCGTTACAGATGGTTGAGTCAGTCTGAGCACAAAGATCCCTGGTTCCACAGGTAACTTTAATGCAGCGCATTTTGACAGGCCATCGGCAACATCGTTCTGGGCTCTTGGAACATGTTCCATCTGCAGGCCGTCAAAATGCTCTTCCAACTTTCTCACTTCATCAATGTAAGATTCCATCAACGGACTCTGATAATCTTTGTTCACTTGGCGGACGACAAGCTGTGAGTCACCCCTGACAATGAGCTTCTTGATCCCAAGGTCTGCTGCGATTCTGAGTCCGGCAAGCAAGCCTTCATACTCTGCAGTATTGTTTGTCGCTTGCTCCTTGGGAAAGTGCATCTGGACCACGTACTTGAGGTGCTCTCCGGTGGGTGCGACAAGTAACACGCCCGCACCGGCGCCTTGCAGCGAGAAGGCACCATCAAAGTACATGACACATTCTTTACTTGCTTCCTTGACGGGGATGCTCTTCTCTGGAGTTTCTTCATCAGGTGTTGGCGTCCATTCTGCTATGAATTCTGCCAATGCTCGGCTCTGGATAGTTGAAGTACTCTCAAACTTGAGGCCGAAGCTTGACAATTCCAGCGCCCATTCGACAATCCTACCTATTGCCTCTGGATTCTGCAATATCCTCTTCAGCGGAAAGTGAGTGACAACTGTGATCTCATGTGCTTGAAAATAATGGCGCAGCTTCCTCGAGGCCATGAGAAGGCCGAAAAGCAACTTCTGCACACTAGAGTATCTTGATCTAGCCCCCTGCAGAAGGGAACTGACAAAATAAACTGGGCGCTGCACCATCTTCTTCTGTTCCTCTTCCTGTGGCTGCACAGGTCCATCCTTGTCGGGACCAGAGCTTGTCGGGGAAGCCCCCTGCTTGTCGCTGGATGCGCTTGCCGTGGTTGCTGGCTCATCATCCGCCTCCCTTTCCGCTACTAACGCAGCACTAACCACTTGATTGGTTGCCGCTAGATACAGCAGCAACTTCTCTTGTGGTTTAGGTGCGACAAGTATTGGAGTGGAGGATAGGTATCTCTTCAAGTCCTGCAGCGCAGCCTCCGCTTCTGGAGTCCATTTCATTGGACCTGCCTTTTTCAAAATTTTGAAAAATGGCAGGGCGCGCTCAGCAGACTTAGAGATGAACCTGCTGAGAGCAGCAACGCGGCCAGCAAGCCTTCGCACATCCTTGACGCGCTTCGGTGCTTCAATCTGCTCAATGGCCTTGATCTTGTCGGGATTAGCTTCAATCCCCCGCTGAGATACAAAGAACCCGAGAAGCTTGCCGGAGGGGACTCCAAACACGCACTTCTCGGGGTTCAACTTGAGATTGATCTTGCGCAGATTTGCAAAGGTCTCGTCCAAATCCTGGATCAAAGTTGCTTTGTCCTTGCTCTTAACCACTATGTCATCCATGTAAGCTTCTACATTTCTGTGCAACTATGGCTCAAAAGCATGACTGACTACTCTTGCAAATGTTGAACCAGCATTCTTTAGTCTGAAAGGCATCCGTACAAAGCAGTACGTGCCACATGGAGTAATGAATGCGGTCTTCTCTTCATCCTCTTCTGCCATGAAGATCTGATGATATCCTGAGTATGCATCAAGAAATGAAAGCAAATCACATCCTGCCGTGGAGTCGACAATCTGGTCAATGCGCGGCAAGGGAAATGGATCTTTGGGACAAGCTTTATTAACATCAGTGAAGTCAATACAAAGCTTCCATTTCCCGTTTGCCTTGCGCACGACTACAGGATTGGCCAACCACGTAGGATGGAGTACTCCTCTGACAAGGCCTGCTGCTTCCAACTTCTTGATCTCTTCTGCAATGAATTCTTGACGCTCCACTGCTTTTTTCCTAACTCTCTGCTTGACGGGCTGCGCGTGAGGACAGACGGCAAGGTGGTGCTCAATTACTTTCCTGGGAACACTGGGGATGTCAGATGGTTGCCATGCAAACACATCGACATTCGCCCGCAGGAAAGCAACGAGCGCGCTTTCCTATTTAGGGTCAAGCGTGGCACTGATGGTGAAGGTACCACCAGTGCCGTCCTCCTTGGCGGCCACTTTCTTGGTCTCTGGTGAAGCTATCTTTGCCTTCTTATACTTGCCGGTGGAGCTCGATGATGCGTCCTCGATAGTAGCGCAGCACTCCGAAGAGGTGCGCTTGCCGGAGTGGGCATCAGAGCTGTTCTTGCCGGACTTGGTCTTCTTCTTTCCCCCGGGAGCTTCAGCAGCAAGTGGTTTGCGTTCTGCTGCGGTTGCTGCTTCCCGGTAGATCTTGTCGGTACAGATAAGGGCATCCTTCTTGTCGCCAGGGACAGAAATGACACTTATCGGACCGGGCATCTTGAGCACGTTGTAGGCATATTGAGAGGCTGCCATGAACTTGGCGAGTGCGGGACGGCCAAGTATTCCATTGTAGGGTAATGGACAATCGGCGACGTCAAAAGTGACCCTCTCAGTTCTGAAATTTAGCTCGCTGCCAAAGGTTACCGGCAACGTGATCTTCCCCTTCGGCTTGCTCCTTCCCGGGTTGATTCCTTGGAAAGTACCGGTCTCTTCGAGCTCGCTGTCGGGGATCTGGAGCTTCTTGAGCACCGCGGAGGAGATCAGATTCAAGCCGGCCACGCCGTCAACCAGCATCTTTGTGACCTTGAGGTTGCGGATAGTTGGTGAAACCAACATCGGCAAGCACCCGACCGCAGTTATGCGATCAGGGTGATCCTCAACATCAAAGATGATGGGCGTGCTGGACCACTTCAGAGGCTTGCGCGACTCAACTGACGGTTCTGCTGCATTAACTTCCCGCACCCACTGTTTGAGCTGGCGGTGCAAAGTATGCAGAGAAGCACCGCCGTCGACGCACAAAACCTCTGTTGCTTTCTGAAACTCCTGCTCGTCGGCCTCATCCTCATCCATCTCTTCATCTTCGTCTTCGTCTTCATCCTTGTCGCGGCCGCGGGGAGGCCTGTCTCCTTGCCGCTGCTTAGCCTTGCCACGGCGCCCTCCCCGAGCGGGACGCTTCTTGCCGGATCCTCCACCACCTTCTTGGGCCTTCTCCTTGTCGCGTTGCTCGTACTCAGCTTTCTGCAGTTCAACAAGCTGCTCAACTTTCTTGCATGTTTGGAGATCATGGCCCTTGGTGCGGTGGATCTTGCAGTACTGCTTGCCGGAGCCGTCCTGCTTGTCGATGGCCACCACGACCTCGCCGGAGTTACTAGCTTTGGCCTTCTCGGCGCCACCTCCGTTGCCGTACTGCTCGACGACTAGCACATCTTTTGCTTTCCTCTTTCTATTGTTCCGCCGCCGGTTTTTCCTTGCCGGGGCGGCATCCTCACTGTCAGACCCTTCTGCTCCTGCATTCTCTCCGGGGAGTTTCCTCCCCTCTTCAGCACGTGCACACTTGTCGGCCAGGGCATATAGCTCACTGACGTCTCTAATCTTGCACATCGCCATCTCCTCCCTCATCCTGCGGTTTCGCACGTTCTGATGGAACGCGCTGATGACCGCGGCAGGGTGGACGTCTGGGATGTTGCGCTGCACTTGGCTGAGTCTCTGTATGTACTTGCGCAGGGGTTCTCCTTCCTTCTGGGCGAGCAGATGAAGATCGCTTTCCTGGCCATGGGGCTTGTGGCCGCCTGTGAAGGCGCCAACAAACTGATGGCACAGATCCGCCCATGAGGAGATGGAGTCGTCCGGCAAGTGCATGAGCCACGATGTGACGTTGGGCTTGAGCACCAGCGGGAAGTAGTTGGCGATGATCTTTTCGTCGCGCCCCCCGGCCGCCTGCACCGCAATGGTGTAGACGCTGAGGAACTCCGACGGATGTATCCTGCCATCGTACTTCTCGGGTACATCTGGCTTGAAGTTTTTGGTACAGGGCCACTGGACTTGCCGCAGCTCACGGGTGAACGCAGGGCAACCTGCCGCGTACGGCAGGTCGCCTGGTTCCCATGGCGCATGCATGTCGACAGTGGGTCCAGCGCGCTGTTCTGATTGACGCCGCGCTTCTCTTCGACGTTCGATTTGGGTGCGAGCGTCCTCTTGCTGCCGTTCTTGAAGAACTTGGCGCTGATCACGACGAACTCGTGGATCTGACGACGCCGTGGAGTCGGTGCCGAGGTTGACCCGGCGAGTCGGCGATCTTGGCCTTCGGGGTGGGGAGTGCACGGTGGTGGCACCCCCACCGGTCTTGTCGCCACCGGCTTGCGCCTGGGCGTCTTGCCGCGGCTTCGACGTGCTCGGTTGCCGGGGAGTGTCACCATTTGCGAAGCCGATGAGGCTCTGAATGGTGATCCTCCAATCGTCGATCTTGTCCGGCGCTGGAGGGTAGTCTAGGAGCAGTTGGGCTCGAGCCAACGCTTCTTCTGGGGTTTTCGGCGGAGGGGGCGAACGACGCGAGGAGCGGGATATGATCAAACTTCTAACAGTGTTAGAAGGAGCAACATCTCGTCCAGGCGACCGTGCCGCGCTCGCGCCAACATGTTGACGCGCATGTTGGCCTTGAGCGTCCCGCGATCCACCAGCTTGGCCTTGTTCCAATGCGAGTACGGTGCTAGGAGCACCATGGCGTTGTATTTACAGACGCCGAAGTTTGCGGGGCCTTGTCCTTGGATCTGGTGACAATGTGAGCTCCCCCGTCGGCGCCCGTTCCTCTGCCGGTGTCTACCCCACCGCCCGTTTGCTCCGGTGGCGGTGGAATCGACGCAGACGGACCAACCACCTCCGAAGCCTTCTTCTTCGGTGGCATGTCGATGAAGATGATGATGTAGCGTGTGCGAACACCGGATCAGGTTCGCACAACCTCGACGCCCCCTACCTGGCGCGCCAAAGATGTCGTGGGAAACAAACACCTATGGGGCAGGGCCCCTTCTCGGTCCGGCAGGGAGCGGAGGGCGCACGAAGAGCAGATCGAGGCGAAGTACGCGAGGGATTTTACCCAGCTTCGGAGCTCTCCGGAGAGATAAAACTCCTACTGCTGCTTTGTGGTGGTATTATGTTCTTGCTCGAGAGCGTGAGCGTTCTGTAGTTTCGAAAGAGTCGAACCCCCCTACATTGCGCATGGGCCTCCTTTTATAGGCTAAAGGGGTCACCGACAGGTGGCAACGCAGACAGGGGTAGAAATGTAAAAAGAGGGGTTGGTACAACTGCCTCTACAGTACACCCTACCTAACTCTGACGGCAGGGGACAAGGGCATTTAATGCCCGTCCGGTCGCCCAAACAGTGTAGAAAACGACCATTTGGGGCGCCACCGCTTGCCACGATGGCTTTCTCGTCATCTCCACTTGCCACCTTGCACCGCTTGGCTGCACAGCTTCCCGCCATGTGCGCCTGGAACGGTCCTGCGGCGACACGTCAACGGATGCGCTGGAGCATGGGTGCAGAGTGGTGTCTTCGCCGCGGCAAGTGCCTTGCCGCGGTCGTTGTCTTGTCGCACCCGAAAGCTTGTCGCTCGTCGGGTCTTGCCGGGACGCGCGGCGCGTCGCAGCAAGTCTCTTGAAAATGCCTTGGTTGGCCTTCCCGGCAAGCTCCTCTTGCCGGGGCCTTGTCCTTCCCGGCAAGCTCCTCCTGCCGGAGTCTTGTCTTCTCAGTTAAAACACTTTGTTCTTGAATGGCATCAATAGGAGCTATGGAAGATCTTGGCGGATGCCCGGCAAGCCTTGCCGCGGGGCGCTGCGACTGCCCGTGCACAAGTTCGGGATACTAAGGTACCCCTACTTTAGTACACCGACAAGCGTCTGCATCCTCGTGCGTCTCTGCGCCCCCCGCAGCGTTGGAGGCCATGGGCGGCGGAGCCTTCGAGGTGGATGGAGGAGCTGAAGAAGTGGGTTTCTTCTTGGGCGCCATGGTCGATGGCGTCGTCGAAGATATAGATGGCGACGAAAGTGACATGTTGCTCACGTCTTCAGGTTCGCGCAAGCGCTCCCCCTACCTGGCATGCCAAAGATGTCGTGGGAAACCACGGCCACCTATGGGGCCAAGAGGCCCCTTGCTAGTTCGGCAGGGGCACATCGCATTGCACAAAGAGCAGACGAACGTGAGGCAGCACGTCAAAGATCACATGGGCAGTTTACCTAGGTTCGGGCTGCCACGAGGCGTAAAACCCTACTCCTTTTGGTGGACTGATGGTGGGAATGTGGTGGTGGAGCATAGTACACTTGCCCGACAAGGGTTGCCTCAGGGCGGTAGCGACTACGCACGTTGATGTCTACTATGCAACCTTCTCCTTGTAGACGTTGTTGGGCCTCCAAGTGTAGAGGTTTGTAGGACAGTAGCAAATTTCCCTCGAGTGGATGACCTAAGGTTTATCAATCCATGGGAGGCGTAGGATGAAGATGGTCTCTCTCAAGCAACCCTGCAACCAAATTACAAAGAGTCTCTTGTGTCCCCAACACACCCAATACAATGGTAAATTGTATATCTAGTTCGACGAAGAGATGGTGATACAAGTGCAATATGGATGGTAGATATGAGTATTTGTAATCTGAAAATATAAAAACAGCAAGGTAACAAGTGGTAAAAGTGAGCGTAAACGGTATTGCAATGCTAGGAAACAAGGCCTAGGGTTCATACTTTTACCAGTGCAAGTTCTCTCAACAATAGTAACATAATTGGATCATATAACTATCCCTCAACATGCAATAAAGAGTCACTCCAAAGTCACTAATAGAGGAGAACAAACGAAAATATTATTGTAGGGGTACGACACCACCTCAAAGTTATCCTTTTTGATCGATCTATTCAAGAGTCCGTAGTAAAATAACACGAAGCTATTCTTTCCGTTCAATCTATCATAGAGTTCGTACTAGAATAACATCTTAAGACACAAATCAACCAAAACCATAATGTCATCTAGATACTCCAATGTCCCCTCAAGTATCCGTGGGTATGATTATACGATATGCATCACACAATCTCAGATTCATCTATTCAACCAACACAAAGTACTTCAAAGAGTGCCCCAAAGTTTCTACCGGAGAGTCAAGACTAAAACGTGTGCCAACCCCTATGCATAAGTTCACAAGGTCACAGAACCCGCAAGTTGATCACCAAAACGTACATCAAGTAGATCACGTGAATATCCCATTTTCACCACAGATAAGCGCATGCAAGACATACATCAAGTGTTCTCAAATCCTTAAAGACTCAATCCGATAAGATAACTTCAAAGGGAAAACTCAATCCATTACAAGGGAGTAGAGGGGGAGAAACATCATAAGATCCAACTATAATAGCAAAGCTCGCGATACATCAAGATCGTGCCGAATCAAGAACACGAGAGAGAAAGATCAAACACATAGCTACTGGTACATACCCTCAGCCCCGAGGGTGAACTACTCCCTCCTCATAATGGAGAGCGCTGGGATGATGAAGATGGCCACCGGGGATGGATTCCCCCTCTGGCAGGGTGCCGGAATGGGCTCCCGAGAGGTTTTTGGTGGCTATAGAGGCTTGCGGCGGCAGAACTCCTGATCTATGGTGCTCCTGGTTGTTTTCGGGGTATATGGATATATATAGGTGAAAGAAGTCGGTCAGGGGAGCCACGAGGGGCCCACGAGGGTGGGGGCGCGCCCAGGGGGTAGGGCGCGCCTCCTTGCCTCGTAGCCACCTCGAAGCTTCCCTGACATCTACTCCAAGTTTCCTGGATTAATTCCGTTCCAAAAATAACTCTCCCGAAGGTTTCATTCCGTTTGGACTCCGTTTGATATTCCTTTTCTTCGAAACACTGAAATAGGCAAGAAAACAACAATTTGGGCTGGGCCTCTGGTTAATAGGTTAGTCCCAAAAATAATATAAAAGTGTATAATAAAGGCCATAAACATCCAAAACGGGTAATATAATAGCATGGAACAATAAAAAATTATAGATACGTTGGAGACATCTCAAGCATCCCCAAGCTTAATGCCTTCTCGTCCTCGAGTAGGTAAATGATAAAAACAGAATTTTTGATGTGGAATGCTACCTAGCATATTTCTCAATGTAATTTTCTTTATTGTCGCATGAATGTTCAGATCCAAAAGATTCAAGATAAAAGTTTAATATTGGCATGAGAGTAATAATACTTCAAGCATACTAACAAGTAATCATGTCTTATCGAAATAGCATAGCCAAAGAAAGCTTATCCCTACAAAATCATATAGTTAGGCTATGCTTCATTTTCATCACACAAAATACTCCCATCATGCACAACCCAGGTTTCAGCCAAGCAATTGGTTCATACTTTTTAATGCGCTTTAGCCTTTTCAACTCTCACGCAATACATGAGCGCAAGCCATGGATATAGCACTATATGTGGAATAGGATGGTGGTTGTGAAGAAGACAAAAAGGGAGACGATAGTCTCACATCAACTAGGCGTATCAATGGGCTATGGAGATGCCCATTAATAGATATCAATGTGAGTGAGTAGGGATTGCCATGCAACGGATGCACTAGAGCTATAAATGTATGAAAGCTCAACAAAAGAAACTAAGTGGGTGTGCATCCAACTTGCTTGCTCACGAAGACCTAGGGCATTTTGAGGAAGCCCGTCATTGGAATATACAAGCCAAGTTCTATAATGAAAAATTCCCACTAGTATATGGAAGTGACAACATAGGAGACTCTCTATCAAGAAGATCATGGTGCTACTTTGAAGCACAAGTGTGGAAAAAGGATAGTAACATTGTCCCTTCTCTCTTTTCTCTCATATTTTGGTGGGCTTCTTTGGCCTATTTTTTTATTTGGGCTTTGTCGGTGTCAAAACCGGTGGATCTCGGATAGGGGGTCCCGAACTGTGCGTCTAGGCGGATGGTAACAGGAGACAAGGGACACGATGTTTTTACCCAGGTTCGGGCCCTCTCGATGGAGGTAAAACCCTACTCCTGCTTGATTGATATTGATGATATGGGTAGTACAAGAGTAGATCTACCACGAGATCATAGAGGCTAAACCCTAAAAGGTAGCCTATGGTATGATTGTTGTTCGTCCTACGGACTAAAACCCTCTGGTTTATATAGGCACCGAAGAGGGTTAGGGTTACACAGAGTCGGTTACAATGGTAGGAGATCTACATATCCGTATCGCCAAGCTTGCCTTCCACGCCAAGGAAAGTCCCATCCGGACACGGGACGAAGTCTTCAATCCTGTATCTTCATAGTCCAGGAGTCCGGCCAAAGGCTATAGTCCGGCCATCCGGATACCCCCTAATCCAGGACTCCCTCAGTAGCCCCTGAACCAGGCTTCAATGACGACAAATCCGGCGCGCATATTGTCTTCGGCATTGCAAGGCGGGTTCCTCCTCCGAATACTTCATAGAAGATTTTGAACACAAGGATAGTGTCCGGCTCTGCAAAATAAGTTCCACATACCACCGCAGAGAGAATAATATTTACACAAATTCAATCTGCTGACGTATTGCATGGCGTGACATCACACCACGACCAAGCCTTTATTCGAATCGTTTTTACTGTTCCACCTCAGCGCGTTTAGCGAGGCGGTTTCCTTGGCACGTCTTGTCAAAGCAGAGATCGTGTCCCCTTATTCCGGGATTCTCATCAATACGGGCGTGGGTAACCCAACCGCGCCATTGATTACGGCGCTTGGGAGATAAGTGAGTTTTACCAGGCTGGTGGGGACGCATAGCTTCGTCCGTCCATATAAGGGGATAAGGATCCACTTTTTCACACACGCCTTCTTCCTCCTTTGCTCATCCATCTCTGTGTACTCGAGCTCTAGCGCCCAGGTCCGCACATCTCGCCTCAACCTTCCCCAGCCATGTCCAGAGCGGGAGGCAAGTGGATGGCCTCCTCCGTCACGGAGGGGCACATCAAAAAGTTGAGGAAAGCCGGATACCTGCACAACGACATTGCGCACCGGCTTCCAGACGAGGGACAGCTCGTCCCCACCCCCAGGCCCCATGAGAGGGTGGTGTTCCTCCCCCATTTCCTCCGCGGACTGGGCTTCCCACTCCACCCATTTGTCCGGGGGCTCATGTTCTACTATGGCCTGGATTTCCACGATCTGGCCCCGAACTTCATCCTCAACATCTTGGCGTTTATCATCGTGTGCGAGGCCTTCCTCCGCATCAAGCCCTACTTCGGCTTATGGCTGAAGACCTACAATGTAAAGCCGAAGGTAGTGGGCGGCCAGTAGGCGGAGTGCGGAGGCGCCATGGTGGGCAAGATGCCCAACGTTATCGAGGGCTCCTTCGTGGAAACCATCAAAGGGTGGCAATCCGGGTGGTTCTACATCACCGAGCCGCGTGACCCTGAATGGGCAGCGGCCCCCGAATTCCGATCTGGCATCCCCACACGGCTCACCTCCTGGAAAGAGAAGGGCCTGACATGGGGTAATTTGGAAGAGCTGACCGGACTCCAAACCAGCGTCAAAAACCTTGTGAACAAGAAGATCAAGCTCGTCAACGTAGTCTAGGTCATGCTCATCCACCGGATCCTCCCATGCCAACAACGGGCCTTCAATTTGTGGGAGTTTGATCCGGCACAGCACCAAACCTTGAGTAGGCTCTTCGATACTACGTACGAAGATGCCTGGAAGGTGCTGTTCAAGGGCGCCGAGGCTCCCGCATCTGCTACCGAAGATCGCGGATTCATCTCGCAGCGTCAAGCCGGCGAGGTAAGCTATTTTACCCTTTACAGGACACTTGTTTTTCATAGTTTGACTCTATGCGGGATCTAAACTCCCTTACCTTTGACAGGCCTGGCAGAAGAAGTCCAGGCAGGTTAACTATCCGGCTCCCTTACCAGAAGACCCAGCGGATGCCCGATTGACGGGGCTGCTGGTTCCGGCACCTCACGTGGTACCGGAGAAGAAGGCCAAGAAGAAGGCCACGGGAACCCGAAAGAGTTCCCGACGTCAGGTGTTATCGGACTCATCGTCCGATGACTCTGAGGCGGACTCTTCCCGCGAAGACGAGGAGGAGAAAAAAGAGGCCTCTCCCCCAGCAGGGGGAGAGAAGAAAAGGAAGGCCTCCCCAACTGGGGAGGCCGGAGGGTCCAAGAAGGGAAGGACCCTTCCTCCAGACTACTCCATCAACGCCGACGACGGCGAAGAGGAGTGGCCACCGAGGGCTAAGCCCCTGGCGACATCGTAAGTGTCCGGATACCAGAATAACTCATGGCGTTTCGTTTGTCGCATAGAATCTCCTAACGCCGAATACAACCCTGCAGCCCACCCAAGGACGGGCTCGACACTTCAACGAGCGGCTCCCTGGCTCCGTCGGATGTGAATAGCACTTCACTTCTGGCCGCCTCCTCTCCTCGCACTGCTGATGACACTGAGGTGGGGTCCCAAAAGGGGCCCTGCTAGGAGGAGGAGGTCCTGGAGGCGCCGCAAAGCAACCTCCCGGACTCCGGGCATAAGGGGGATCAAACCCCAAAGGGCTCTAGGTCCGGCCTTGGGCCGGACTCCGCACCGGAACCTTCAGTGGTTCCGGAGTCCTGCAGGCGGCCCCTTCGTAAGAAGGGCGAGACTGCGACACCGGTGACCTCCGTCCAACCGGAGGCACCGGATAATTTGCTGGAGGCGCTTAACGGCGCCTCCATCGACGAGGAGCACCGCACTGTTATGAGTGTGGTGATCCAGAAAGTTCAGTCCGCCAAGAGCGGGCTGACTAAAGCCTGTGCCAGCCTTCTAACGGGCTTTGAGGTATGTATTAAGATATGTAAAAATATTACCGCATAGACAGTAGTCCCTGATGCTCAGTTTGGTGTTCGGAAAGAAAAACCGAATTGAGGATCTAAAAAGATGTATGCAGGAGTCTAACATAAGTATGTCAATATGGGAATGCAGGCTGCGCTGCTGACCTCTGCCACACTGACTGCGGAGGTCGATGCATTGAAGCAGAGCCTCGAGCGGTCCGAGACGAGCTCGGCCTTGCCAAGAAGCAGCTCGAGGATAAGGAAGGTAAGTGAGGGAGTCCTGGACTAGGGGGTGTCCGGATAGCCGGACTATCATCATCGGCCGGACTCCAAGACTATGAAGATACAAGATTGAAGACTTCGTCCCGTGTCCGGATGGGACTTTCCTTGGCATGGAAGGCAAGCTTGGCAATACGGATATGTAGATCTCCTACCATTGTAACCGACTCTGTGTAACCCTAGCCCTCTCCGGTGTCTATATAAACCGGAGGGTTTTAGTCCGTAGGACGAACAACCATTACAACAATCATACCATAGGCTAGCTTCTAGGGTTTAGCCTCCTTGATCTCGTGGTAGATCCACTCTTGTACTACCCATATCATCAATATTAATCAAGCAGGAGTAGGGTTTTACCTCCATCGAGAGGGCCCGAACCTGGGTAAAAACATCGTGTCCCTTGTCTCCTGTTACCATCCGCCTAGATGCACAGTTCGGGACCCCCTACCCGAGATCCGCCGGTTTTGACACCGACATTGGTGCTTTCAATGAGAGTTCCTCTGTGTCGTCACGGATAGGCTTGATGGCTCCTTCGATCATCAACAACGACGCAGTCCAAGGTGAGACTTTTCTCCCCGGACAGATCTTCGTATTCGGCGGCTTCGCACTGCGGGCCAATTCGCTTGGCCATCTGGAGCAGATTGAAAGCTACGCCCCCGGCCGACAGGTCAGATTTGGAAGTCTAAACTTCACGGCTAACATCCGCGGGGACTCGATCTTCGACGGATTCGAGCCACAGCGGAGCGCGCCGCACTGTCACGGTGGGCATGATTTAGTTCCGCTGCCGGACAGTGCCCTGGAGGCCTCACATGAGTCCGCTCCGACCCTTAGTTCGGAGCCGACCACGCAGATCGAGGACGGGTGGTTAGACACCGCCTCGGGGGCTGCAACCTCTACAGCGATGGAGCCGAATACTGACCTTGTCCCTTGCAAAGCTCGTGACTCCGAGGTGCCGGACTCCTCGCCGGACTCCGAACCTCCCGCGCCCCTACCAACCGAATCTGATTGGGCGCCGATCATGGAGTTCACCGCCGCGGACATCTTTCAGCACTCACCCTTTGGCGACATCCTAAAATCGCTGAAGTATCTCTCGTTATCAGGAGAGCCCTGGCCGGACGGCGGTCAAGACGGTTGGGATGCGGACGACGAAGAAATTCAAAGCCCACCCACCACCCACTTTATAGCAACTGTCGACGATCTAACTGACATGCTAGACTTTGACTCCGAAGACATCAACGGTATGAACGATGATGCCGGAGACGGCCACGAACCAGCGCCTACTGGGCACTAGAAAGCCACCTCAACTCATGACATATACATGGTGGACACACCAAAAGGAAGCGATAACGAGGAACAACGGGACGCGGCGAAGGATAATCCCCCCGAAAAACAACCAAAACGGCGACGCAAGCGCCGCCCGAAGTCCCGCCTCGATAACGACAACACCCATAATGACCCAGCCGTAGAGCAGGGCAAACCAGTGGACGACGAACATGCAACCAAGCAACCATCCGAACAGGATGAATCGGACAATAAACCCATCCTCGGCGAAAACAACAGTCCAGACGACCTCACGCCGGACACATCACCGGAGCATAAGAACCTTCACAAAAGGCTCGTCGCCACTGCAAGAAGCTTGAAGAAGCAGAAACGGAAGCTCAAAACAGCAGAAGACGTACTCAGAATGAGGTGGAGCAAAGTACTCAAAACCGCAGACAAATACGGCAATAGTCACCAAGCAAAGAGCTACCCGAAGAGCAAGCTGCTGCCCGAATTTGACGAGGAGGCCGTAGAGCCACCACAATCAAAAAGCAAAGAGGCCGCCTGGCCGGACCAGATGACAGGCCAAGAGCGGCAAGCAGCGCCGCACACAAGCCAGCACATGACACACATAAAGATCCTCGCAGAAAGGATGGCCCGGTCAGGTCCATTTATGGGCCAAAAAAGAGGGCCCCAGCAAGCAACACAACACGTCAAGTGTTCGAAGATAACGGCACACCTAAATACAGGGGCACCGCACACCCACTATGTTTCACCGATGAGGTGCTGGATCATGAATTTCCAGCAGGATTCAAGCCCGTAAACATAGAGGCATACGACGGAACAACAAACCCCGTAGTCTGGATTGAGGATTACATCCTACACATACATATGGCTAGAGGAGACGATCTCCACACCATAAAATACCTACCCCTCAAGCTCAAAGGGCCAGCTCGGCATTGGCTCAAAAGCCTCCCAAAAAACACCATTGGAAGTTGGGAAGAGCTCGAGGACGCGTTTAGAGCAAATTTTCAGGGGACTTATGTCCGCCCTCCATATGCAGACGATTTAAGTCACATAACTCAACATGCCAGAGAGTCGGTGTGCAAATTCTGGAACAGGTTCCTCACTATAAAGAACCAAATAGTCGACTGTCCGGACGCCGAAGCCTTAGCAGCTTTTAAACATAACGTCCGAGACGAATGGCTCACCAGACACCTCGGCCAGGAAAAGCCAAGAACAATGGCCGCGCTAACAAGCCTCATGACCCGCTTTTGCACAGGGAAAGATAGCTGGCTGGCAAGATGCAGCACCAGCGACCCGAGTACATCCGAGATCAGAGATGGAAATGGAAAATCACGATGCAGAAAACATCAGCGCCAAAATAAGGAAGATGGCCCAAAGAACACGGCGGTCAACGCCGGATTCAAAAGCTCTCGGCCGAACAGCAAAACACTGCCTCTTAAGGACAACAGTGACGAGCTATCCAACCTAAACAAAGTCTTGGATAGGATATGCCAAATTCACAGTACCCCCGGGAAGCCTGCAAACCACGCCCACAGAGATTGTTGGGTCTTCAAGCAGTCCGGCCGACTTAACGCCGAACACAAGGGGCTCGATCCACCAAGCGAGGACGATGACGAACCCCACAAGCAGAGCGCCGGACAACCAAAGGACTTCCCACAACAGGTCAAAACAGTGAATTCACTTCAAGTGATAACAAGGAAAAATAGGGCGGCACCTACCAAAGCGCATGCCGCACGGTCCACCCCAGCAGAATCCCGAGATTGGATGTAAAAACCAATTACTTTCGACCGTCTGGATTACTCCAGAAGTATTCGAAACGCAGGATGGACTGCTCTGATATTGGATCCTCTAATCGACGGACTACAATTTACACAAGTCCTAATGGATGACGGCAGCGATTTAAACCTGCTATATCCGGACACAATCCGCAAGTTGGGGATAGACCCTACTAAAATTCGCCATAGCCGCACTTCCTTCAAAGGAGTGATGCCAGACCCTCACGTCAAGTCCATGGGCTCCTTACTACTAGAAGTTGTGTTCGGATCACCCGACAACTTCCGTCGCGAAAAGCTAATCTTCCATGTCGCCCCATTTAAAAGTAGCCATCAAGCACTATTGGGACGTGAAGCTTTCGCCCGCTTTAACGCAATACCGCACTACGCGTCTCTTACACTTAAAATGCCCGGCCCACGCGGCATCATCTCCTTACAAGGTCTCTCAAGACCCCGGACACGGCTAGGCGAGTCCGGCACAAATAAACTAGGGGCTTCCTAGCCGCATACCCCTTCACAAGGGGCTGTGCGTATGAACAATAAGAACCAATAAAAGCTCAACTTTATTCATTTATTCATACTCTGTTTTAAATACATTTTTCGCATGATTTCTTTTCAAACTAAGTTCCTCTCTTTTATAGATGAACAGCGTGCTACACCCGTCCAGGATACAGCACAACGGAGACACAGGCGCAGACATGCAGCAGGGACCCATTGCAAGGATTCTTTTCAGATTAAGACCCTGCGTAAACCTTTCTTACTGTCTCTTGTTGATACACATCCCCCGGTTTTTTTATATATAACCAAGGAGGAGGCTGGCGTTTTGGCATCGGCCGCATCAGAAATTCTCGCCCGTACCTGGACACTACGGGCTTAGGGCATTGTTCTGCCCATTATCATAAAGACCGAATACCTTAGGGAGTGTTCGGCGTCTCGAGTTAGGCCTTATATGCATCAGCTCCGAATCATGTCTTTGGTCAAATGTTGGGTTTGCCCAGCTCCTGTGTTTTGCTGCCTTACGTTCGGTATCATCGGCTAACGCGGCACCAGGAGAACTACTGCGATTGTGCCCCGGTTCGGCCGGGCGAGCACCTCAGTAGAGAAAGCCGAAAACTGACTGTCATGATATAGCGAGAGACTGGTCAACCACTCGATCGACTACCGGAATGTCTAGAATTCCTCCGCTTTGACGAAGGACCATTTCCCGGTTAGGCACATACGCGCCCCGAATTCGGAAAGCGCGGTGCCCCTAGGGGCTATGTCGTAGCCCCACCTTCGAACTCCTATGGCTAAGTGAAAGTGATAAAGCATTATAGTCCGGTTGCCTCGTTTGCTATGCTACCACCTCCTTCACAGGACCAAGACGTTGGATTAAGTGTGAAAATGCGCTATTTTGCAAACACCCCTGCACCATGTGTGTGGGGGCTGAAGCCGAAGACTGCCATCTTTCAGGTTATACACAAGTATACATTAACGGCCGCACAGGAGATATTTCAATACTTGAACGCACAAGTATAAAAAGCACTCATATTATGAATATCGTCTTACAAACCATAAAGATCATTTGAACATGACATTTTTTGAGCACTGCGACTCTATTACACGAGCACCCTGCAGGACTTCCCCAAAATAGTGCTCGGCGGGTAACCGGCTCTCGTTCGAACCTCGGGTTGCAACATCGGTGGCATCCATCTCCGTCCAGTATGTCTTCACACGGGCGAGGGCCATCCGTGCACCCTCTATGCATGCCGACCGCTTCATCGCCTTGATATGCGGCACCGCCCCAAGGAATTGCTGCAATAAACCAAAATAACTCTTCGGCTTGGGCCTATCCGGCCATAGATGAGTCACTACATCCGTCATGGCAAATCCGGACAATCTATTCAGCTCAGCCCACTCAGCCAACCGATCGGTCAACGGAAGTGAACGCTCCGGACTGTGGAATTGAGACCAAAAAAGCTCTTTCGTCTCGTGATCCTTTTGACTTCGGAAGTGCACAACTGCATCCGCCGCACTCGCCGCCAAATCCAGATAAGGATCCTCCGGACCCCATAGCTGGCCAAGCTGAGCATACTTCTGATCTGTGAACTTCCTGCGCAGCAGAAAGGGCTTGCCAGCCGCAATGTCTCCGACCTGACGCAGCTCCTCCTTTATAGCCCTTATTGCAGAACGGGCATCCTTGGCTTCGGCGGTGGTCTTCTTCAGGTCTTCTTGCTCCGCTCGACGTTCTTTTTCAAGAATCTCATAGCGGCCGGTAACATCCTTCAGCTTCTTGGCCATTCCAGCCATCTCCTCCCTGCTTCGGCAGTGAGCAGCCCTTTTGGCTTCTAGCTCTTCGGCTACCTTCGAGGCAGCCGCATCACTCCTTCTGGCCTGCTCCTTGGCTCGAGCAAGCTCTGCCCGAAGGTCCTTCACAGCAGCGGCACCATCTGCATTAAGCATACATGTTGTAAGGAATAGGCATCAGCTCCCTTGCTAGGTGACCACGGAGAAACAACCTACCTTGTGACTCGTCAAGTCGTTTATTGACCAGCGCGATGTCCGCATCCGCAATGTCGAGTTGCCACTTTAGTTCGGCAACTCCTTCAGTCCGGCTGGCCACCGGACTACTCGCCACCTGTGTAGGAAAGGCGAGAATTAATATCCGAGATTATGATCCTCGGCACACTGTCGCTCTTGACAACATACCGAGTCTCAGGGGCTACTATCTATACAGGGCACGCAAAACTGTCAAAAGGTACGTCATTTTTACGTACCTCAAACCCCGCCAGCAAACTTCTGACGGCATCACGCAACCCGCCCTCGGCAGATGAAATTCTTTCAATCACAGTACTCATCAATATATGGCGACCTTCTGAGATAGACGCCCTCTCGAGCAGATCCTTCAGCTCCCCCAGCCGTACACCAGTTGGTGCCGAACTCTCCGGCCCTGCCGGACTCGGGGATACCCTCCGCGACGACACCTCAGGGTCGTCCGCCCCGCCTGACGGTGCGATAGATGGAGGCGTCTCGCTCTCCATCATCTCCGGACGAAGGTCCCCCGAAGACAAGCTCAGCTGAGAAGGACGGAGATCCAAACTACAAGGTAAAGACTTCGGTTATCCTTAGAAGCAAAATAGGGATGTCCCTTATTACAAAACTCCCCTTTTTTCTACTTACGGCTCGCTGGAGGGCTGATTCCTTAGGGGAGATAGTGCGTCCGAGGCTTCCCCAGGCGCAGGACCCTCTGGTGAAGATCTCTTCCCCCGCTTTGAGGCCTTGACCTCCGGGTCTTCGGAAGCGGTCCTCTTCTCCCCCTGGAAGGAGGGATTCTCGGTCCCCCCTTTCTCGAAAGCCTCCTTGGTAGAGGCGATAGTTTCTCTGTTTTCCCCTTCGCCTTCCTCTGAAGGCGCAACCTCCAGCATCTTGACCAACACCGGATCCGGCGCGGTCTCCGGGAGGGGGGCCGGACACCGTATCTGTTTCGCTTGCGCTATCCACTCCTGTCCAAAGGACGATTGGTTAAAAGGCAAATCCAAGATATGCAAACGAACGGTATGTTCGGACACGGAGCTACTTACTTGAGTATCTGGGCGATTGCAGCTTAGGCCGGCGTCCTCGGTTAATTCCGGACACACCTCTTGTGATCCGAAGAATAATTTGTACATCTCCACGGGTGTCGTACCCATGAAGTGTTGGAGAGCTCATGGTCCCTCCGGATTGAACTCCCACAGGCGGAGAGGGCGACGTTTGCAGGGCAGAAGACGCCTAATCAGCATAACCTGCGCCACCACGACCAGATTGATCTCCCTCCCTTGGAGGTCTCGAATCCGGCCCTGCAATAGGGGTACGTCCTTGGACGGACCCCAGTCAAGCCCTCTGCTGACCCATGACATCAGCCGCTGTGGAGGACCCGGGCAAAAGATGGGCGGCGGCCTCTGCCTGCTGCCCCTGGGAGCGGTAATATAGAACCACTCCTGCTGCCATAAGCCGAGCTCCTCCTGAAAAGAGCCCTCGGGCCATGGAGCATCGGCCCTCTTGTTTATGACCGCCCCGCCGCACTCTACTTGACGCCCCTCAATCATCTTCGGCTCCACGTTGAAGGTTTTGAGCCACAAACCAAAGTGAGGGGTAGTGCGGAGGAAGTCCTCGCAGACGACGATAAACGATGAGATATGGAGGATGGACTCCGGGGCCAAGTCATGGAATTCCAGCCATAGTAAAACATGAGCCCTCTCACAAAAGGATCCATTGGGAAGCCTAAACCCCGACGGAGGTGGGACACGAACACGACGCTCTCACCGGGCTCGGGAGTAGGAGTGACTTGCCCTTTGGCAGGCAACCTATGCGAAATCTCGTAGGTCAGGTACCTGGCTTCTCTCAGCTTTAGCACGTCCTCTTCCGTGACGGAGGAGGGCATCCACCGGCCCTGTAGGTCGGAGCCGAACATTGTTGAAGGTCTGAGGCGCTCGAATCTGGAGCTCTGGGTGTTGGAACTCGGGGCGAGGGGCAGATTCGATTAAGGATTGAAGAAAAGAAACGAGCCTTGGTCTCATTATAAAGAGGGAGAATACCAAGAGCCGTCCCCGGAACCGTTTGGAACTCACCTTCGATGGAGGAGGCGTGGCAACGGGCACGGTTGGGTAACCCACGTCCGTATTGATGGGAATCCCGGAATAAGGGGAACACGATCTCTGCTTCGACAAGACGTGCCAAGGAAACCGCTTCGCTAAACGCGCTGAGGTGGTATAATAAAAACAATTCAAGTAAAGGCTTGGTAGTGGTGTGACGTCACGCCACAAAATACGTCAGCAGATTGAACTTGTGTACATATTATTCTCTCTACGGTGGTATGCGGAATTTATTTTATAGAGCCGGACACTATCCTGGTGTTCACAATCTTCTATGAATTATTCAGAGGAGGAACCCGCCTTGCAATGCCGAAGACAATATGCGCGCTGGACTCGTCGTCATTGAAGCCTGGTTCAGGGGCTACTGAGGGAGTCCTGGACTAGGGGGTGTCCGGATAGCCGGACTATCATCATCGGCCAGACTCCAAGACTATGAAGATACAAGATTGAAGACTTCGTCCCGTGTCCGTATGGGACTTTCCTTGGCGTGGAAGGCAAGCTTGGCAATACGGATATGTAGATCTCCTACCATTGTAACCGACTCTGTGTAACCCTAGCCCTCTCCGGTGTCTATATAAACCGGAGGGTTTTAGTCCGTAGGACGAACAACCATTACAACAATTATACCATAGGCTAGCTTCTAGGGTTTAGCCTCCTTGATCTCGTGGTAGATCCACTCTTGTACTACCCATATCATCAATATTAATCAAGTAGGAGTAGGGTTTTACCTCCATCGAGAGGGCCCGAACCTGGGTAAAAACATCGTGTCCCTTGTCTCCTGTTACCATCCGCCTAGACGCACAGTTCGGGACCCCCTACCCGAGATCCGCCGGTTTTGACACCGACAGTAAGTAATACCTTATGGAAGTATATAAAACATGTGGTTGCAAAAAATAACAGGAATAACATGAGAATTGCAGGGGCCACGAACGAGGTGGCGACCCTGAAGGAGGCAGTGTCCAAGGCCGAAAGTAATGCGGCCGGGGAACGCACCGAGCGAGAGAAGTAGGAGGCGCGGGTGGCGGAGGTGCGGCAAGAGCTCCAGGCTCTCGTGGAAAAACACGAGAGTTTGGAGCGTGACTCAAAGACTCGAGAGTCTGAGCTCTCCTCGGCTCTTGAGAGCGCCAAAGCCGCTAAGGCCGAAGCCCAAAAAGCCCTTCAGGAAATTAAGGCATTAAAGAAAATAGCGGCGGGTAAGGCATTCTTCATGCAAAGCAAGCACGTGAAAGTGAATTACTTGTTACTTACCCGAATTCGGAGCTCTCCAGGAGCATTCGCAGATTTGCCCCGCAGTGTGTCCGACGCTGCCGCATTCTACCGGGCCAAGGAGGGGAGCTTGATGGAGAAGGTGTTCTGGTCTCAGTATGCTGAGGCCGGACACCCGGTGCCCTTGAGCGACCAGCTGAAGCAGCTGGTCGAGCTCCATAAGGTGGCCGAACTAACCATGAAGGGCCTCATAGTTCGGGTGTGGCCCGAGGAAGCCATGCCTGGGAGCTACTTCGGGCTGGTGAGGCGGCTGGTGGACGCCTGTCCATGGATTGAAGTCGTCAAGCGCTCCGTCTGCATCGAAGGTGCCCGTAGGGCCCTTGCTCGTGCTAAAGTGCACTGGGGCAAGATGGACGCTGAGAAGCTTGTGACGGATGCTCCACCGCCGGGCAGGGAGTATCGCAAACCCGAGATGTATTATGAGGACGTCCTGAAGGGTGCCCGCCTTATAGCGCATGAATGCTCCAAAGATGTAATTTTTGATTAAACTTCGCCTTTGTTATTGTGACGCCCCCGATTCAATCGTACACTAATCATACACGCAAACGTGTACGATCAAGATCAGGGACTCACAGGGAGATATCACAAACAACTCTAAACACAAAAGAAAGACATACAAGCTTCATATTATAAGCCAGGGGCCTCGAGGGCTCGAATACAAAAGCTCGATACAAAAGCGAGTCAGCGGAAGCAACAATATCTGAGTACAGACATAAGTTAAACAAGTTTTTGCCTTAAGAAGGCTAGCACAAAAGCAACAACGATCGAAGAGGCAAGGCCTCCTGCCTGGGACCTCCTAACTACTCCTGGTCGTCGGCGGTCTCCACGTAGCAGAATCCGTCAGCGGTGGCATCTGGCTCCAGGGATCCACCATCTGGTTGCAACAACCAGAAAGAAGGAAGAAGGGGGAAAAGGGGGAGCAAAGCAACCGTGAGTACTCATCCAAAGTACTCGCAAGCATCAGATCTATACTAAGTATGCATTGGTATCAAATGGAAGGTTTGTATCTGTGGACTGAACTGTAGAATGCCAGAATAGAGGGGGAAGGCCTAGCCTATCGAAGACTAGCATCTTCAAGCAGCTCCGAGCATCTTGCAGCATGTAGTAGAGTAAAGAATAGCAGTTTATAATTAACAAGCATGTTGTAACATTAACGCCCAGAGATCCTTCCTCGACTCCCTGCGAGAAAGCAATCCCGGAGCCACATATGTCAAGTATCCATTTGTAGTTTTATAAGATCAGGATATAAGTCTGAACGTCCGTTACCATGGACACGGCTATTAATAGATAATCTTCCCTGCAGGGGTGCACCACGTTTTCCAACACGCTCGATCACTCTGGCCGGACACACCTTTTTGGGGTCAATGCCCGGCCTCGGAAGATCAACATGTCGCCGCCCTACCTAGGCTCAGCAGAGAGGTCCCCGTTGGTCTACCTCCTAAGCACTCCGGGGTCTGGGCCCATCGCCTGTTGCACTCCGGGTCGTTGCGAGCAGGGCAGACCAGGCTCCACCACTACAGGATGGTGCCGGCCCAGCCGTGCCGCACTGCTGAACTAGACGTCTGACAAAGCTTCGGCTGATACCACGACGTCGAGGCCCATAACTATTCTCGCGTGGTGGTTGGTGCGTAAAGGCCAGAGGCCAACCAGAACAAATACCCAAACCTGTTAGTGCATTATTAAAAGGAGTGACAGCTGTCGGGACAAGTCCGGAGCTATCACCCCTTCCCGGGTGATACCGCTAAACAGCCTGCCGCCACTATCACATCGCGCGGGTGCTCTCCGGGCCCGCCTGGCTTTCACAACGGTCTCCAGTAAAGTCAAGGTAACTGTGTGTCCAGACATCAAGGGAAAAACCTGAGGAATCACCCCCGGTGGATTCAACTCAATGTAATCATCAAGGTGAACATAAGAGGGACCACCCTCGAGGTTCACACTTGAGGTGTTGAACAACAGAGCCGTGTCGGTAATGGTGAAAGAGGAAATCACCCTTGATGACCACGACCGAATAGCTACACTACAGAATTATCATCAGGAGTGCGTTATGAGGGATCACCCTCGGCACTCGATAGTAGCTCTACAGAGTCGAGCAACTAAAGGGGCGTGATGTGATATGAGGTGTCGGGCTCTGGTCGTCGATCACGTCGATCGAGGCGTCGATGATGAAGCAGGGGCAACAAGGACAAGTGGGGGTCACTGATGGATCACTAACCAACCTATACTAAGCAGTTTAGGATAAACAGGTAGGTAACAATAAGCAGGTACAAAAGCAGGCTATGCATCAGAATAGGAGCAAACAATAACAGTAGCAAAATCTAATGCAAGCATGAGAGTATAGAATGGGTGATATCGGGATGATCAAAGGGGGGGGACTTGCTTGGAAGCTCCGCTGAAACGGAACAAGGGTCGTCGTCGACGTAGTTGATCACAGGGGCATCAACAGCGGTCTCGAGGTCTACCGGAGAAGAAGAGGGGGAAGAAACAGTAAATACACGCAAACATAAGCATACCAAGACAATAAGCGGCGGTAGAGGTGTTCTAACTCAGTGCTAGGAGATACTGGTGAATGGGGAAACATTCGGGAAAGTTTTCCTGGTGTTAGGCATTTTCGGACAAACGAATCGGAGGGGAAATGTTGCATGTTTGCTATGCTAGGGGCACGTGACGGATGAACGGAGAGCGTATCCGGATTCTTGAAATTCTGAGCAACTTTCATTTATAAAACTTTGTCATCCGAGTTACGGATTATTCTCTACAATTTTTCAAAGTTTTAACAAAATTCTGAATTTATTTTTAATTCGAAAACAATTGTTAAAATGCTAGATGCACCCAGCACAGGGTACACAGAACTGTACCCAATGGCTGACAGGTGGGCCAGGGATCCCAGTTGACCAGTCAACGTTTGACTGGTCAACAAGGGGTGGGGGCCCTTGTCATTGACTGTTTCGTTAACTAACTATTTAATTTAGTCTAATTAGGCTATTAGGCTAATTAATTTTAACTAGTTTAACTAAACCTAATTAATTAAGTTAATTAGTTATATATTTTTATTTTTTGTTATATTTTTTTAAAGCTTTTTTTAAGGGGGCGGGCATGGGCGCTGTCGCGATCAGGCGTAGCCAGGAGAAGCAGCAGCGACGGGGAGGCGAGGCAAACAGAGGGCTGCAGCGGGGAAAATATCTGGTGCTCCGGGAGCACCTAAGCTTAGGTGCTCCCGTGCGACCTCGGCCATTGGATCTCAAATCCAACAGCTCCAGTGAGATGGTGAACATTTTTGCAAAAAAGCCCTCATAGAATCTGAAAAATGTGCGCAAATACAGCAGCTACAGCAGCTTGTCATACACCGTTGGATCTGAGATCCGATGGCCCAAAAGCCCGTATCATGGGAGCATCTAAGCTCCTGTATCACAGGATACTCTCCCGGCTGCAGCGGGCGGCGGCAGCGAGGGAGCAGCGGGCGACGCAGCTGCAGTTGCAGTAGCACAAGGAGCAGCAGGCGGGAGCAGTTAGCAGGGCAGAGCAGCATCGACAGCAGCAGCTAGGGGCAGTAGCAAGGAGCGTTGGTTTTTGATCTTATAACAAGTTCACCAGAGCAACCCGCACGTACAAGCTACTCCCTCCGTTCCCAAATATTTGTCTTTTTAGAGATTTCAACAAGTGACTACATGCGGAGCAAAATGAGTGAATCTACACTCTAAAATAAGTTTACATACATCCGTATGTTGTGTCCATTTAAAATGCCTAGAAAAATAAATATTTGGGAATGGAGGGAGTAGAAAGCAAGCTAGCTAGCAGGTTAATTGATTAACAGTAGTCACAACGTACAATACACGTCTCGCCGGAACTAGTTCTAGTTGATTTCGATCAACTCCACAGAGCAGAACATGACATCGTGATTTATTCCAACAAGCAGCAGTGTGCGGCTGCAGTAGAGGCCTAGCGGCGCGTGGGCGGCGACAAGCGAGCACTGGTGGCAGCGCGGGTGAGCAGCGGCAGGCACCAGTGCTAAATGCAGCTGTGGCAGTAGTAGCAGCAAGAAGAGCAGCGGAGAGCGTGTTCGCACACGAACACGTCACCGTGTACCTCCAATGCCGAGGGTGGTGCACCGCAGCTCACGTCGAAGGAGACCCGTCCGGAAGCGCGGTACGCAGGCAATCCGGCGGGTGCTTTTGAGGACCCGAAACCCCACACGCCCGGGAGAGACCCCGTCTGGGCGCATGGCGGCTATGGGCTTCCCTAGGTCGACCTGATCGCCCCTAGGGCCTCGAGGTTCGCCGCCCTGCAACAAGAAGAACGAACGAAGAACGAGGAAGAAGAAGAACGAGGGAGAGAGATAAAGGTAAAGGTAAAAAGTGGTAAATGATTTGTTCGATTGTGTGTTGTTCAATCGGCCGTCACCCCTTAGGTATATAAGAGGCGGCTGGACTTCCCGTGCAAGGAAAAGGCTTGGATTCACGTCCAAAACCCTAGTCAAATTCGGATTGGTTTTGTCCGAACTTTCCAAAACTGTTCGGTTTAAACTGGCTGCACCTTGCGGGTCTTTTTTGTGGTGGTAAATGATCTCGGATGGAAACGAGCCCAAAAGCAATCATGACCGTTTCGACGAGACGAACAACTTTTATGTTGAACGTTTTTTGATCAGAGGTCATCTTGATGGTCAAATCGGTTGCGCAAAACAGGCTATTCCTCGCGCTACCCATCAGACAGGGTGTCTGGTGGGGCGCGCCAGTTTTTGCCTCGTGACAGAGCTGTATTCCGATGGCTCTAACTTTTGCATACAAACTCAGATTGGAACTAGTTTTATATCAAAATCGATCGTTTCGACGAGACGAAGACAATACATGTAGATAATTTTTCCATTTGAGGTTGTCTTGGGGGCTTAATCAGCCAAACTGTACTCTGAATATAAGATCTTAGTACTTTGAGCATAGTTTCGGCCTTCGAGATGAAATCGGACTGCGATGACCCAAACTTCAAAGATGTTCATATCGACAATATGGAACTCTTTCATGAAGATCACTTCTCCATTTGAGGCCATCTTAAATAAGTTATTGACTGTGCCAAAATCTGGTGTCAACACATGCCCCCCTGTTTTTCGGCAAAACTTGTGTGCCGAAAAATAACTTGCCCGAAGTTTGTTCTAAGCGCGATGTCAACACTCCATCGGCCATTTTGTACGTTCTTTGGACGATAAGTATATATCAGCCATTAAGATTAGCAACAAAAGTGAAGCTAATCGAACATATAATGATTTGGTAATACCCTTTCATGATGTAAGAAATTATATTTTATCCATGGATTAAAATAAGCCCATTGAGGGTAACCAATCATACCTGATGAAGAATTCCATGGCATAGGCATCAACGGCATTGTTGAAGAAAATGGATAATGTGTGGACCGAAGATGTTGAAACCTTCGGCTTGGTCCTTCGTAGCTTTCACTCTTTTCCTTCTTCACCTTTGTCGCACTCCTTGTAAAGGAAGCTCGCACATAATTCTTATTTTGAATATTTCCTTTGGGAAACCATGCCATATTTCTCTTTTCAAGTTCTTGTGCACTAAGCTTATGCAACTCCTTCTTTTGCCAATACGATAAGCCGAGTGGGCATCCTAGCTGCGATTTTGTTTGAAGTAATGGCAATTCTTGTTTTACCTTGTGCACTCTCAACTTCTTCCCTTCAGATTTGGCACTTGATTGACTTGCCTCATTGCCTTTTATAGCCAATGTCAACACTTTAATTGGCTCCTTTTCATTTGAGATCATATCTGAAGTGGCACTCTTACGACCATCTCTTTTGACGCGGTAGATTTGCTCAACCACCTCCTTATTCTTCCTTGTGCACCAGACCGATTCTTTATGATTGAAACGGTCCTGGACGCGTGATTGTTCAAATGTTGATCTCCTTGGAGCTGCATAGTATTGGTGAGATGGTCTAGAATAAGATGGAGAATGTGCCCTTGTATCATACCTGTCCCATGATGAATATGTATCTATATGAGTATAGGGAGGCATCCACGGCATTGGCATTGGCGGCCCAAAATAAGGATATGAATATGTTGCATTAAAATTATCACTTTGCCAATACCAATCCTCATATTTGCGCCTTGGGGTGATCTTGGTTCTTTGCATGATTTGGCCGATAAGCATTCTTCTCTTCACTCTTCTTTTGATATTTATCGAATAGTTCAGCGAAGGTGATTTTTGATCTCTTACACTTGCGCTTATTTCGGCCTTTGTTTCCTTTGGTTGTGCTTGCACCAATCATTGGATTTGCTTGTTGCCCCCCCAGTCCTTGGCGTCTCCATTGTAGCTTCGATGGAATTCTCGCCCTCAAAATTATGTTCATTATGCTCTTCAACAACTTCTTTACTTGAAAGCTTGACCCCATCATCTGCAGTTTTTACCTCCTCTTTAAATGGATCGGCTTGAAGCAGCCGATGCAAAAACTTTCTGCCATCGAGACCAATCGAAATAGACTGGTCATCTCTTGGTGTCTCAACAAATTTCAATCGTCCTTTATCAATGGCCGATTTAACTATTTGACGAAACATATTGCAATCCTCAAAATTATGTTTGAACGAATGATGCAACCTACAATACATTCGTCCTTGAATTGATGGCTTGACATGGTGATCAAGAATTCTTATGTAATTATTTTTCAGCAATAAATCAAATATTTGGTCACACATGCTTGAATTGAAGGTAAACTTCTTGCTTTCTAGCCGATCTTGCTGTGTGAACGGCTTTGAAGATAAGCAAACGAATGGTTCAGATTTAGAATCTTCCCATTTGGCTATACATTGTGTTTTTCACTCTATCTCCGGTGTCTTTGGATAAGATATTATATTAGCATCGGATTTCTCAAAAGAAATTAACCTTGGATTTAAACTTCCGATAGAAAATATTTAGAACACACATGTCTCAATCGAGACAAAGTGCAAGCCAAGTAAGAAATAAGCAAAGCTACCCAACTAGATATGAACTTTAGATAAAGCAACCGGGAAAGCTTTGGCCACAACAATAAGTCATTATCGGTCTTTATAAATGGTGCAATGGGTTGACCGATATAGTCTATAACAATTTTGTTGCTAACAAGTAAATTACTCTTCTTCATTGGTCTTTCAAAATTACTTTTGAGAACTTTTCTTATAGAAGCATCGACAATAAAGTTGCGACCAAATCGAAAGATAGGCAAGTCACTTGCTAGACATACCTCTTCAATTACGTTGGGAGAGCATGATGGTTGTATCACTTGAATAATACTTTGTTCCACTTTTGAATGACTCTCCAATGCCTTGGCATCCTCTTTTCTTTGATAGATTCGGTACACATACTATTTGATTCAGCTTTTTTAATAACCGAATTAACTTTGTTATCCGAATCACCACACTTTCTTTCTTTGATTCGCAAGGTTGCTTGTTCTTGTCTAAATTCAGCAAACATTGCAGCTAGTCTATTTTTAAGCTTTTTTCGACCAATTTCAGCTCAATCTTCATCGGATTGCCCCCCAATACTTTGAGACGCTTTCGGCAATGGTGTGTTGCCGAAATTCTGTAATTGTGCAGGGGCAACATGATATGCTACGTTACTAGGTAAAGACACATGCGCTCTGGTAGAATTCTCACTTATTCGGCCATGAGCATGAAGGTGCGGAGCCGAATCACGAATATCCACAATTGCGTATGGTGCCGAAAAATTCGTAGCATGAGGTGTACCATACGATGTTTGAGGGTAATTGGCCGAATAACTAGTAGTGGCATGGCCAATTCCCCTATCCACCGGCATGTTTTTATTAACATACTGCAAGTTATTTGCCGATGAATAAAAAGTTGAAACACTTTGTTGCATACTATTGGAAGTTCCTACATGGGGTGTCTCAACATGATTAACCGAACTCATCATGTTGTTCATCGGCATATAGATTTGTGGGGTTGCCGATGCATGAGAGTTGGGATACATATGTTGCATGTTGCTAAAATTATATGAATTTGAAGCATGAAGATTATTCTGAATCGGCTGTTGCACATAATTAGATGCATGATTGATAAAACTAGGGCTAGCCGATACAATATGCTCATTAGACGATCTAGCAACAACATATGTATTATTTGCATCTACATAAGTGAATTGGGTATTCATGTTACCTTTGTAGATTGCAAACCCTAGATGACGATCTCTTCGTAGCAAGAACGGGTTGGAGACCGTTCAAAGCTTCGTCCCCAGCGGAATCGCCAAAAAGTGTGTTCGCACACGAACACGTCACCATGTACCTCCAACACCGAGGGTGATGCACCGCAGCTCACGTCAAAGGAGACCCGTCCGGAAGCGCGGTACGCAGGCAATCCGGTGGGTGCTTTTGAGGACCCGAAACCCCACACGCCCGGGAGGGACCCTGTCTGGGCGCGTGGCGGCTATGGGCTGCCCTAGGTCGACCTGATCGCCCTAGGGCCTCGAGGTTCGCCGCCCTGCAACAAGAAGAACGAACGAAGAACGAGGAAGAAGAAGAATGAGGGAGAGAGATAAAGGTAAAGGTAAAAGGTGGTAGATGATTTGTTCGATTGTGTGTTGTTCAATCGGCCGTCACCCCTTAGGTATATAAGAGGCGGCTGGACTTCTCGTGCAAGGAAAAGGCTTGGATTCACGTCCAAAACCCTAGTCAAATTCGGATTGGTTTTGTCCGAACTTTCCAAAACTGTTTGGTTTAAACTGGCTGGACCTTGCGTGTCTTTTTTGTGGTGGTAAATGATCTCGGATGGAAACGAGCCCAAAAGCAATCATGACCGTTTCGACGAGACGGACAACTTTTATGTTGAACGTTTTTTGATCAGAGGTCATCTTGAGGGTCAAATCGGTTGCGCAAAACAGGCTATTCCTCGCGCTACCCATCAGACAGGGTGTCTGGTGGGGCGCGCCAGTTTTTGCCTCGTGACAGGGTTGTATTCTGATGGCTCTAACTTTTGCATACGAACTCGGATTGGAATGATTTTTATATCAAAATCGATCGTATCAACGAGACGAAGACAATCCGTGTAGATAATGTTTCCATTTGAGGTCGTATTGGGGGCTTAATCAGCCAAACTGTACTCTGAATATAAGAGCTTAGTACTTTGAGCATAGTTTTGGCCTTCGAGATGAAATCGGACTACGATGACCCAAACTTCAAAGATGTTCATATCGACAATACGTAACTCTTTCATGAAGATCACTTCTCCATTTGAGGCCATCTTAAATAATTTATTGACCGTGCCAAAATCTGGTGTCAACAGAGCGCAGGTGGGCGCGCGCGTGGTTCGGCCAGGCGTAACCGAGCGAGGCAGGTCCCAGCCATGACGAGCAACGACGAGCACGGGCGTGGGCAGCGGAAGATGCACGACGGCGGGCGTGGGCATACATGAGCGCAAGGGTGCGGCTGCAGGCGACAGGGGCATGCGTGTGCGCGCGGGAGGAGAGCTCCGGCCACGACGGACTGCGGAGCCGAAGCTCGCGGGTAACGGTGCTACGGCAAGTACGACAACGAGGAAAAGGGGGAATGGGGTGGTGCTCACCGTGTGGACGCACGGAGGTCCGGTGGAGGTTTAGGTGCTGCAGAGCTCGTCGCAGACGGAGAAGACCCCGGGATCGGAGGAGAACGGCGGCGGTCGGAGGAGGAAGATGTAGTCGTAGTGGTCGCAGATGTGCTCCCCGGCTCCAGCGGAGGGCACCAGAAGACTAGGCGGAGGACAGCGGGATCCGTGAACTCGAGCTGTGGATGCGGAGAGGACGGCGGCCGCGGTGGCGCAACAGCAATGGCGACGGGCGCGTCGGCGAGAGGTGGATCTGGACGAGGGGCTAGGCGGATGGGAGAATGAGGAGGGACCGACCAAGGTTAGGCTTTGGGGATGCTCTTATCCGCCGAGGGAAACGACGGGGAGGCGCGGGATGGCTGCCACGGCACCATCGGTGGCCATGGCGCCGGTGGATCATTGCCACGATCCCTCTGTGTGAACAGAGAAGGGAGATGAGGGTGAGCTGGGCTGGGCTGTGCAGGCCTGCTAGGTAGATGGGCTAGGTGGCCCAAGGGAAGGGGGGCTTTGTTTTTATTTCTGTTTTGCTTTCCTTTCCTTTTTATTTTATAGTTTTCTGTTATCCTTTATTCTTAGGTTTACAGAATATAATACTAGCCCCTAAATCAACATTAGTAATTCATGTCACTGCCACAAATAGTTTGAGGTTTAAATAAAATAGTTTAGTATTTTTATAATTTAAAAAGCATTTAACAATTGTTTTTAGCCACTGTTTTATTCACAAAAGAGCATTTAAATACTTTAAAAAAAATGTTGGGTCAGCACCATAATTGGTTATGGAATATTTGCCACACTTTGAACATTTTATTTTGCATGTTTGAGAAATTTGAACTTTGGACTTTAATTTGAATTTGAATTTGAATCATGATTTGGATCAAGTGAGGATTAGCAACAGTAATGCGATGACATGGCACCATTAACGGGGGGATTACTGTAGCTTAATTATCTGGGTGTTACAATTCTCCTCCACTACAAGAAATCTCGTCCCGAGATTTTAGGAGGTAGAAGGAAACAAAGCGGGGTATTCGTCACGAAGACGATCCTCGCGTTCCCCAAGTGGCTTCATCTTGAGAAGGATTTGACCACTGAACCTTTTAGAAAATTGATAGCCCTCTGACGGATGCGACGTTCAGCTTGAACAAGAGAGCGTATCGGATGCTCTCTATAAGCGAGATCATCTTGCAGGGGTCGAGCTTTATAGGCCATGTGGTTGTTGCAATAAGACTTGCGACTCAGGGCATTGGCTATTATATTAGCCTTGCCAGGGGTATAAAAATACATAGTCATGGTCTATGATTGTTTCCAAACATCACTGCTTTCGGGGATCTAGATCCAGCTGAGTAAACAAATACTTCAGACTTTGTCGATCGGTAAAGCTCTGACCACGATTACCAGGAAGAAAATGTCGCCATAACTTTAGTGCAATCTTAACTGCAGCAAGTTCAATGTTATGGAGTGGGTAGATCTTTTGGAAGGACATCTTGGAATTCACAAACGACTGGAGTGTTTTCAATTCTCACAAAAGGGGAAGCGTTTCACGCGTTCAAGGAATAAATCTGTGCTTCAGCATTTCGAACAAGATGAGCATGGTAGCTTACTATATCATTGAAAGATGTACTAGAGGGATGGTCTTAGTGGCACAAATGATAGCAGCGGTATGTGTTTTCAACCATCCTATTTTTAGGATGCGGTCGATATTGGACGACTTCAAAACAATGGGGGAATCATGGAATTCCAGCCCCTAAAATTCAACTAGGATGTTGCGACTAGCCATGGTGGTTCGACATTGGCCCGCGAGATGCACTTTGAAATTCCGACCAAGTGATGGCGGTTTCAACAGGTAAGGAATGCTTGTGGCTGTCCCAGTGGGACCTTTCAGGTAGTAAGCCGTGAAGGTGACATAGTTGGCAGGGGCTACATCAGCAGACACCAACTCGAAAGTGATGTCATTGAGCCAATCATCAGCATCAAGTGGCTGAGTTGAGCTACGTGGATGATAGGGTTGAGACACGCAAAGTATTGCAGAGGCACTGGGCTGGGCTGTTGATTCATACTGGGATGCGGGAACTGAGCCATGACTCGTACCATGAACTGGCGATTCAACATCAAACTGTTGTATCATTCCGGCCATGTATTCGGGAGTTGTTGGATTGTCGCCACCACAACCACAACAAGTGGGTCGAACCATCCTGCTTAAATACAATAGGGGGGTAGTTCAGCAAGGGTTGGTGCAAGTGTAAGGAGTCATTCATGAAGTAAACAGAACAATGAGCAAAGGCGCAGTATGTACAAGGCAGTAGTCATTGGAGACATACTGATACATATATGGGGCCAATTGCACGTGGTTCGTATGAGTTCGGACAAGAGAAACATCCAGACATACTAGGCGGCACGTATGCACGCGATGGAGGGATTCAACAACGGGGCATAGCAAAGGCTACCTCTGGAGCGAGGGATTTGAAATTGATGATGCAGGGTGCCCTCGATATGAGGATCCTGTGGTCAATGAACATTGAAGCAGAACTTAGCCCTCAATTTGAGAAAGGCGTAATACGATTCTCCGGATGGATGTGATCACGAGAACCTAGGATAGAGTTAGCAAAATCATTTAACCCGAATAGAAGAGAGGTCAGAGTCCCAGAGTATAGACGAGGAGTAAAAGATACTAATACCACCCAATGGCGACGTGGGCCCGTAAGCCACACAGCCATGTTAGTAAAACAGTTCTTTTAAACACTAGACTCAACTTCGGCCAAGGAGTTGAAAAGGGGGATCCTACAGGCAGTCGGCTCTGATATCAACTTGTGACGCCCCCCGATTCAATCATACACTAATCATACACGCAAATGTGTACGATCAAGATCAGGGACTCACAGGGAGATATCACAACATAACTCTAAACACAAAAGAAAGACATACAAGCTTCATATTATAAGCCAGGGGCCTCGAGGGCTCGAATACAAAAGCGAGTCAGCGGAAGCAACAATATCTGAGTACAGACATAAGTTAAACAAGTTTTTGCCTTAAGAAGGCTAGCACAAAAGCAACAACGATCGAAGAGGCAAGGCCTCCTGCCTGGGACCTCCTAACTACTCCTGGTCGTCGGCGGTCTCCACGTAGCAGAATCCGTCAGCGGTGGCATCTGGCTCCAGGGATCCACCATCTGGTTGCAACAACCAGAAAGAAGGAAGAAGGGGGAAAAGGGGGAGCAAAGCAACCGTGAGTACTCATCCAAAGTACTCGCAAGCATCAGATCTATACTAAGTATGCATTGGTATCAAATGGAAGGTTTGTATCTGTGGACTGAACTGCAGAATGCCAAAATAGAGGGGGAAGGCCTAGCCTATCGAAGACTAGCATCTTCAAGCAGCTCCGAGCATCTTGCAGCATGTAGAAGAGTAAAGAATAGCAGTTTATAATTAACAAGCATGTTGTAACATTAACGCCTAGAGATCCTTCCTCGACTCCCTGCGAGAAAGCAATCCCGGAGCCACATATCTCAAGTATCCATTTGTAGTTTTATAAGATCAGGATATTGAAGGAAATATGCCCTAGAGGCAATAATAAAGTTATTATTTATTTCCTCATATCATGATAAATGTTTATTATTCATGCTAGAATTGTATTAACCGGAAACATAATACATGTGTGAATACATAGACAAACATAGTGTCACTAGTATGCCTCTACTTGACTAGCTCGTTTATCAAAGATGGTTATGTTTCCTAGCCATGGACAAAAGAGTTGTCATTTGATTAACGGGATCACATCATTAGGAGAATGATGTGATTGACTTGACCCATTCCGTTAGCTTAGCACTTGATCATTTAGTATGTTGCTATTGCTTTCTTCATGACTTATACAAAGTTCCTGCAACTATGAGATTGTGCAACTCCCGTTTACCGGAGGAACACTTTGTGTTCTACCAAACGTCACAGCGTAACTGGGTGATTATAAAGGTGCTCTACAGGTGTCTCCAAAGGTACATGTTGAGTTGGCATAATTCGAGATTAGGTTTTGTCACTCCGATTGTCGGAGAGGTATCTCTGGGCCCTCTCGGTAATACTCATCACCTAAGCCTTGCAAGCATTGTAACTAAGTAGTTAGTTATGAAATGATGTATTACGGAACGAGTAAAGAGACTTGCCGGTAACGAGATTGAACTAGGTATTGGATACCGACGATCGAATCTCGGGCAAGTAACATACCGATGACAAAGGGAACAATGTATGTTGTTATGCGGTTTGACCGATAAAGATCTTCATAGAATATGTAGGAGCCAATATGGGCATCCAGGTCCCGCTATTGGTTATTGACCGAGAATAGTTCTAGGTCATGTCTACATAGTTCTCGAACCCGTAGGGTCCGCACGCTTAAGGTTTCGATGACAGTTATATTATAAGTTTATGAGTTTTGATGTACCGAAGGAGTTTAGAGTCCCGGATGAGATCGGGGACATGACGAGGAGTCTCGAAATGGTCGAGACGTAAAGATCGATATATTGGACGACTATATTCGGAGTTCGGAAAGGTTCCGAGTGATTCGGGTATTTTCGGGGGTACCGGGGAGTTACGGGAATACAAGGAAAAAGCATTGGGCCTCATGGGCCAAGTGGTGGAAGAGAGGAGGAAGGGCGCGCGCCCCCCCTAGCCCAAACCGAATTGTACTAGGGGGCCGGCCCCCCTTTCCTTCTTCTCCTCCCTCTCCTTCCTTCTCCTTCTCCTCCCCTTCCTTCCCTTCTCCTAGTAGGACTTGGAAAGAGGGGGGAATCCTACTTGGAGTAGGATTGCCCCCCTTGGGCGCGCCTCCTCCCCTTGGCCGGCCCCCTCCCCCTTGCTCCTTTATATACGGGGGCAGGGGGGCACCCCAGGACACACAAGTTGATCTACGGATCGTTCCTTAGCCGTGTGCGGTGCCCCCCTCCACCATATTTCACCTTGGTCATATCGTCGCGGAGTTTAGGCGAAGCCCTGCGCCGGTAGAACATCATCATCGTCACCACGCTGTCGTGCTGACGGAACTCATCCCCGACGCTTCGCTAGATTGGAGCCCGAGGGACGTCATCGAGCTGAACGTGTGCTGAACACGGAGGTGCCGTACGTTCAGTGCTTGGATCGGTCGGATTGTGAAGACATACGACTACATAAACCGTGTTGTGCTAACGCTTCCGCTTACGGTCTACGAGGGTACGTGGACGAACACTCTCCCCTCTCGTTGCTATGCCATCACCATGATCTTGCGTGTGCGTAGGAATTTTTTTGAAATTACTACGTTCCCAACAGTGGCATCCGAGCCTAGGTTTTATGCATTGATGTTATATGCACGAGTAGAACACAAGTGAGTTGTGGGCGATACAAGTCATACTTTGGTTCGGCGGTATTGTGAGATGAAGCGGCCCGGACCGACATTACGCGTACGCTTACGTGAGACTGGTTTTACCGCCGTGCTTTGCACACAGGTGACTAGCGGGTGTCAGTTTCTCCAACTTTAGTTGAACAGAGTGTGGCTACGCCCGGTCCTTGCGAAGGTTAAAACAACATCAACTTGACAAACTATCATTGTGGTTTTGATGCGTAGGTGAGATTAGTTCTTGCTTAAGCCCGTAGCAGCCACGTAAAACTTGCAACAACAAAGTAGAGGACGTCTAACTTGTTTTTGCAGGGCATGATGTGATGTGATATGGCCAAGACGTGATGCTATATTTTATTGTATGAGATGATCATGTTTTGTAACCGAAGTTATCGGCAACTGGCAGGAGCCATATGGTTGTCACTTTATTGTATGAAATGCAAACGCCCTGTAATTGCTTTACTTTATCACTAAGCGGTAGCGATAGTCGTAGAAGCAATAGATGGCATAAACGACAACGATGCTACGATGGAGATCAAGGTGTCGCGCCGATGACGATGGTGATCACGACGGTGCTTCGGAGATGGAGATCACAAGCACAAGATGATGATGGCCATATCATATCACTTATATTGATTGCATGTGATGTTTATCCTTTATGCATCTTATCTTGCTTTGATTGACGGTAGCATTTTAAGATGATCTCTCACTAAAAATTATCAAGAAGTGTTCTCCCTGAGTATGCACCGTTGCCAAAGTTCGTCGTGCCCAGACACCACGTGATGATCGGGTGTGATAAGCTCTACGTCCATCTACAACGGGTGCAAGCCAGTTTTGCACACGTGGAATACTCAGGTTAAACTTGACGAGCCTAGCATATGCAGATATGGCCTCGGAGCACGGAGACCGAAAGGTCGAACGTGAATCATATAGTAGATATGATCAACATAGTGATGTTCACCCATTGAAAACTACTCCATCTCACGTGATGATCGGTTATGGTTTAGTTGATTTGGATCACGTGATCACTTAGATGACTAGAGAGATGTCTGTCTAAGTGGGAGTTCTTAAGTAATATGATTAATTGAACTTAAATTTATCATGAACTTAGTCCTGGTAGTATTTTGCAAATTATGTTGTAAGATCAATAGCTTGCGTTGTTGCTTTCATATGTTTATTTTGATATGTTCCTAGAGAAAATTGTGTTGAAAAATGTTAGTAGCAATGATGCGGATTTGATCCACGATCTGAGGTTTATCCTCATTGCTGCACAGAAGAGTTATGTCCTTAATGCACCGCTAGGTGACAGACCTATTGTAGGAGCAGATGCAGACGTTATGAACGTTTGGCTAGCTCAATATGATGACTACTTGATAGTTTTGTGCACCATGCTTTATGGCTTAGAATCGGGACTTCAAAGATGTTTTGAACATCATGGACCATATGAGATGTTCCAGGAAGTGAATTTAATATTTCAAGCAAATACCCGAGTTGAGAGATATGAAGTCTCCAACTAGTTCTATAGCTAAAAGATGGAGGAGAATCGCTCAACTAGTGAGCATGTGCTCAGATTGTCTGGATACTTCAATCGCTTGAATCGGGTGGGAGTTAATCTTCCAGATAAGATAGTGATTGACAGAATTCTCTAGTCACCATCACTAAGTTACTAGAACTTTGTGATGAACTATAGTATGCAAGGGATGACGAAAACGATTCCCAAACTCTTCGTGATGTTGAAATCGACGAAGGTACAAATCAAGAAAGAGCATCAAGTGTTGATGATTGACAAGACCACTAGTTTCAAGAAAAGGGCAAAGGGAAAGAAAGGGAAACTTCAAGTAGAATGGCAAACAAGTTGTCACTCCCAGACCAAAGCTGGACCAAAGCCTGAAACTGAGTGCTTACACTGCAAAAGAAATGGTCACTGGAAGCAGAAATGCCCTAAATATTTGGTGGATAAGAAGGATGGCAAAGTGAACAAGGGTATATTTGATATACAGGTGTTTGATGTGTGCCTTACTAGTGTTTATAGTAGCCCCTGAGTATTTGATACTTTTTCGGTTGCTAAGATTAGTAACTCGAAACAGGAGTTATAGAATAAACAAAGACTAGTTGAAGGGGAAGTTACGATGAGTGTTGGAAGTAGTTCCAAGATTGATATGATCATCATCGCACACTCCCTATACTTTCAGGATTAGTGTTAAACCTAAATAAATGTTATTTGGCGTTTGCATTGAGCATGAATATGATTTGATCATGTTTATTGCAATACGGTTATTCATTTAAAGTCAAAGAATAATTGTTGTTCTGTTTACATGAATAAAACCTTCGATGGTCATGTTGGGGAACGTAGCAGAAATTCAAAATTTTCCTACGTGTCACCAAGATCTATCTATGGAGAAACCAGCAACGAGGGGAAGGAGAGTGCATCTACATACCCTTGTAGATAGCTAAGCGTAAGCGTTCAAGAGAACGGGGTTGAAGGAGTCGTACTCGTCGTGATCCAAATCACCGGAGATCCTAGTGCCGAACGGACGGCACCTCCGCGTTCAACACACGTACAGCCCGGTGACGTCTCCCACGCCTTGATCCAGCAAGGAGATAGGGAGAGGTTGAGGAAGACTCCATCCAGCAGCAGCACAACGGCGTGGTGGTGGTGGAGGAGCGTGGTAGTCCAGCAGGGCTTCGCCAAGCACCGCGAGATATGAGGAGAAGGGAGAGAGGTAGGGCTGCACCAACAGGAGAAGAAACGCGTGTCTTGGGATGCTCCTATGCCTCCACTATATATAGGGGGAGAGGGGGCTGCGCCCCCACCTAGGTTTCCACCCCTAGGGGACGGCGGCCAGCCCTAGATCCCATCTAGGGGGGCGGCCAAGGGGTGGAGAGGGGGAAACTTGCCCCCCAAGCAAGGTGGGGCGCCCCCTCCCCAAACCCTAGGCGCCTTGGGCCTTGGTGGGAGGGCGCACCAGCCCACCTGGGGCTGGTCCCCTCTCACACTTGGCCCATGCAGCCCTCTGGGGCCGGTGGCCCCACTTGGTGGACCCCCGGGACCCTCCCGGTGGTCCCGGTACGTTACCGATAAAACCCGAAACTTTTCCGGTGACCAAAACAGGACTTCCCATATATAAATCTTTACCTCTGGACCATTCCGGAACTCCTCGTGACGTCCGGGATCTCATCCAGGACTCCGAACAACATTCGGTAACCACATACAAGCTTCCTTTATAACCCTAGCGTCATCGAACCTTAAGTGTGTAGACCCTACGGGTTCGGGAGACATGCAGACATGACCGAGACGTTCTCCGATCAATAACCAACAGCGGGATCTGGATACCCATGTTGGCTCCCACATGTTCCACGATGATCTCATCGGATGAACCACGATGTCAAGGACTCAGTCGATCCCGTATACAATTCCCTTTGTCTAGCGGTATTATACTTGCCCGAGATTCGATCGTCGGTATACCGATACCTTGTTCAATCTCGTTACCGGCAAGTCTCTTTACTCGTTCCGTAACACATCATCCCATGATCAACCCCTTGGTCACATTGTGCACATTATGATGATGTCCTACCGAGTGGGCCCAGAGATACCTCTCCGTTTACACGGAGTGACAAATCCCAGTCTCGATCCGTGTCAACCCAAAAGACACTTTCGGAGATACCTGTAATGCACCTTTATAGTCACCCAGTTACGTTGTGACGTTTGATACACCCAAAGCACTCCTACGGTATCCGGGAGTTACACGATCTCATGGTCTAAGGAAGAGATACTTGACATTGGAAAAGCTCTAGCACACGAACTACACGATCTTTGTGCTATGCTTAGGATTGGGTCTTGTCCATCACATCATTCTCCTAATGATGTGATCCCGTTATCAACGACATCCAATGTCCATAGCCAGGAAACCATGACTATCTGTTGATCACAACGAGCTAGTCAACTAGAGGCTCACTAGGGACATATTGTGGTCTATGTATTCACACGTGTATTACGATTTCCGGATAATACATTTATAGCATGAATAAAAGACAATTATCATGAACAAGGAAATATAATAATACTTTTATTATTGCCTCTAGGGCATATTTCCAGCAGTCTCCCACTTGCACTAGAGTCAATAATCTAGTTCACATCGCCATGTGATTAACACTCACAGGTCACATCGCCATGTGACCAACATCATCAAATGAGTTCTGGGGTTTGATCATGTTTTGCTTGTGAGAGAGGTTTTAGTCAACGGGTCTGCAACATTCAGATCCGTATGTGCTTTGCAAATTTCTAGGTCATATTGTAAATGCTGCTTCCACGCTCCACTTGGAGCTATTGCAAATGGTTGCTCCACTATACGTATCCGGTTTGCTACTCAGAGTCACTCGGATAGGTGTTAAAGCTTGCATCGACGTAACCCTTTACGCCGAACTCTTTATCACCTCCATAATCGAGAAACATGTCCTTATTTACTCCAAGGACAATTTTGACCGCTGTCCAATGATCCATTCCTGGATCATTCTTGTACCCCTTGACTGACTCATGGCAAGGCACACTTCAGGTAAGGTACTCAGCATAGCATACTATAGAGCCTACGTCTGAAACATAGGGGACGACCTTCGTCCTTTTTCTCTATTCTGCCGTGGTCGAGCTTTTAAGTCTTAACTTCATACCTTACATCTCAGGCAAGAACTCCTTCTTTGACTGATCCATCTTGAACACCTTCAAGATCATGTCAAGGTACGTGCTCATTTGAAAGTACTATTAAGCATTTTGATCTATCTTATAGATCTTGATGCTTATTATTCAAGTAGCCTAATCCAGGTTTTCCATTGAAAAACACTTTTCAAATAACCCTATATGCTTTCCAGAAATTCTACATCATTTCTGATCAACAATATGCCAACAACATATACTCATTAGAAATTCTATAGTGCTCCCACTCACTTCATTGGAAATACAAGTTTCTCATAAACTTTGTATAAACCCAAAATCTTTGATCATCTCATCAAAGCGCACATTCCAACTCCGAGATGCTTACTCCAGTCCTTAGAAGGATCGCTGGAGGTAGCATACCTTTTAGCATCCTTAGGATCGACAAAACTTTTCTAATTGTATCACATACAACCTTTCCTTACGAAAACTGATAAGGAAACTCGTTTTGTCATCCATCTACCCGATTTCATAAATGCAGCTAATGCTAACATGATTCCGACGGACTTAAGCATCGCTACGGATGAGAAAGTCTCATCGTAGTCAACTCCTTGAACTTGTGAAAAAACTCTTTGCCACAAGTCGAGCTTTATAGATGGTGACATTGCCGTCCACGTCCGTCTTCTTCTTAAAGATCCATTTATCTCAATGGCTTGCCGATCATCGGGCAAGTCCACCAAAGTCCATGCTTTGTTCTGATACATGGATCCTATCTCGGATTTCATGGTTTCTAACCATTTGTCGGAATTTGGGCCCACCATTGCTTCTACATAGCTCGTAGGTTCATTTTTGTCTAGCAACATGACCCTCAAGACAAGATTACCGTACCACTCTGAAGCAGTACGCATCCTTGTCACCCTACGAGGTACGGTAGTGACTTGATCCGAAGTTTCATGATCACTATCATAAGCTTCTACTTCAATTGGTGTAGGTGCCACAGGAACAACTTCCTGTGCCCTGCTACACACTAGTTGTAGTGATGGTTCAATAACCATATCAAGTCTCCACCATCCTCCCACTCAACTTTTCGAGACAAACTTTTCCTCGAGAAAGGACCCGATTCAAGAAACAATCCCTATTGCTTTCGGATCTGAATTAGGAGGTTTACCAAACTGTTTTGGGTGTCCCATGAAGATGCATTTTATCCTCTTTGGGTTCAAGCTTATCAACCTGAAACTTTTTCACATAAGCATCGTAGCCCCAAACTTTTAAGAAATGACAGCTTAGGTTTCTCTAAACCATAGTTCATACGGTGTCATCTCAATGGAATTACGTGGTGCCCTAATTAAAGTGAATGTGGTTGTCTCTAATGCCTAACCCATGAACGATAGTGGTAATTCGACAAGAGACATCATGGTACGCACCATATCCAATAGGGTGCAACTATGACGTTCGGACACACCATCAAACTATGGTGTTCCAGGCGGTATTAATTGTGAAACAATTTCCACAATGTCTTAATTGCGTGCCAAAGCTCGTAACTCAGATACTCATCTCTATGATCATATCATAGACATTTCATCCTCTTGTCACGATGATCTTCAACTTCTCTCTGAAATTACTTGAACCATTCAATAATTCAGACTTGTGTTTCATCAAATAAATATACTCTACATCTACTCGAATCATCTGTGAAGTAAGAACATAACGATATTCACTGCATGCCTCAGCACTCATTGGACTGCACACATCAAAATGTGTTACTTCCAACAAGTTGCTATCTTGTTCCATCTTACTGAAAACGAGACTTTTCAGTCATCTTGCCCATGTGGTATGATTTGCATATCTCAAGTGATTCAAAATCAAGTGAGTCCAAACGATCCATCTGCATGGAGTTTCTTCATGCGTATACACCAATAGACATGGTTCGCATGTCTCAAACTTTTCAAAAACGAGTGAGTCCAAAGATCCATCAATATGGAGCTTCTTCATGTGTTTTATACCAATATGACTTACATGGCAGTGCGACAAGTAACTGGTACTATCATTATTATCTTATATCTTTTGGCATGAAAATGTGTATCATTATGATCGAGATTCAATAAACCATTCATTTCAGGTGCAAGACCATTGAAGGTATTATTCAAATAAACAGAGTAACCATTATTCTCCTTAAATGAATAACCGTATTGTGATAGACATAATCCAATCATGTCTATGCTCAACGCAAACACCAAATCTCGATGGTAGAGGGAGCGTGCGATGCTTGATCATATCAACCTTGGAAACACTTCCAACACATATCGTCAGCTCACCTTTAGCTAGTCTCCGTTTATTCCGTAGCTTTTATTTTGAGTTACTAACACTTAGCAACCGAACCGGTATCTAATACCCTGGTGCTACTAGGAGTACTAGTAAAGTACACATTAACATAATGTATATCCAATATACTTCTATCGACCTTGCCAGCCTTCTCATCTACCAAGTATCTAGGGTGGTTCCGCTTCAGTGCCCGTTCCTCTTATTACAGAAGCACTTAGTCTCGGGTTTGGGTTCAACCTTGGGTTTCTTCACTAGAGCAGCAGCTGATTTGCCGTTTCATGAAGTATCCCTTCTTGCCCTTGCCCTTCTTGAAACTAGTGGTTTCACCAACCATCAACAATTGATGCTCCTTCTTGATTACTACTTTCGCGGTGTCAAACATCGCGAATACCTCAAGGATCATCATATCTATCCCTGATATGTTATAGTTCATCACGAAGCTCTAGCAGCTTGGTGGCAATGACTTTGGAGAAACATCACTATCTCATCTGGAAGATTAACTCCCACTCGATTCAAGTGATTGTGGTACTCAGACAATCTGAGCACAAGCTCAACGATTGAGCTTTCCTCCCTTAGTTTGCTGGCTAAGAAAATCGTCGGAGGTCTCATACCTCTTGATGTGGGCACGAGCCTGAAATCCCAATTTCAGCCCTCAAAAACATCTCATATGTTCCGCGACGTTTCGAAAAACGTCTTTGGTGCCTCAACTCTAAACCGTTTAACTGAACTATCACGTAGTTGTCAAAACATGTATGTCCGATGTTCGCAACATCCACAGACGATGTTTGGGGTTCAGCACACTGAGCGGTGCATTAAGGACATAAGCTTTCTACTGTCCGCATAATCGCTACTGTCAACTTTCAACTATATTTTCTCTAGGAACATATCTAAACAGTGGAACTAAAGCGCGAGCTTACGACATAATTTGCAAAGATCTTTTTACTATGTTCAGGATAATTAAGTTCATCTTATGAACTCCCACTCAGATAGACATCCCTCTGGTCATCTAAGTGATTACATGATCCAAGTCAACTAGGCCGTGTCCGATCATCACGTGAGACGGACTGGTCATCATCGGTGAACATCTTCATGTTGATCGTATCTACTATACGACTCATGCTCGACCTTTCGGTCTCCGTGTTCCGAGGCCATGTCTGTACATGCTAGGCTCGTCAAGTTAACCCTAAGTGTTTTCGCTGTGTAAAACTGTCTTACACCCGTTGTATGTGAACGTAAGAATCCATCACACCCGATCATCATGTGGTGCTTAGAAGCGACGAACTGTAGCAACGATGCACAGTTAGGGGAGAACACTTCTTGAAATTTTGTAAGGGATCATCTTATTTACTACCGTCGTCCTAAGTAAACAAGATGCATAAATATGATAAACATCACATGCAATCAAATAGTGACATGATATGGCCAATATCATTTTGCTCCTTTTGATCTCCATCTTCGTGGCTCCATGATCATCATCGTCACCGGCTTGACACCATGATTTCCATCATCATGATCTCCATCATCGTGTCTTCATGAAGTTGTCACGCCAACGACTACTTCTACTTCTATGGCTAACGCATTTAGCAATAAAGTAAAGTAGTTTACATGGCGTTCTTCAATGACACGCAGGTCATACAAAAAATAAAGACAACTCCTATGGCTCCTGCCGGTTGTCATACTCATCGACATGCAAGTCGTGAATCCTATTACAAGAACATGATCAATCTCATACATCACATATCATTCATCACATTCTTCTTGGCCATATCACATCACATAGCATACCCTGCAAAAACAAGTTAGACATCCTCTAATTGTTGTTTGCATGTTTTACGTGGCCGCTATGGGTTTCTAGCAAGAACGTTTCTTACCTACGCAAAACCACAACGTGATATGTCAATTGCTATTTACCCTTCATAAGGACCCTTTTCATCGAATCCGTTCCGACTAAAGTGGGAGAGACTGGCACCCGCTAGCCACCTTATGCACGAAGTGCATGTCAATCGGTGGAACCTGTCTCACGTAAGAGTACGTGTAAGGTCGGTCCGGGCCGCTTCATCCCACAATACCGTCGAAACAAGATTGGACTAGTAACGGTAAGCATATTGAACAACATCAACGCCCACAACTACTTTGTGTTCTACTCGTGCAAAGAATCTACGCAATAGACCTAGCTCATGATGCCACTATTGGGGAACGTAGCAAAAATTCAAAATTTTCCTACGTGTCACCAAGATCTATCTATGGAGAAACCAGCAACAAGGGGAAGGAGAGTGCATCTACATACCCTTGTAGATCGCTAAGCGGAAGCGTTCAAGAGAACGGGGTTGAAGGAGTCGTACTCGTCGTGATCCAAATCACCGGAGATCCTAGTGCCAAACGGACGGCACCTCCGCGTTCAACACACGTACAGCCCGGTGACGTCTCCCACGCCTTGATCCAGCAAGGAGAGAGGGGGAGGTTGAGGAAGACTCCATCCAGCAGCATCACAACGGCGTGGTGGTGGTGGAGGAGCGTGGTAGTCCAGCAGGGCTTCGCCAAGCACCGCGAGATATGAGGTGAAGGGAGAGAGGTAGGGCTGCGCCAACAGGAGAAGAAACTCGTGTCTTGGGCTGCTCCTATGCCTCCACTATATATAGGGGGAGAGGGGGCTGCGCCCCCACCTAGGTTTCCACCCCTAGGGGCCGGCGGCCAGCCCTAGATCCCATCTAGGGGGGCGGCCAAGGGGTGGAGAGGGGGAAACTTGCCCCCCAAGCAAGGTGGGGCGCCCCCTCCCCAAACCCTAGGCGCCTTGGGCCTTGGTGGGAGGGCGCACCAGCCCACCTGGGGCTGGTCCCCTCTCACACTTGGCCCATGCAGCCCTTTGGGGCCGGTGGCCCCACTTGGTGGACCCCCGGGACCCTCCCGGTGTCCCGGTACGTTACCGATAAAACCCGAAACTTTTCCGGTGACCAAAACAGGACTTCCCATATATAAATCTTTACCTCTGGACCATTCCGGAACTCCTCGTGACGTCCGGGATCTCATCCGGGACTCCGAACAACATTCGGTAACCACATACAAGCTTCCTTTATAACCCTAGCGTCATCGAACCTTAAGTGTGTAGACCCTACGGGTTCGGGAGACATGCAGACATGACCGAGACGTTCTCCGATCAATAACCAACAGCGGGATCTGGATACCCATGTTGGCTCCCACATGTTCCACGATGATCTCATCGGATGAACCACGACGTCAAGGACTCAGTCGATCCCGTATACAATTCCCTTTGTCTAGCGGTATTATACTTGCCCGAGATTCGATCGTCGGTATACCGATACCTTGTTCAATCACATTACCGGCAAGTCTCTTTACTCGTTCCGTAACACATCATCCCGTGATCAACCCCTTGGTCACATTGTGCACATTATGATGATGTCCTACCGAGTGGGCCCACAGATACCTCTCCGTTTACACGGAGTGACAAATCCCAGTCTCGATCCGTGTCAACCCAAAAGACACTTTCGGAGATACCTGTAATGCACCTTTATAGTCACCCAGTTACGTTGTGACGTTTGATACACCCAAAGCACTCCTACGGTATCCGGGAGTTACACGATCTCATGGTCTAAGGAAGAGATACTTGACATTGGAAAAGCTCTAGCACACGAACTACACGATCTTTGTGCTATGCTTAGGATTGGGTCTTGTCCATCACATCATTCTCCTAATGATGTGATCCTGTTATCAACGACATCCAATGTCCATAGCCAGGAAACCATGACTATCTGTTGATCACAACGAGCTAGTCAACTAGAGGCTCACTAGGGACATATTGTGGTCTATGTATTCACACGTGTATTACGATTTCCGGATAATACAGTTATAGCATGAATAAAAGACAATTATCATGAACAAGGAAATATAATAATACTTTTATTATTGCCTCTAGGGCATATTTCCAACAGGTCAAACACTCAATGAAAATAGTTTATTGGATCTCGATCGTAGTGAAACACATATTCATAATATTGATGCCAAAAGATGCAAAGTTAATAATGATAGTGCAACTTATTTGTGGCACTGCCGTTTGGGTCATATCGGTGTAAAGCGCATGAAGAAACTCCATAAAGATGGATTTTCGGAATCACTTGGTTATGAATCATTTGATGCTTGCGAACCATGCCTTTTGGGCAAGATGACTAAAAACTCCGTTCTCCGGAACAATGGAACAAGCTACTGACTTATTGGAAATAATACATATCGATGTATGCGATCCAATGAATGTTCATGCTTGTGGCAAGTATTGTTATTTTCTGACCTTCGCAAGATGATTTGAGTAGATATGGGTATATCTACTTGATGAAACATAAGTCTGAAATAGTTGAAAGGTTGTAAGAATTTCGGAGTGAAGTGAAAAAATCATCGTAACAAGAAAATAAAGTTTCTGCGATCTGATCGCGGAGACGAATATTTGAGTTATGAGTTTGGTCTTCAATTAAAACAATGTGGAATAGTTTCACAGCTCACGCCACCTGGAACACCAGAACGTTATGGTGTGTCCGAACGCCGTAACCGCACTTTATTGGATATGGTGCGATCTATGATATCTCTTACTAATTTACCACTATTGTTTTGGGGTTATGCATTAGGGATAGCTGCATTCACATTAAAAGGACACCGTCTAAATCCGTTGAGACGACACCATATGAACTGTGGTTTAGCAAGAAACCCAAGTTGTCGTTTCTTAAAGTTTGGGGCTGCGATGCTTATGTGAAAAAAAATTCATCCTGATAAGCTCAAACCCAAATCGGAGAAGTGCGTCTTCATAGAATACCCAAAGAAAACTGTTGGGTACACCTTCTATCACAGATCCGAAGGCAAGATATTCGTTGCTAAAAATAGATCCTTTCTAGAGAAGGAGTTTCTCTCGAAAGAAGTGAGTGGGAGGAAAGTAGAACTTGATGAGGTAACTGTACCTTCTCCCAAATTGGAAAATTGTTCATCACTGAAATCAGTTCCAGTGATTTCTACACCAATTAGTGAGGAAGCTAATGATGATGATCATGAAACTTCAGATCAAGTTACTAACAGAACCTCGTAGGTCTTTCAGAGTACGGTCCGCACCAGAGTGGTACGGTAATCCTATTCTGGAAGTCATATTACTAGACTATGATGAACCTACGAACTATGAGAAAGCGATGATGAGCCCAGATTCCGCAAAATGGCTTAAGGCCATGAAATCTGAAATGGGATCCATGTATGAAAACAAAGTGTGGACTTTGGTGGAGTTGCCCGATGATCGGCAAGCCATATTGTATAAATGGATCTTCAAGAGGAAGACGGACGTTGATAGTAGTGTTACTATCTACAAAGCTAGACTTGTCGAAAAAGGTTTTTGACAAAGTTCAAGGTGTTGAATACAATGAGATTTTCTCACTCGTATCGATGCTTAAAAGTCTGTCCGAATCATGTTAGCAATTGCCACATTTTATGAAATTTGCCAAATGAATGTCAAAACTACATTCCTTAATGGATTTATTAAAGAAGAGTTGTATATGATACAACCAGAAGGTTTTGTCAATCCTAAAGGTGCTAACAAAATGTGCAAGCTTCAGTGATCCATCTATGGACTGGTGCAAGCATCTCAGAGTTGGAATATACGCTTTGATAAGTTGATCAAAGCATATAGTTTTATACAGACTTGCGGTGAAGCCTGTATTTACAAGAAAGTGAGTGGGAGCACTACAACATTTCTGATAAGTATATGTGAATGACATATTGTTGATCGAAAATAATGTAGAATTATTCTGCAAAGCATAAAGGAGTGTTTGAAAGGAGTTCTTTAAAAGAAAGACTTCAGTAAAGCTACTTACATATTGAGCATCAAGATCTATTGAGATAGATCAAGACGTTTGATAAGTTTTTTTCAATAAGTACATACCTTGACAAGATTTTGAAATAGTTCAAAATAGAACAGTCAAAGAAAGAGTTCTTGCCTGTGTTGCAAAGGTGTGAAATTGAGTAAGACTCGAATCCCGACCAAGGCAAAAAATAGAATGAGAATGAAAAGTCATTCCCTATGCCTCAGTCATAGGTTCTATAAAGTATGCTATGCTGTGAACCAGACCTATTGTATACTCTGCCCTGGTTTGGCAAGGGAGTACAATAGTGATCTAGGAGTAGATCACTGGACATTGGTCAAAATTATCCTTGGTGGAATAAGGATATGTTTCTCAATTATGGAGGTGACAAAAGGTTCGTCGAAAAAGGTTACGTCGATACAAGTTTTGGCACTGATCCAGATGACTCTAAGTCTTAATCTGGATACATATTGAAAGTGGGAGCAATTGGCTAGAGTAGCTCCATGAAGAGCATTGAAGACATAGAATATTTGCAAAATACATACGGCTCTGAATGTGACAGACCCGTTGACTAAACTTCTCTCACAAGCAAAACATGATCATACCTTAGTACTGTTTGGGTGTTAATCACATAGCAATGTGAACTAGATTATTGACTCTAGTAAACCCTTTGGGTGTTGATCACATGATGATGTGAACTATGGGTATTAATCACATACAGATGTGAATATTGGTGTTAAATCACATGTCGATGTGAACTAGATTATTGACTCTAGTGCAAGTGCGAGACTGAAGGAAATATGCCCTAGAGGCAATAATAAAGTTATTATTTATTTCCTTATATCATGATAAATGTTTATTATTCATACTAGAATTGTATTAACCGGAAACATAATACATGTGTGAATACATAGACAAACATAGTGTCACTTGTATGCCTCTACTTGACTAGCTCGTTTATCAAAGATGGTTATGTTTCCTAGCCATGGACAAAAGAGTTGTCATTTGATTAACGGGATCACATCATTAGGAGAATGATGTGATTGATTTGACCCATTCCGTTAGCTTAGCACTTGATCATTTAGTATGTTGCTATTGCTTTCTTCATGACTTATACAAAGTTCCTGCAACTATGAGATTGTGCAGCTCCCGTTTACCGGAGGAACACTTTGTGTGCTACCAAACGTCACAACATAACTGGGTGATTATAAAGGTGCTCTACAGGTGTCTCCAAAGGTACATGTTGAGTTGGCATAATTCGAGATTAGGTTTTGTCACTCTGATTGTCGGAGAGGTATCTCTGGGCCCTCTCGGTAATACTCATCACCTAAGCCTTGCAAGCATTGTAACTAATTAGTTAGTTATGAAATGATGTATTACGGAACGAGTAAAGAGACTTGCCGGTAACGAGATTGAACTAGGTATTGGATATCGACGATCGAATCTCGGGCAAGTAACATACCGATGACAAAGGGAACAACGTATGTTGTTATGCGGTTTGACCGATAAAGATCTTCATAGAATATGTAGGAGCCAATATGGGCATCCAGGTCCCACTATTGGTTATTGACCGAGAATAGTTCTAGGTCATGTCTACATAGTTCTCGAACCCGTAGGGTCCGCACGCTTAAGGTTTCAATGACAGTTATATTATGAGTTTATGAGTTTTGATGTACCGAAGGAGTTTGGAGTCCCGGATGAGATCGGGGACATGACGAGGAGTCTCTAAATGGTCGAGATGTAAAGATCGATATATTGGACGACTATATTCGGAGTTCGGAAAGGTTCCGAGTGATTCGGGTATTTTCCGGGGTACCGGGGAGTTACGGGAATACGAGGAAAAAGCATTGGGCCTCATGGGCCAAGTGGTGGAAGAGAGGAGGAAGGGCGCGCGGCCCCCCTAGCCCAAACCGAATTGGACTAGGGGGCCGGCCCCCCTTTCCTTCTTCGCCTCCCTCTCCTTCCTTCTCCTTCTCCTCCCCTTCCTTCCCTTCTCCTAGTAGGACTTGGAAAGAGGGGGGAATCCTACTTGGAGTAGGATTGCCCCCCTTGGGCGCGCCTCCTCCCCTTGGCCGGCCCCCTCCCCCTTGCTCCTTTATATACGGGGGCAGGGGGCACCCCAGGACACACAAGTTGATCTACGGATCGTTCCTTAGCCGTGTGCGGTGCCCCCCTCCACCATATGCCACCTCGGTCATATCGTCGCGGAGTTTAGGCGAAGCCCTGCGCCGGTAGAACATCATCATTGTCACCACGCCGTCGTGCTGACGGAACTCATCCCTGACGCTTCGCTTGATTGGAGCCCGAGGGACGTCATCGAGCTGAACGTGTGCTGAACACGGAGGTGCCGTACGTTCGGTGCTTGGATCGGTCGGATCGTGAAGACGTACGACTACATCAACCGCGTTGTGCTAACACTTCCGCTTACGGTCTACGAGGGTACGTGGACGAACACTCTCCCCTCTCGTTGCTATGCCATCACCATGATCTTGCGTGTGCGTAGGAAATTTTTTGAAATTACTACGTTCCCCAACAGATATAAGTCTGAACGTCCGTTACCGTGGACACGGCTATTAATAGATAATCTTCCCTGCAGGGGTGCACCACGTTTTCCAACACGCTCGATCACTCTGGCCGGACACACCTTTCTGGGGTCAATGCCCGGCCTCGGAAGATCAACACGTCGCAGCCCTACCTAGGCTCAGCAGAGAGGTCCCCGCCGGTCTACCTCCTAAGCACTCTGGGGTCTGGGCCCATCGCCCGTTGCACTTCGGGTCGTTGCGAGCAGGGCAGACCAGGCTCCACCACTACAGGATGGTGCCGGCCCAGCCGTGCTGCACTGCTGAACTGGACGTCTGACAAAGCTTCGGCTGTTACCACGACGTCGAGGCCCATAACTATTCTCGCGTGGTGGTTGGTGCGTAAAGGCCAGAGGCCAACTCAGAACAAATACCCAAACCTGTTAGTGCATTATTAAAAGGAGTGACGGCTGTCGGGACAAGTCCGGAGCTATCACCCCTTCCCGGGTGATACTGCTAAACAGCCAGCCGCCACTGTCACATCGCACGGGTGCTCTCCGGGCCCGCCCGGCTTTCACAATGGTCTCCAGTAAAGTCAAGGTAACTGTGTGTCCAGACATCAAGGGGAAGACCCGAGGAAGCACCCCCGGTGGATTCCACTCAATGTAATCATCAAGGTGAACATAAGAGGGACCACCCTCGAGGTTCATACTTGAGGTGTTGAACGACAGAGCCGTATCGGTAATGGTGAAATAGGAAATCACCCTCGATGACCACGACCGAATAGCTACACTACAGAATTATCATCAGGAGTGCGTTATGAGGGATCACCCTCGGCACTCGATAGTAGCTCTGCAGAGTCGAGCAACTAAAGGGGCGTGATGTGATATGAGGTGTCGGGCTCTGGTCGTCGATCACGTCGATCGAGGCGTCGATGATGAAGCAGGGGCAACAAGGACAAGTGGGGGTCACTGATGGATCACTAACCAACCTATACTAAGCAGTTTAGGATAAACAGGTAGGTAACAATAAGCAGGTACAAAAGCAGGCTATGCATCAGAATAGGAGCAAACAATAACAGTAGCAAAATCTAATGCAAGCATGAGAGTATAGAATGGGCGATATCGGGATGATCAAAGGGGGGGGGGCTTGCCTGGAAGCTCCGCTGAAATGGAACAAGGGTCATCGTCGACGTAGTTGATCATAGGGGCATCAGCAGCGATCTCGAGGTCTACCGGAGAAGAAGAGGGGGAAGAAACAGTAAATACATGCAAACATAAGCATAACAAGACAATAAGCGGCGGTAGAGGTGTTCTAACTCAGTGCTAGGAGATACTGGCAAAGGGGGAAACATCCGGGAAAGTTTTCCTGATGTTAGGCATTTTCGGACAAACGAATCGGAGGGGAAATGTTGCATGTTTGCTATGCTAGGGGCACGTGACGAATGAACGGAGAGCGTATCCGGATTCGTCTCGAAATTCTGAGCAACTTTCATGTATAAAACTTTTTCATCCGAGTTAAGGATTATTCTCTACAATTTTTCAAAGTTTTGACAAAATTCTGAATTTATTTTTAATTCGAAAACAATTGTTGAAATGCTAGATGCACCCAGCACAGGGTACACAGAACTGTACCCAATGGCTGACAGGTGGCCAGGGGTCCCAGTTGACCAGTCAACGTTTGACTGGTCAACAAGGGGTGGGGGCCCCTGTCATTGACTGTTTCGTTAACTAACTATTTAATTTAGTCTAATTAGGCTATTAGGCTAATTAATTTTAATTAGTTTAACTAAACCTAATTAATTAAGTTAATTAGTTATATATTTTTATTTTTTTGTTATATTTTTTAAGGGGGTGGGCATGGGCGCTGTCGCGATCAGGCGTAGCCAGGAGAAGCAGCAGCGACGGGGAGGCGAGGCAAACGGAGGGCTGCAGCGGGCGGCGGCAGCGAGGGAGCAGCAGGCGACGCAGCTGCAGTTGCAGTAGCACAAGGAGCAGCAGGCGGGAGCAGTTAGCAGGGAAGAGCAGCATCGACAGCAGCAGCTAGGGGCAGTAGCAAGGAGCGTTGGTTTTTGATCTTATAACAAGTTCACCGGAGCAACCCGCACGTACAAGCTAGAAAGCAAGCTAGCTAGCAGGTTAATTGATTAACAGTAGTCACAACGTACAATACACGTCTCGCCGGAACTAGTTCTAGTTGATTTCGATCAACTCCACAGAGCAGAACATGACATCGTGATTTATTTCAACAAGCAGCAGTGTGCGGCTGCAGTAGAGGCCTAACGGTGCGTGGGCGGTTGCGGCGACGAGCGAGCACTGGTGGCAGCGCGGGTGAGCAGCGGCAGGCACCAGTGCTAAATGCAGCTGCGGCAGTAGTAGCAGCAAGAAGAGCAGCGGAGAGTGCAGGTGGGCTCGGCCAGGCGTAACCGGAGCGAGGCAAGTCCCGGCCAAGACGAGCAACGACGAGCACGGGCGTGGGCAGCGGCAGATGCACGACGGCGGGCGTGGGCGTACACGAGCGCAAGGGTGCGGCTGCAGGCGGCAGGGGCATGCGTGTGCGCGCGGGAGGAGAGCTCCGGCCACGGCCGACTGCGGAGCCGAAGCTCGCGGGTAACGGTGCTACGGCGAGTACGGCAACGAGGAAAAGGGGGAACAGGGTGGTGCTCACCGTGTGGATGCACGGAGGTCCGGTGGAGGTTTAGGAGCTGCAGAGCTCGTCGCAGACGGAGAAGACGCCGGGGTCGGAGGAGAACGGCGGCGGTCGGAGGAGGAAGATGTAGTCGTAGTGGTCGCAGCTGTGCTCCCCGGCTCCAGCGGAGGGCACTAGAAGACTAGGCGGAGGACGGCGGGATCCGTGGACTCGAGCTGTGGACGAGGAGAGGACGGCGGCCGCGGTGGCGCAGCAGCAATGGCGACGGGCGCGTTGGCGAGAGGCAGATCTGGACGAGGGGCTAGGCGGATGGGAGAATGAGGAGGGACCGACCAAGGTTAGGCTTTGGGGATGCTCTTATCCGCCGAGGGAAACGACGGGGAGGCGCGGGATGGCTGCCACGGCGCCATCGGCAGCCATGGCGCCGGTGGATCATTGCCACGATCCCCCTGTGTGAACAGAGAAGGGAGATGAGGGTGAGCTGGGCTGGGCTGTGCAGGCCTGCTAGGTAGATGGGCTAGGTGGCCCAAGGGAAGGGGGGCTTTGTTTTTATTTCTGTTTTGCTTTCCTTTCCTTTTCATTTCATAGTTTTCTGTTATCCATTATTCTTAGGTTTACAGAATATAATACTAGCCCCTAAATCAACATTAGTAATTCATGCCACTGCCACAAATAGTTCGAGGTTTAAATAAAATAGTTTAGTATTTTTATAATTTAAAAAGCATTTAACAATTGTTTTTAGCCACTGTTTTATTCACAAAAGAGCATTTAAATACTTCTAAAAAAATGTTGGTTCAGCACCATAATTGGTTATGGAATATTTGCCACACTTTGAACATTTTATTTTGCATGTTTGAGAAATTTGAACTTTGGACTTTAATTTGAATTTGAATTTGAATCATGATTTGGATCAAGTGAGGATTAGCAACAGTAATGCGATGACATGGCACCATTAACGGGGGATTACTGTAGCTTAATTATCCGGGCGTTACAGTTATCCTGTACGCTGAAAACTTGTTCATATGCGCTAAGCAACGCTTGTGAATTTAATATATTACCTTCTGTGCGGCCGTTTATTAAATTTGAGAGATGGCGAGTCGTCGGCTTCTGCCCCCATGCCATGAGTGCTGGGGTGTTCGGAATAAATTTGAGCGCTCTTTTTCCCATTCTTGGGTCCTTCGAGTGCTCCTTGAAGGCAACCGGACTATAATGCTTAAACACTCCCACTTAGCCATAGAATTCTATAATTTTAAATTTCGGCGAAGCCCCTAGTATTCGAAAGACCGAATTCGGGGCGCTATCCACGCCTGGGCCGGACAAAGCCGACTCCTCGCTCTAAGCGGCATAAGTCTTTAGGGACTCGAAAACCTCTCGAACAGCGACCGGCTCTCGCCCTATCATGACGGTCAGTTTTAGCTTTCTCCACTGAGGTGCTCCACCCAGCTCAACTGGGGCACAATCGCAGTGGTTCTCCTAGCGCTACCTTAGCCGATATAACGGAACATAAGGTACCAAAACATGGGAGCCGGGCAAACCCAACTATTGACCCAAGACATGATTCGAAGCCGATGCATATAATGCTATAAGTTCGGGGTGCCGCACTTGTGAAAGTGTTCGGACTTATCACACCATATTTTGGGGTACATAAGCCCCTGGTGTATTTGGCCGTACCAAAGTGTACGGATGCAACATGTCATAAGTGAACATGTATGAAAGAAAAAAAGGGGAATGCAATAATAGGCAAAAGCTATGCATTGTTTATTCAAAAAAACTGCGGTAAAAGCAGAACGATACAAATAGTGCGATAAGCAAGGGACGGGACTATTTGACATGTCTCCCTCCAGGAGCGAGATGCGGAATGATATGTAAAACAAGTATACTGCTCATTATGGAGACCACCTGGGCATTCGACGTAGCTTTCTGCTTCTCTGGCTGTTGCATCGTGTGTTCGGCGATTCTACTGTCGGACAGGGCTTCTTGAAAAAGGAGTCCTGAAAGTAAGAGAAAAAAGAAGAATGACACAATTGGGAGCCCCTGGTGCGGTTGAGCCGAATTCTGGGCCTGCCGTGGTCGTGCCCCTCCCCCTATGCCCATGGTATTTCCAGAGCGTAATTATGTACATGTAGTACTGGTTTCGCAATTTCGCGAGGGCTGGGGTTGGGGCCGCATTGCTACGCATGCTCGGAACGTGCCAGGCGGTCTTGTTGTAGGTTACCCCGGGCGCGCTTGACGGTATCCGGTCGTTTAATGGCCGGACTCGAGAATTGCCTTAAGAGGCTGCTTTGTACTTCTGCTGCGAGGGCCGCCGTATGCTCCTCCGTTCGGAGGGAGCGTTCGGTGTTTCCGTTGACTGTAATGACTCCTCAAGGGCCTGACATCTTGAGCTTGAGGTATGCGTAGTGCGGCACCGCATTGAACTTTGCAAATGCGGTTCATCCGAGCAGTGCGTGATAGCCGCTGCGGAACGGGACTATGTCGAAGATTAACTCCTCGCTTCGGAAGTTATCCGGGGATCCGAAGACCACTTCAAGTGTAACTGAGCCTGTACAGTTGGCCTCTACACCTGGTATGACTCCTTTAAAGGTTGTCTTTGTGGGTTTAATCCTTGATGGGTCTATGCCCATTTTGCGCACTATATCCTGATAAAGCAGGTTCAGGGTGCTGCCGCCGTCCATCAGGACTCTAGTGAGGTGAAATCCGTCAACGATTGGGTTTAGAACCAATGCAGCGAATCCGCCATGATGGATGCTGGTGGGGTGGTCCCTTCGATCAAAAGTGATCGGGCAGGAAGACCACGGATTGAACTTTGGGGCGACTGGCTCCATCGCATATACATCCCTTAGTGCACGCTTCCGCTCCCTTTTGGGTATGTGGGTTGCGTATATCATGTTCATTGTCCGCACTTGTGGGGGGAAGCCCTTCTGTCCTCTATTGTTCGGCGGCCGGGGCTCCTCCTCGTCATCGCTATGCAGCCCCTTGTCATTGTTTTCGGCATTTCACTTGCCTGCCTGCTTGAACACCCAACAATCCCTGTTGGTGTGATTGGCTGGCTTTTCGGGGGTGCCGTGTATCTGGCACGAGCGGTCGATTATTCAGTCCAAATTGGACGGGCCTGAAGTATTTCTTTTGAATGGCTTTTTCCGCTGACCGGGTTTAGAGCCTCTGAATCCGGCATTGGCTGCTGTATCTTCAGTATTGTCGTCATTGATGCGGCGCTTCTGCTTGTTGCGACGCGACCTACCGTTGCTGTCCTTGGTATCCGAATTACCAGGGCTCTTGGTCATGTTGTTACTACGAGCTAGCCAGCTGTCCTCTCCTGCGCAAAAGCGGGTCATGAGTGTTGTGAGGGCTGCCATGGATTTCGGCTTTTCCTGTCCTAGGTGCCGGGCAAGCCACTCGTCGCGGATGTTATGTTTGAAGGCTGCAAGGGCCTCTGCATCCGGACAGTTGATGATTTGATTTTTCTTGGTTAGGAACCGTGTCCAGAATTGTCTGGCCGATTCTTCTGGCTGCTGAATTATGTGGCTTAGGTCATCGGCGTCTGGTGGTCGCACATAAGTGCCCTGGAAATTGTCGAGGAATGCGGCTTCCAGGTCTTCCCAATAACCAATTGACTCTGCTGGCAAGCTGTTAAGCCAATGCCGAGCTGGCCCTTTAAGCTTGAGTGGGAGGTATTTGATGGCGTGTAGATCATCACCGCGGGCCATGTGGATATGAAGGAGGTAGTCCTCGATCCAGACCGCAGGATCTGTTGTGCCATCGTATGATTCAATGTTTACGGGTTTGAAACCCTCAAGGATTTGATGATCCATCACTTCGTCTGTGAAGCATAGTGGGTGTGCGGCGCCCCTGTATTGGGCTATATCACGACGTAGCTCAAATGAGCTTTGTCTACTGTGTTCGGCCCGCCCGGAATTGCCATATCCGGCTGACGGTTATCATCACGCATCGTGGGGCGCCCACGCGATCCGTAGATCGATCTTCTTTGTCTTGCCTTGTCCTCCAATATATCCCGCAGGTCTGGCGCTTTTCCCCGTGCCTTGGTATTTATTGAGCGGCGCCGGGGTGCGGCTTGAGTGGAGGGCCAGAGGCCTCTCTGTCGCGGCCACGAGGTGGCCAGTCGGCCATATTATGTGCTGGTGATGTAGGTTTAGGTGCTTCCTCCTCTAATCGGGGTAGCAGCCTGCGTTTTGGGTAGCTCTTGGAGGGGCGTTCGAGTTCATACTCTTCGGCCACAAGGACTTCAGTCCATCTGTCAGCTAGCAAGTCTTGGTCAGCTCTAAGCTGTTGCTGCTTTTTCTTGAGGCTGCTTGCCGTGGCCATAAGCGTGCGTTTGAAACGCTCTTGTTCGACGGATCCTCAGGCACGACAAATTCGTCGTCGTCGAGGCTTGCCTCGTCTTCGGAGGGAGGCATGTAATTATCGTCCTCTACCTCTCTGTCTGCCGCTCTCTCATGAGGGATGGCTTCTCCATCCTCCTGCGCTGAATCCTGCTGGAGGGGGTTGTCTTCGGCACTGTCCGGGGTGTTATTATCTCCCGTGCCGGAATCACCGTTTTTGCTGTGGCGAGATTTAGATCGGTGCCGCTAACGCCGGCGCTTAGGCTGTTTCTTGGAGGGGTCATCCTCCATTGTTCCATCGTCATTCCCATCTTTTGGGGTGTCCACCATGTAAATGTCGTATGACGAGGTGGCTTTCCAGTGCCCTGTAGGCGCTTGTTCTTGGTCGTCTCCTGCATCGTCGTCCATACCGTCGATGTCTTCGGAGTCGAAGTCGAGCATGTCGGTTAAGTCATCGACAGTTTCTACTAAGTAGGTGGTGGGTGGGCTTTGAATTTCTTCGTCGTCCGCATCCCAACCTTCCTGACCATAATCCGGCCAGGGCTCTCCTGATAAAGAGAGAGACTTTAGTGAATTCAGGATGTTGCCAAAGGGCGAGTGCTGAAAGATGTCCGCGGCAGTGAACTCCATGATCGGCGCCCAATTGGATTCGATTGACAGGGGCGCGGAAGGTTCGGAGTCTGGAGAGGAGTCCGGCACCTTGGAGTCACGAGCTTCGCGAAGGACAGGGTTGGTGTTCGGCTCAATTGCCGTAGAGATAGTAGCCCCCGAGGCGGTGTCTGTTGGGGAACGTAGCTGAAATTCAAAATTTTCCTACGTGTCACCAAGATCTATCTATGGAGAGACCAGCAACGAGTAGAAAGAGAGTGCATCTACATACCCTTGTAGATCGCTAAGCGGAAGCGTTCAAGTGATCGGGGTTGATGGAGTCGTACTCGTCGTGATTCAAATCACCGATGATCCTAGTGCCGAACGGACGACACCTCCGCGTTCAACACACGTACAGCCCGGTGACGTCTCCCACGCCTTGATCCAGCAAGGAGAGAGGGAGAGGTTGAGGAAGACTCCATCCAACAGCAGCACAACGGCGTGGTGGTGGTGGAGGAGCGTGGCAATCCCGCAGGGCTTCGCCAAGCATCGCCGGAGAGGAGGAGGACTTGGGAGAGGGGAAGGGCTGCGCCAGAACTTCGTCTCAAGCTCCCATGTGTCTCCCCACTATATATAGGGGTGGAGGGGCTGGTTTCTTGCCCTCCAAGTCCATTGGGGCGTTGGCCAAGGTGGGAGGAAAGAAATCCCATCATTTCCTTCCCCACCGATTGTTATCCCCCCTTTTTAGGGATCTTGATCTTATCCCTTCGGGATATGATCTTATTCCTTCTAAGGGGGGATCTTGGTGCGCCTTGACCAGGGGTGTGGGGCCTTTCCCCCACTACCCACGTTCATGTGGGTCCCCCCATGCAGGTGGGCCCCACTCCAGAACCTTCTAGAACCTTCCCGGTACAATACCGAAAAATCCCAAACATTTTCCGGTGGCCAAAATAGGACTTCCCATATATAAATCTTTACCTCCGGACCATTCCGGAACTCCTCGTGACGTCCCGGATCTCATCCGGGACTCCGAACAACATTCGGTAACCACATACAAACTTCCTTTATAACCCTAGCGTCATCGAACCTTAAGTGTGTAGACCCTACGGGTTCGGGAGACATGCAGACATGACCGAGACGTTCTCCGGTCAATAACCAATAGCGGGATCTGGATACCCATGATGGCTCCCACATGTTCCACGATGATCTCATCGGATGAACCACGATGTCAAGGACTTAATCAATCCCGTATTCAATTCCCTTTGTCTATCGGTATGTTACTTGCCCGAGACTCGATCGTCGGTATCCAATACCTTGTTCAATCTCGTTACCGGCAAGTCACTTTACTCGTTTCATAACACATCATCCCGTGATCAACTCCTTGGTCACATTGCGCATATGATGATGTCCTACCGAGTGGGCCCAGAGATACCTCTCCGTTTACACGGAGTGACAAATCCCAGTCTCGATCCGCATAAAACAATAGATACTTTTGGAGATACCCGTAGTGCACCTTTATAGTCACCCAGTTACGTTGTGACGTTTGATACACCCAAAGCACTCCTACGGTATCCAGGAGTTACACGCTCTCATGGTCAAAGGAAGAGATACTTGACATTGGCAAAGCTCTAGCAAACGAACTACACGACCTTTTGTGCTAGGCTTAGGATTGGGTCTTGTCCATCACATCATTCTCCTAATGATGTGATCCCGTTATCAACGACATCCAATGTCCATAGCCAGGAAACCATGACTATCTGTTGATCACAACGAGCTAGTCAACTAGAGGCTCACTAGGGACATATTGTGGTCTATGTATTCACACGTGTATTACGATTTCCGGATAATACAGTTATAGCATGAATAAAAGACAATTATCATGAACAAGGAAATATAATAATAATACTTCTATTATTGCCTCTAGGGCATATTTCCAACAGTCTCCCACTTGCACTAGAGTCAATAATCCAGTTCACATCGCCATGTGATTGACACTCACAGGTCACATCGCCATGTGACTAATACCCAAGAGTTTACTAGAGTCAGTAGTCTAGTTCACATCACTATGTGATTAACACTCAATGAGTTTTATGTTTGATCATGTTGCTTGTGAGAGAGGTTTTAGTCAATGGGTCTGAACATTTCAGATCCGTGTGTGCTTTAGAAATCTCTATGTCATATCCTAGATGCAGCTACCACGCTCTATTTGGAGCTATTCCAAATAACTGTTCTACTTGGAGCTATTCTAAATTGTTGCTCCATTATACGTATCCGGTATCTCTACTCAGAGCTATCCGGATAGGTGTTAAGCTTGCATCATCGTAACTCTTTACGTCGAACTCTTTATCACCTCCATAACCGAGAAAATTCCTTAGTCCACTAGTTACTAAGGATAACTTTGACCGCTGTCCTATGATCCATTCATGGATCACTCTTGTACCCCTTGACTGACTCATGGCAAGGCACACTTCAGGTGCGGTACTCAGCATGGCATACTGTAGAGCCTATGTCTTAAGCATAGGGGACGACCTTCGTCCTTTCTCTCTATTCTGCCGAGGTCGAGCTTTAAGTCTTAACTTCGTACCTTACAACTCAGGCAAGAACTTCTTCTTTGACTGATCCATCTTGAACACCTTCAAGATCATGTCAAGGTATGTGCTCATTTGAAAGTATTATTAAGCATTTTGATTTATCCTTATAGATCTTGATGCTCAATGTTCAAGTAGCTTAATCCAAGCTTTCCATTGAAAAACACTTTCAAAATAACCCTATATGCTTTCCAGATATTCTACATCATTTCTGATCATCAATATGTCAACAACATACACTCATCAGAAATTCTATAGTGCTCCCACTCACTTCTTTGGAAATACAAGTTTCTCATAAACTTTGTATAAATCCAAAATCTTTGATCATCTCATCAAAGCGTACATTCCAACTCCGAGATGCTTACTCCAGTCCTTAGAAGGATCGCTGGAGCTAGCATACCTTTTAGCATCCTTAGGATCGACAAAACTTTTCTGATTGTATTGCATACAACCTTTCCTTATGAAAACTGGTAAGGAAACTTGTCTTGACATCCATCTGCCAGATTTCATAAATGCAGCTAATGCTAACATGATTCCGATGGACTTTAAGCATCGCTACGAGTGAGAAAATCTCATCGTAGTCAACTCCTAGAACTTGTCGGAAAACACTTCGCCACAAGTCGGGCTTCATAGATGGTGACATTACCATCCACGTCCGTCTTCTTCTTAAAAGATCCATTTATCTCAATGGATTGCCGATCATCGGGCAAGTCCATCAAAGTCCATGCTTTGTTCTGATATATGGATACTATCTCGGATTTCATGGCTTCTAACCATTTGTCGGAATTCGGGCCCACCATCGCTTCTCCATAGCTCGTAGGTTCATTGTTGTCTAGCAACATGACCTTCAAGACAGGATTACGTACCACTCTGAAGTAGTACGCATCCTTGTCATCCCACGAGGTTTGGTAGTGACTTGATCCGAAGTTTCATGATCAATATCATAAGCTTCCACTTCAATTGGTGTAGGTGCCACAGGAACAACTTCCTGTGCCCTGCCACACACTAGTTGAAGAGACGGTTCAATAACCTCATCAAGTCTCCACCATCCTCCCACTCAATTCTTTCGAGAGAAACTTTTCCTCGAGAAAGTACCTGATTCTAGAAACAATCCCTTATTGCTTTCGGATCTGAGACAGGAGGTATACCCAACTGTTTTGGGTGTCCTATGAAGATGCATTTTATCCGCTTTGGGTTCGAGCTTATCAATCCTGAAACTTTTTCACATAAGCGTTCAGCCCCAAACCTTTAAGAAAAGACAACTTAGGTTTCTCTAAACCATAATTCATACGGTGTCATCTAACGGAATTACGTGGTGCCCTATTTAAAGTGAATGTGGTTGTCTCTAATGCCTAACCCATGGACAATAGTGGTAATTCGATAAGAGACATCATGGTACGCACCATATTCAATAGGGTGCAACTATGATGTTCGGACACACCATCACACTATGGTGTTCCAGGCGGTATTAATTGCGAAACAATTTCCACAATGTCTTAATTGTGTGCCAAAACTCATAACTTAGATATTCACATCATAGACATTTTATCCTCTTGTCACAATGATCTTCTACTTTACTCTGAAATTACTTGAACCATTCAATAATTCAGACTTGTATTTCATCAAGTAAATATTCTCAACATCTACTCGAATCATCTGTGAAGTAAGATCATAACGATATTCACTGCATGCCTCAGCACTCATTGGATTGGACACATCAAAATGTGTTACTTCCAACAAGTTGCTATCTTGTTCCATCTTACTGAAAACGAGGCTTTTCAGTCATCTTGCCCATGTGGTATGATTTGCATATCTCAAGTGATTCAAAATCAAGTGAGTCCAAACGGTCCATTTGCATGGAGTTTCTTCATGCATATACAGCAATAGACATGGTTCGCATGTCTCAAACTTCTCTAAAACGAGTGAGTCCAAAGATCCATCAACATGGAGCTTCTTCATGCGTTTTATACCATTATGACTTACATGGCAGTGCCACAAGTAAGTGGTACTATCATTACTATCTTATATCATTTGGCATGAAAATGTGTATCACTACGATCGAGATTCAATAAACCATTCAGGTTTAATACTAATCTTGATGGTAGAGGGAGCGTGCGATGTTTGATCATATCACACTTGGAAAGACTTCCAACATATATCGTCAGCTCACCTTTAGCTAGTCTCCGTTTATTCCGTAGCTCTTTATTTCGAGTTACTAACACTTATCAACCGAACCGGTATCTAATACCCTGGTGCTACTAGGAGTACTAGTAAAGTACACATTAACATAATGTATATCCAATATACTTCTATCGACCTTGCCAGCCTTCTTATCTACCAAGTATCTAGGGTAATTCTGCTCCAGTGGCTGTTCCCCTTATTACAGAAGCACTTAGTCTCGGGTTTGGGTTCAACCTTGGGTTTCTTCACTGGAGCAGCAGCTGATTTGTCGTTTCATGAAATATCCCTTCCTGCCCTTGCCCTTCTTGAAACTAGTGGTTTCACCAACCATCAATAATTGATGCTCCTTCTTGATTTCTACTTTCGCGGTGTCAAACATCGTGAATACCTCAAGGATCATCATATCTATCCCTGATATGTTATAGTTCATCACGAAGCTCTAGCAGCTTGGTGGCAATGACTTTGGAGAAACATCACTATCTCATCTGGAAGATTAACTCCCACTTGATTCAAGTGATTGTTGCACTCAGAAAATCTGAGCACAAGCTCAACGATTGAGCTTTTCTCCCTGAGTTTGCAGGCTAAGAAAATCGTCGGAGGTCTTATACCTCTTGACGTGGGCACGAGCCTGAAATCCCAATTTCAGCCCTCGAAACATCTCATATGTTCCGCGATGTTTCGAAAACGTCTTTGGTGCCTCAACTCTAAACCGTTTAACTGAACTATCACGTAGTTATCAAAACATGTATGTTCGATGTTCGAAACATCCACAAACAACGTTTGGGGTTCAGCACACTGAGCAGTGCATTAAGGACATAAGCTTTCTACTGTCCGCATAATTGCTACTATCAACCTTCAACTATATTTTCTCTAGGAACATATCTAAAATAGTAGAACTAAAGCGCGAGCTTATGACATAATTTGCAAAATCCTTTTGACTATGTTCAGGATAATTAAGTTCATCTTATGAACTCCCACTCAGATAGACATCCCTCTGGTCATCTAAGTGATCACATGATCCGAGTCAACTAGCCCGTGTCCGATCATCACGTGAGACGGACTAGTTAACGTCGGTGAACATCTTCGTGTTGATCGTATCTACTATACGACTCATGCTCGACCTTTCGGTCTCCGTGTTCCGAGGCCATGTCTGCACATGCTAGGCTCGTCAAGTTAACCCTAAGTGTTTTCGCTGTGTAAAACTGTCTTACACCCGTTGTATGTGAACGTAAGAATCCATCACACCCGATCATCACGTGGTGCTTAGAAGCGACGAACTGTAGCAACGGTGCACAGTTAGGGGAGAACACTTCTTGAAATTTTGTAAGGGATCATGTTATTTACTACCGTCGTCCTAAGTAAACAAGATGCATAAACATAATAAACATCACATGCAATTATATAGTTGTGACATGATATGGCCAATATCATATAGCTCCATTGATCTCCATCTTCGGGGCTCCATGATCATCTTGTCACCGGCATGACACCATGATCTCCATCATCATGATCTCCATCATCGTGTCTTCATGAAGTTGTCACGCCAACGACTACTTCTACTTCTATGGCTAACGCGTTTAGCAATAAAGTAAAGTAAGTTACATGGCGTTCTTCAATGACACGCAGGTCATACAACAAATAAAGACAACTCCTATGGCTCCTGCCGGTTGTCATACTCATCGACATGCAAGTCATGATTCCTATTACAAGAACATGATCAATCTCATACATCACATATCATTCATCACATTCTTCTGGCCATATCACATCACATAGCATACACTGCAAAAACAAGTTAGATGTTCTCTAATTGTTGTTTGCATGTTTTACGTGGCTGCTATGGGTTTCTAGCAAGAACGTTTCTTACCTACGCAAAACCACAACGTGATATGCCAATTGCTATTTACCCTTCATAAGGACCCTTTTCACCGAATCCGTTCTGACTAAACTGGGAGAGACTGGCACCCGCTAGCCACCTTATGCACGAAGTGCATGTCAATCGGTGGAACCTGTCTCACGTAAGAGTACGTGTAAGGTCGGTCCGGGCCGCTTCATCCCACAATACCGTCGAAACAAGATTGGACTAGTAACGGTAAGCATATTGAACAACATCAACGCCCACAACTACTTTGTGTTCTACTCGTGCAAAGAATCTACGCAATAGACCTAGCTCATGATGCCACTGTTGGGGAACGTAGCTGAAATTCAAAATTTTCCTACGTGTCACCAAGATCTATCTATGGAGAGACCAGCAACGAGTAGAAAGAGAGTGCATCTACATACCCTTGTAGATCGCTAAGCGGAAGCGTTCAAGTGAACGGGGTTGATGGAGTCGTACTCGTCGTGATTCAAATCACCGATGATCCTAGTGCCGAACGGACGGCACCTCTGCGTTCAACACACGTACAGCCCGGTGACGTCTCCCACGCCTTGATCCAGCAAGGAGAGAGGGAGAGGTTGAGGAAGACTCCATCCAACAGTAGCACAACGGCGTGGTGGTGGTGGAGGAGCGTGGCAATCCCGCAGGGCTTCGCCAAGCATCGCGGGAGAGGAGGAGGACTTGGGAGAGGGGAAGGGCTGCGCCAGAACTTCGTCTCAAGCTCCCATGCGTCTCCCCACTATATATAGGGGTGGAGGGGCTGGTTTCTTGCCCTCCAAGTCCATTGGGGCGTTGGCCAAGGTGGGAGGAAAGAAATCCCATCATTTCCTTCCCCACCGATTGTTATCCCCCCTTTTTAGGGATCTTGATCTTATCCCTTCGGGATATGATCTTATTCCTTCTAAGGGGGGATCTTGGTGCGCCTTGACAAGGGGTGTGGGGCCTTGCCCCCACTACCCACGTTCATGTGGGTCCCCCCATGCAGGTGGGCCCCACTCCAGAACCTTCTAGAACCTTCCCGGTACAATACCGAAAAATCCCGAACATTTTCCGGTGGCCAAAATAGGACTTCCCATATATAAATCTTTACCTCCGGACCATTCCGGAACTCCTCGTGACGTCCCGGATCTCATCCGGGACTCCGAACAACATTCGGTAACCACATACAAACTTCCTTTATAACCCTAGCGTCATCGAACCTTAAGTGTGTAGACCCTACGGGTTCGGGAGACATGCAGACATGACCGAGACGTTCTCCGGTCAATAACCAACAGCGGGATCTAGATACCCATGATGGCTCCCACATGTTCCACGATGATCTCATCGGATGAACCACGATGTCAAGGACTTAATCAATCCCGTATTCAATTCCCTTTGTCTATCGATATGTTACTTGCCCGAGACTCGATCGTCGGTATCCAATACCTTGTTCAATCTCGTTACCGGCAAGTCACTTTACTCGTTCCGTAACACATCATCCCGTGATCAACTCCTTGGTCACATTGCGCATATGATGATGTCCTACCGAGTGGGCCCAGAGATACCTCTCCGTTTACACGGAGTGACAAATCCCAGTCTCGATCCGCATAAAACAATAGATACTTTCGGAGATACCTGTAGTGCACCTTTATAGTCACCCAGTTACGTTGTGACGTTTGATACACCCAAAGCACTCCTACGGTATCCAGGAGTTACACGCTCTAATGGTCAAAGGAAGAGATACTTGACATTGGCAAAGCTCTAGCAAACGAACTACACGACCTTTTGTGCTAGGCTTAGGATTGGGTCTTATCCATCACATCATTCTCCTAATGATGTGATCCCGTTATCAATGACATCCAATGTCCATAGCCAGGAAACCATGACTATCTGTTGATCACAACGAGCTAGTCAACTAGAGGCTCACTAGGGACATATTGTGGTCTATGTATTCACACGTGTATTACGATTTCCGGATAATACAGTTATAGCATGAATAAAAGACAATTATCATGAACAAGGAAATATAATAATAATACTTTTATTATTGCCTCTAGGGCATATTTCCAACAGTGTCCAGCCACCCATCCTCGATCGGCGCAGTCGGCTCCGAGCTAAGGGTCGGAGCAGACACTTGTGCGGCCTCCAGGGCACTGTCCGGCAGCAGAGCTAGATCATGCCCATCGTGACAGTGCGGCGCGCTTGGCTGTGGAAGATCAAGTCTCCGCGGACGTCAGCCGTATAGTTCAAACTTCCAAATCTGACCTGATGGCCAGGGGCGTAGCTTTCAATCTGCTCCAGATGGCCAAGCGAATTGGCCCGCAGTGCAAAGCCGCCGAATACGAAGATCTGTCCGGGGAGAAAAGTCTCACCCTGGACCGCATCGTTGTTGATGATCGGAGGAGCCATCGGGCCTAAAGATGATGACACAGAGGAACTCTCAATGAAAGCACCAATGTCGGTGTCAAAACCGATGGATCTCGGGTAGGGGGTCCCGAACTGTGCGTCTAGGCGGATAATAATAGGAGACAAGGGACACGATGTTTTTACCCAGGTTCGGGCCCTCTCGATGGAGGTAAAACCCTACTCCTGCTTGATTGATATTGATGATATGGGTAGTACAAGAGTAGATCTACCACGAGATCAGAGAGGCTAAACCCTAGAAGCTAGCCTATGGTATGATTGTTATTCGTCCTACGGGCTAAAACCCTCCGGTTTATATAGGCATCGAAGAGGGTTAGGGTTACACAGAGTCGGTTAAAATGGTAGGAGATCTACATATCCGTATCGCCAAGCTTGCCTTCCACGCCAAGGAAAGTCCCATCCGGACACGGGACGAAGTCTTCAATCTTGTATCTTCATAGTCCAGGAGTCCGGCCAAAGGCTATAGTCCAGCCATCCGGACACCCCCTAATCCAGGACTCCCTCAGGCTTCTTTGGCCTCTTTTATTTTTATAAAGTCCGAAGTCTCATCCCTACTTGTGGGGGAATCATAGTCTCCATCATCCTTTCCTCACTTTGGACAATGCTCTAATAATGAAGATCATCACACTTTTATTGATTTACAACTCAAGAATTACAACTCAATACTTAGAACAAAATATGACTCTATGTGTATGCCTCCGGCGGTGTACCGGGATATGCAATGAATCAAGAGTGACATGTATGAAAGAATTATGAAGGTGGCCTTGCCACAAATACGATGTCAACTATATGATCATGCAAAAGCAATATGACAATGATGGAGCGTGTCATAATAAACGGAACGGTGGAAAGTTGCATGGCAATATATCTCGGAATGGCTATGGAAATGCCATAATGGGTAGGTATGGTGGCTGTTTTGAGGAAGGTAAATGGTGGGTGTATGATACCGGCGAAAGTTGCGCGGCATAAGAGAGGCTAGCAATTAATGGTGGAAGGGTGAGAGTGCGTATAATCCATGGACTCACGTTAGTCATAAAGAACTCATATACTTATTGCAAAAGTTTATTGGCCCTCGAAGCAAAGTACTACTATGCATGCTCCTAGGGGAAGGGTTTGTAGGAGTTAACCATCACGCGATCCCGACCTCCACACATAAGGAAGGCAATCAAAAGAGCACCCCATGCAACACATTTGTTACACAACTTTTACCATACGTGCATGCTACGGGACTTGCCAACTTTAACACAAGTATTTCTCAATTTCATAATTACCCAACTAGCATGACCCTAACATTACCACCTTTATATCTCAAAACAATTATCAAGCATCAAATTGATCATAGTGTTCAATGCACTTTCTATGATAGTTTTTATTATACCCAACTTGGATGCCCATCATTCTAGGACCAATTTTATAACCATAGCAAATACCATGCTGTTCTAAAAGACTCTCAAAATAATATAAGTGAAGCATGATAGATCAATAATTTCTACAAAATAAAACCACCGTTGTGCTCTAAAAAGATATAAGTGAAGCACTAGAGCAAAACTGTCTAGCTCAAAAGATATAAGTGAAGCACATAGAGTATTCTAATAAATTCTGAATCATGTGTGTCTCTCCCAAAAAGTGTGTACAGCAAGGATGATTGTGGTAAACCAAAAAGCAAAGACTCATATCATACAAGATGCTCCAAGCAAAACACATATCATGTGGTGAATAAAAATATAGCTCCAAGTAAAGTTACCGATGAACGAAGACGAAAGAGGGGATGCCATCCGGGGCATACCCAAGCTTAGGCTCTTGGTTGTCCTTGAATATTACCTTGGGGTGCCTTGGGCATCACCAAGCTTACGCTCTTCCCACTCCTTATTCCATAGTCCATCGAATCTTTATCCAAAACTTGAAAACTTCACAACACAAGACTCAACAGAAAACTCGTAAGCTCCATTAGTATAAGAAAATAAATCACCACTTAGGTACTGTTATGAACTTATTGTAAATTCATATTGGTGTAATATCTACTGTATTCCAACTTCTCTATGGTTCATACCCTCCGATACTACTCATAGATTCATCAAAATAAGCAAACAACACACAGAAAACAGAATCTGTCAGAAACAGAACAATCTGTAGTAATCTGTAACCCTCGAATACTTCTGTAACTCCAAAAATCATACCAAATTAGGAAATCTTGAGTAATTTGTGTGCCAATTCAGATAAAAAAGAATCAGATCAAAATCACGTTCCCATGAATTATCAAAACTAATTTACTAGGCACAAAAGTTTCTAATTTTCAGCAGGATCAACACAACTATCACCGTAAGCTATCCTAACGGTCTTACTTGGCACTTTATTGAAACAAAAACTAGAAAACATGATTACTACAGTAGCATAATCATGTGGACACACAAAAACAGTAAAGGTAAATATTGGGTTGTCTCCCAACAAGCGCTTTTCTTTAATCCCTTTTAGCTAGGCATGATGATCTCAATGATGCTCGCATAAAGGATAAGAATTGAGACATAAAGAGAGCATCATGAAGAATATTACTAACACATTTGAGTCTAACCCACTTCCTATGCATAGGGATTTTGCGAGCAAACAACTTATGGGAACAATAATCAACTAGCATAGGAAGGCGAAACAAGCATAACTTCAAAACTTTAAGCACATAGAGAGGAAACTTGATATTATTGCAATTCCTACAAGCATATATTCCTCCCTCATAATAATTTTCAGTAGCATCATGAATGAATTCAACAATATAAGTAGCACATAAAGCATTCTCTTCATGTTCTACTTGCATAGAAATTTTACTACTCTCCACATAAGCAAGTTTATTCTCATCAATAGTAGTGGGAGCAAACTCAACAAAATAACTATCATGTGAAGCATAATCCAACGGAAAATTAAAATCATGATGACAAGTTTCATGGTTATCTTTATTCTTTATGGCATACGTATCATCACAATAATCATCATAAATAGGAGGCATGCTTTCATCATAATAAATTTTCTCATTGAAACTTGGTAGGCTAAAAATATCATCTTCATCAAACATAGCTTCCCCAAGCTTGTGGCTTTGCATATCATTAGCATCATGGATATTCAAGGAATTCATACTAACAACATTGCAATCATGCTCATCATACAAAGATCTAGTACCAAACATTTTAATGCATTCTTCTAGCAATTGAGCACAATTTTCCTTTCCATCATTTTCATGAAAGATATTAAAAAGATGAAGCGTATGAGGCAAACTCAATTCCATTTTTTTGTAGTTTTCTTTTATAAAATAAACTAGTGATAAAACAAGAAACTAAAAGATTCAATTGCAAGATCTAAAGATATACCTTCAAGCACTCACCTCCCCGGTAATGACACCAGAAAAGAGCTTTATGTCTACTACGCAACCTTCTCCTTGTAGACGTTGTTGGGCCTCCAAGTGCAGAGGTTTGTAGGACAGTAGCAAATTTCCCTCAAGTGGATGACCTAAGGTTTATCAATTCGTGGGAGGCATAGGATGAAGATGGTCTCTCTCAAGCAACCCTGCAACCAAATTACAAAGAGTCTCTTGTGTCCCCAACACACCCAATACAATAGTAAATTGTATAGGTGCACTAGTTCGGTGAAGAGATGGTGATACAAGTGCAATATGGATGGTAGATATGAGTATTTGTAATCTAAAAATATAAAATCAGCAAGGTAACAAGTGGTAGAAGTGAGCGTAAACGGTATTGCAATGCTAGGAAACAAGGCCTAGGGTTCATACTTTCACTAGTGCAAGTTCTCTCAACAATAATAACATAATTGGATGATATAACTACCCCTCAACATGCAACAAAGAGTCACTCCAAAGTCACTAATAGCGGAGAACAAACGAAGGGATTATTGTAGGGTACGAAACCACCTCAAAGTTATCCTTTCTGATCGATCTATTCAAGAGTCCGTAGTAAAATAACACGAAGCCATTCTTTCCGTTCGATCTATCATAGAGTTCATACTAGAATAACACCTTAAGACACAAATCAACCAAAACCCTAATGTCACCTAGATACTCCAATGTCACCTCAAGTATCCGTGGGGTATGATTATACGATATTGTCAGTGTACAAAAGTAGGGGCCCAGCTTTTGACCCCTTTACTTGTGCGCGAGCAGTCAGAGCTGTCTGCCATGACCACACATGAGCAGGGCAAGAGAGGAAAGCCGGAGAGAAGCCAAAGACACAGGACAAACAAAGCAAACAACAAAGGACCAAGATCACAAAGGTCGCATGGGCAATGCAGGTTGCCCCGGCAAGGACCCTTGCCGAGGGCAGCCTCAACAGCCCCAGCAAGATCCTTGCCGGGGGCAGCTCGTCCACACCAACTGAGCGAGTCACCTTCGAGCCCACCAATGCTAAGCAGACGCGTTGGGACAGGGTTCGGGAGGCACCTCCGTGGTGGCATGCAGATCTTTGTGAAGACAAGGAGCAATCAAGATCAAAAGAGGATAGGAAGGCAACCATCCTCACCAAAGAAGCCCACAGGCCCCCCCGGCAAGATCCTTGCCGGGGAAGCTAGCGCGCCACGGCAAGGCCCTTGCCGGGCCACCCGGCAAGACCATCGCCAAGCACACCGGCAAGGCCACTGCTAGGCCCGCACCAGCCAAGTTCCTACCGCCATTCGTACGCGGCCGCCGACCCAACCAGCTGGGCAGGCACCTGCGTGGCAGCATGCAAACCTTCATGGAGGCTCCACCATCGCGCCACCTTAGCTGCCTACCTGCCTACATGGCGCTGCATGCGTTGCTGGCCGGGGCGCGTGTCAAAGCCAGGAGGGGCGGCGACGGACGGGACGGGCCTCACCCCTGTCCCCAATAAAGTGAAGGACACCTAAGCCTTGCATTTAATGTGTCTTGTCCTGTAATGCTAGCGATAACCTCGCAGCACTATAGCACTTTCCACCTCCTGTGTGCCACTGTGGCAGCCCCTTTCACCTATAAAAGGAGGCCCATGGCATACTGAGAAGGGATTCGGCTCTTTTGAACCCCGCAGCACCCAGAGCTAGTTCAAGAGCTCGGGAACACTAATACAACCAACAAAGCAGGATCGTAGGGTTTTACGCATCTTTGCGGCTCGAACCTGGGTAAATCCCCTTTGTGCTATCCACTAGTCCCGTCTTCTCACGATCCTGCGCCCCGCAACCGTAGAAGGGATTCCAGTGATCCCATAGGTGTCGTTTCCCACAGACATCTTTGGCGCGCCAGGTAGGGGGCGCTAATTGTGAGAATCTGGCCTAGGGGTAGGCCTAGCAGTTCATCATCGCCATGGCTCCTAAGAACAAGACGACCACGACGATTAGCTCATCCGGAACCAGACTGCCATCGCCGGTGCGGGCCAGTAGCGGGCCAGTTGCGGAGAGAACCCGCGGCGCGGCCCACGAACACCCGCATCACCCTGGCAGTCCAGGCCCGGTGGGCGGCGCCGCCTGTGCGACGGGCAACGAGCCGCGTGGCGCTGGCCCCAGAAACGACGTCGGGCCCCCCGTGGGCGGCGCGGCGCCCTCCAAGGGCGTCGTCGTGCCGCCCACCAATGGCGTGGGGACCTCCAAGACACCAACGCCAGCACCTACGGCGCGCTCCTCTCAAATCATACATGATGAGCAGCGCCGCCTCGCTGGTGACCCAGGGCGCCGCCCTGGGAAAAGCCCTATACATCCTTCGCAGGATGAGGGGGGCCAGTGTGTGTGCCGAGGCGCCGATGAAGGTGGCGGGCGGTTGCGGAGCCGTGATGAGGCTCCTTCTAACATGGTTATGAGTCGAAGCACATCGCGGTCCACCCAACTCTCGCTGCCACCCACACCAGCAGAAGCCCTGGCGCGCGCGCCGCTCCTCCTCGTCTTTCCCCCACGGCAGAAAAGCTTGATGAATGGAGGGCCACCGTCCGGAGCCTCGTCGGCATCGCCAACGATGATGAGCTGCGACCGGCGAAACCCGTGGGCCATCGCTCCGTCGTGCCACCCCCTGCTAGCAGGGGCCGAGCCGAAGGCGATGCGGCTACGGTGTATTCCCTTCCTCAGCACCGGCCGCCGTGGCGATGACCCATTTTGACGATGCTCGTGATGATGTCTCCATCACGTCATCCGACCCGCGAACCAACCATGATCAGCACCAAGTCCTTCGGGAGCGGGCTCATGAGGACACCCGAACCACCATCGAGCGTCGACGTGACGCGCACCACCAGTTGGACAGGCGGGCATGGCCCGCTGTGGACCACCCGGCGCCCGGAGGCTAGAGTGGCCTACCCTACGAGGTGGGCTGTCCGGCTTTCACCCGTGAGCTGCGGCAGTTCCAGTGGCCCTCCCACCACACCTTCAAGCCTAACATCGGCAAGAAGTGCAATGGCAAGACTCACCCGTCAGAATTCCTCGGCATTTACACCATTGCGAGGCAAGCTACTGGCCCCCGCGACGATAAGGTGCTTGCCAATTACTTCCTGTTGGCACTCAAGCCTAATGTTATGTCATGGTTGATGCCCTTGCCGATGGATTCCATCTCTTCTTGCGGATCTGTGCCATGAGTTTGTTCGCGCCTTTACCGGAGGTCACCAAGCTCATGGCCAGGCGAGTGATTTACACATCATCCCCAAGAAGGAAGTCGAAAACCTGCGCAAGTACATCCAGAGGTTCATCCGGGTGCAGTACAACATCCCCGACGTTCATCCCACCGCCGTGATCAGTGCGTTCCACCAGAACGTGAGCAATCGCAAGATGCGTGAAGAGCTGGCAATGAACAAGGTTAAGGATGTGGCCGAGCTCTATGTTCTGGCCGATCAATGCGCTCGCGCTGAAGACGGAAGGAAGTACCCCGGCGAAGATGCCGGCGCGGAAACTGATTCCACTGGCGATACAACCACCCCAGCAAAGAAGGGCCGACGCCGTAACAGGAAACGCAAGGGCAAGGCCGTGCTTGCCATCGAGGGATCCGAAGACACCGATGCCACCAAGAAGACCAAGGCAAGCGACCCCGGCAAGGAGGTTGCCGGGTGTGTCGCTTGCCAGGCCTTGGCGGCCGCTGACAAGCCAGGAGGCTCCGACAAGAAGTATTGCAAGATCCACCGCACCAAGGGCCATGACCTCCAACACTGGCGACAAGTAGAGCTGCTCGCTGAGAAGCAGAAGGCCGAGTATGAGAGGCGGGACAAGGATAAGGGCCAAGATGGTATCGAGGGGTCCGGCAAGAAACATGGCAGCCAAGGAGGCCACCGCAGCAAGGACAGTCAGCAGGAGAGGCCTGCCAGGGGCCGCGACAAAAAACAAGAAGATGATGATCATGACGGGGATGACGAGTCCGGCGATCATGAGTTCCAGAAAGCCACAGAGGTCATGTGCGTCGAAGTTGGCGCCTCGCTACATACATCTCACCGCCAGCTCAAGCAGTGGGCATGTGAGATCACAGCAGTGGAGCCATTGTTCAACGCACGGAAGCCACTGAAATGGTCCAGCACGCCCATCATCTTTGACACCGAGGACCACCCTGACCGCACTATTGCGGTCGGGTGCTTGCCATTGTTGGTTTCCCCAACGATCATCAACCTCAAGGTGACAAGGATGTTGGTCGATGGCGGGGCCGGCCTGAACTTGATCTCGCCTGCCGTGGTCAAAAAGCTGCAGATCCCTGATGAAGACCTCGAGGAAACAGGCACGTTCCAAGGGGTTAACCCGGGGAGGAGCCAGCCGAAGGGAAAGGTCACGCTGCCTGTGACCTTCGGAGGCGAGCTGAATCATAGGACGGAGAGGATTGTTTTTGATGTAGCTGAGATCCCCTTGCCTTACAACGGGATCCTCGGCCGCCCGGCACTAGCCAAGTTCATGGCAGCTTCACATTACGCCTACAACATGTTGAAGATGCTTGTGCCGATGAACATCATCACCATCCCCTCCGACAAGAAAGATGCGTTGATTTGCCCTGACCAACTCTACCTAGAAGCAGTTGCAGCAGCTGCCGCCAAGGCACCTGTCGGTGAGACCCCTCGCACCCACTCCGGCAAGCGCACCTCTTCGGGGTGTTGCGCTGCCATCGAGGACGTGCCAGGGAGCTTCGCCGACAGGGGGAAGAAGCCCAGGGCTGCACCGCCAAAGACCAAGAAGGTGACCGTCAAGGAGGATGGCACGGGTGGGGCTTTCACCATAGGCTCCACCCTCGACAGCAAATAGGAAAGCAAGCTCGTCACTTTCTTGCGGGAGAATGTTGATGTGTTTGCAGGGCAAGCTTGCGACATCCCCGGTGTTCCCAGGGAAGTGATTGAGCACCACCTTGCTGTCTGTCCTCATGCGCGGCCCGTCAAGCAGAAGGTCAGGAAGCAAGCTCTGGAGAGGTAAGAGTTCATCAGGGAAGAAATTAGGAAGCTAGAGGCGGCAGGCTTGGTAAGAGGAGTGCTCCATCCGACGTGGTTGGCCAATCCGGTAGTAGTGCGCAAGGCAAACGGGAAGTGGAGACTGTGTATTGATTACACAGACATCAATAAAGCTTGTCCAAAGGATCCCTTCCCATTACCGCGCATCGACCAGATTGTTGACTCCACGACAGGGTGTGACATGTTATCATTCCTCGACGCCTACTTGGGATACCACCAGATCTTCATGACAAAAGAAGACGAAGAAAAGACAACATTCATCACCCCATGTGGTACGTACTTGTTTTTACGAATGCCTTTCGGGTTGAAGAGTGCTGGCTCAACATTTGCAAGAGAAATCCAGATTGGTTTTGAACCCCAGCTACATAGAAATATGGAAGCTTATATGGATGACATAGTGGTCAAAACCAAGGACAAGGCAACGCTCGTACAAGACCTGGAGGAGACCTTTAGAAACCTGCGCAAGATTAACCTCAAATTGAACCTTGAGAAGTGTGTCTTCAGTGTTCCATCCGGCAAGCTTCTCGGGTTCTTTGTGTCGCAGCGTGGGATTGAGGCAAACCCGGACAAGATTAAGGCTATCGAGCAGATTGAGGCGCCCAAGCGGATCAAGGACGTGCGTCGGCTCACTGGCTGCGTTGCCGCCATGAGCAGATTCATCTCCAAGTCCGCAGAGCGTGCCCTCCCCTTTTTCAAGATCCTAAAAAAGATAGGCCTGGTGGAGTGGACCCCGGAGGCCGAGGTGGCGTTGCAAGATTTGAAGAAGTACCTTTCCTCTGCCCCGGTGCTGGTTGCGCCCAAACCAAAAGAGTATACCTAGCGGCAACAAATCAAGTGGTTAGCGCAGCATTGGTAGCACAGAGAGAGGTTGACGGGAAGACGACAGCGGTGGCAGAGTCAACGGCTGGCGGGTCGGAACCCTCCCCGGCAGGGCTCGGTCCCGGCAAGACTGAGTCCCCGACAGGGCCCGATCCCGGCAGGCCTGACGCCGGTGCGACAACACCCGCATGACCAGGTGAAGTGATGCAAAGAAAGAAGATGGTGCAGCACCCAGTTTACTTCGTCAGCTCCCTCCTACAGGGGGCTAGGTCGAGGTATTCAAGTGTACAAAAGTTGCTCTTCGGCCTCTTTATGGCCTCAAGGAAGCTGCGCCACTACTTCCAGGCGCACGAGATCACCGTGGTTACCCGCCTTCCATTGCAACGGATCCTACATAACCCAGATGCGACAGGAAGAATCGTGGAATGGGCCCTAGAGCTGTCGAGTTTCAGCTTGAAGTTTGAAAGCACCTCGACAATTCGGAGCAGAGTCTTGGCGGAGTTTGTTGCAGAATGGACCTCGACACCCAATGAAGAGGTATAAGAGACCACTATCCCTGGCGAGGAAACAAGTGGCGACTGGATCATATACTTTGATGGGGCTTTCTCGCTGCAAGGCGCCGGTGCTGGTGTGCTGCTTGTCGCACCCACCGGGGAGCACCTCAAGTACGTCATCCAAATGCCCTTTCCCCGGGAGATGTCAACCAACAACACCGCCGAATACGAGGTTTTGCTTGCCGGTCTCAGGATCACGGCGGACCTCGGAGTCAAAAAGCTCATCGTTAGGGGTGACTCGCAACTCGTCGTCAGGCAGGTCAACAAAGATTATCAAAGCCCTTTGATGGAAGCCTACGTGGATGAAGTGAGGAAGCCGGAGGAGCATTTTGACGGTATACAAGCAGAGCACGTCGCTCGAGCGGAGAACGACATCGCTGACTACCTGTCAAAGAGCGCCGCCCTCAAGCTACCTGTGGAACTAGGTACTTTTGTGCTTCAGTTAAACCAACCATCCGTTCAGCCGTCAACTGGGCAGAACAAGCGGAGGAAGCTAGGCCCCGACAAGTACTTCCCCACCGAGCTCCCCGGAGCTGCCGATGGAGATGTTTCCATGGATGTCGATCCTGCCGCAGGGCAACCGACTCCGGCAGGACCTCAGGTCATGGCCATGGAGGCGACTGCCCCCATAGCAGAAGAGATGCCTTTGTCCTTGTCGTCGAGCCACAGGCTCCGGCATGGGCACAGCACACCGTTAGATTCCTTCAAAGAGGAGAGCTTCCCGAGGAGCAGGAAGAAGCAGAAAGAGTAGCCCGCCGGTCTGCTCTATACTAGTTCATTGATAATGTGCTGTACAGAAGAAGACCGAATGGGGTGAAATTGATGTGCATCTCCCGGGAGGAAGGACTAAAGCTATTGGCAGAGATACATGGAGGCATATGTGGCTCCCACATAGGGTCGAGGGCCCTCGCCGACAAGGTTTTCCGACAAGGTTTCTTCTGGCCCACCACCCTCCAGGATGCAATGACACTAGTAACCAAGTGTGAAGCGTGCCCGTTCCATTCAAAGAAGCTTCATCAACCATCCCAAGCCCTTCAAACCATCCCTCTCTCCTGGCCCTTCTCGGTCTGGGGGCTCGACATCTTGGGCCCCTTCCCCCGCGCCGTCGGGGGCTTTGAGTACTTGTACATTGCCATCGACAAGTTCACAAAGTGGCCAGAGATAGAGGCAGTGAGGAAGGTGACGGCATAGTCAGCCATCAAGTTCTTCAAGGGACTAGTTTGCCGTTTTGGGGTGCCCAACAGGATCATCACCGACAACGGCACGCAGTTCACAAGCCATGCCTTCATGCAGTACATTGAGGATCTTGGCAGCAGGGTCTGTTTTGCTTCCATGGTGCATCCACGAAGCAACGGCCAAGCGGAGAGAGCAAACGCAGAAGTCCTGCGAGGCTTGAGGACAAAGACTTTTGACAGGCTGCACAAGAGCGGAAGGCGCTGGATTGAGGAATTGCCGACAGTTATTTGGTCGATCAGGATGACGCCAAATCGAGCCACCGGCCAGACACCCTTTGCCCTGGTTTACGGGGCAGAAGCAGTTCTCCCCATGGAACTTATATATGGGTCACCTCGAGTGCTCGCTTATGATGAGCTTGAGCAAGAGCAACTGCGGCAAGATGATGCAACACTCCTCGAGGAAGATCGTCTCCGGGCGGCTGTGAGAGCAGCACGCTACCAGCAAGCTTTGCGCCGCTACCATAGCCGCAAGGTTCATTCCCGGAGCTTTGAGGAAGGCGACCTTGTTCTTCAGCACATTCAGTCAGCCAAGAATTCCAACAAGTTGACACCAAAGTGGGAAGGCCCTTATCGGGTAACGCGAGTCACCAGGCCAGGCGCAGTCCGCCTGGAGACCGAAGATGCCGTCCCAGTGAGCAATTCCTGGAACATCGAGCATATTCGCAAGTTTTACCCATAAGACGCGGCTGCCGGGCCTCCCGGCAAGCCATCCTTTTGTACAAGCCTTGCCGGTGAAGGAAATATGCCCTAGAGGCAATAATAAAGTTATTATTTATTTCCTTATTTCATGATAAATGTTTATTATTCATGCTAGAATTGTATTAACCGGAAACATAATACATGTGTGAATACATAGACAAATAGAGTGTCACTAGTATGCCTCTACTTGACTAGCTCGTTAATCAAAGATGGTTATGTTTCCTAACCATGAACAATGAGTTGTTATTTGATTAACGAGGTCACATCATTAGTTGAATGATCTGATTGACATGACCCATTCCATTAGCTTAGCACACGATCGTTTAGTATGTTGCTGTTGCTTTCTTCATGACTTATACATGTTCCTATGACTATGAGATTATGCAACTCCCGTTTGCCAGAGGAACACTTTGGGTACTACCAAACGTCACAACGTAACTGGGTGATTATAAAGGAGTACTACAGGTGTCTCCAATGGTCGATGTTGAGTTGGCGTATTTCGAGATTAGGATTTTGTCACTCCGATTGTCGGAGAGGTATCTCTGGGCCCTCTCGGTAATACACATCACATAAGCCTTGCAAGCATTACAACTAATATGTTAGTTGTGAAATGATGTATTACGGAACGAGTAAAGAGACTTGCCGGTAACGAGATTGAACTAGGTATTAGATACCGACGATCGAATCTCGGGCAAGTAACATACCGATGACAAAGGGAACAACGTATGTTGTTATGCGGTCTGACCGATAAAGATCTTCGTAGAATATGTAGGAGCCAATATGGGCATCCAGGTCCCGCTATTGGTTATTGACCGGAGACGTGTCTCGGTCATGTCTACATTGTTCTCGAACCCGTAGGGTCCGCACGCTTAAGGTTACGATGACAGTTATATTATGAGTTTATGCATTTTTGATGTACCGAAGGTTGTTCGGAGTCCCGGATGTGATCA